>NW_027192787.1:0-310000 GCF_949987515.2 Delphinus delphis | reverse complement strand
ATACCCTCACCTGGACCCGAAACCGTCCCCGTCCCCTAACCCTAACCCTAGCCCGAACCCTAACCCTAACCGTTCCCCGAAGCCTGACCCTCACCCGTCCCCTAATCCTAACACGTACGCTAACACTAACCCACGCCCTCACACGCACGCTCCCCCTAAAGCGTTGCCGTACGCTCACCTGGACCCTAAACCGTCCCCGTCCCCTAACCCTAACCCTAGCCCGAACCCTAACCCTAACACTTCCCCGAAGCCTGACCCTCACCCGTCCCCTAATCCTAACCCGAACGCTAACACTAACCCGCGCCCTCACACGCACGCTCCCCCTAAAGCGTTGCCGTACACTCACCTGGACCCTAAACCGTCCCCTAACCCTAACCCTAACCCTAGCCCGAACCCTAACCCTAACACTTCCCCGAAGCCTGACCCTCACCCGTCCCCTAATCCTAACACGTACGCTAACACTAACCCGCGCCCTCACACGCACGCTCCCCCTAAAGCGTTGCCGTACCCTCACCTGGACCCTAAACCGTCCCCGTCCCCTAACCCTAACCCTAGCCCGAACCCTAACCCTAACCCTTCCCCGAAGCCTGACCCTCACCCGTCCCCTAATCCTAACCCGTACGCTAACACTAACCCGCGCCCTCACACGCTCGCTCCCCCTAAAGCGTTGCCGTACCCTCACCTGGACCCTAAACCGTCCCCGTCCCCAACCCTAACCCTAGCCCGAACCCTAACCCTAACCCTTCCCCGAAGCCTGACCCTCACCCGTCCCCTAATCCTAGCCCGAACGCTAACACTAACCCGCGCCCTCACACGCACGCTCCCCCTAAAGCGTTGCCGTACCCTCACCTGGACCCGAAACCGTCCCCATCCCCTAACCCTAACCCTAGCCCGAACCCTAACCCTAACCCTTCCCCGAAGCCTGACCCTCACCCGTCCCCTAATCCTAAGCCGTACACTAACACTAACCCGCGCCCTCACACGCACGCTCCCCCTAAAGCGTTGCCGTACACTCACCTGGACCCTAAACCGTCCCCTAACCCTAACCCTAACCCTAGCCCGAACCCTAACCCTAACACTTCCCCGAAGCCTGACACTCACCCGTCCCCTAATCCTAACCCGTACGCTAACACTAACTCACGCCCTCACACGCACGCTCCCCCTAAAGCGTTGCCGTACCCTCACCTGGACCCAAAACCGTTCCCGTCCCCTAACCCTAAACCTAGACCGAACCCTAACCCTAACCCTTCCCCGAAGCCTGACCCTCACCCGTCCCCTAATCCTAACACGTACGCTAACACTAACCCACGCCCTCACACGCACGCTCCCCCTAAAGCGTTGCCGTGCCCTCACCTGGACCCTAAACCGTCCCCATCCCCTAACCCTAACCCTAGCCCGAACCCTAACCCTAACCCTTCCCCGAAGCCTGACCCTCACCCGTCCCCTAATCCTAACCCGAACGCTAACACTAACCCGCGCCCTCACACGCACGCTCCCCCTAAAGCGTTGCCGTACCCTCACCTGGACCCTAAACCGTCCCCGTCCCCTAACCCTAACACTAGCCCGAACCCTAACCCTAACCCTTCCCCGAAGCCTGACCCTAACCCGTCCCCTAATCCTAAGCCGTACGCTAACACTAACCCGCGCCCTCACACGCACTCTCCCCCTAAAGCGTTGCCGTACACTCACCTGGACCCTAAACCGTCCCCTAACCCTAACCCTAACCCCAGCCCGAACCCTAACCCTAACACTTCCCCGAAGCCTGACCCTCACCCGTCCCCTAATCCTAACACGTACGCTAACACTGACCCGCGCCCTCACACGCACGCTCCCCCTAAAGCGTTGCTGTACCCTCACCTGGACCCTAAACCGTCCCCGTCCCCTAACCCTAACCCGAACCCTAACCCTAACCCTTCCCCGAAGCCTGACCCTCACCCGTCCCCTAATCCTAACTCGTACGCTAACACTAACCCGCGCCCTCACACGCACGCTCCCCCTAAAGCTTTGCCGTACCCTCACCTGGACCCTAAACCGTCCCCGTCCCCTAACCCTAACCCTAGCCCGAACCCTAACCCTAACCCTTCCCCGAAGCCTGACCCTCACCCGTCCCCTAATCCTAACCCGTACGCTAACACTAACCCGCGCCTCACACGCACGCTCCCCCTAAAGCGTTGCCGTACCCTCACCTGGACCCTAAACCGTCCCCGTCCCCTAACCCTAACCCTAGCCCGAACCCTAACCCTAACCCTTCCCCGAAGCCTGACCCTCACCCGTCCCCTAATCCTAACCCGTACGCTAACACTAACCCGCGCCCTCACACGCACGCTCCCCCTAAAGCGTTGCCGTACCCTCACCTGGACCCTAAACCGTCCCCGTCCCCTAACCCTAACCCTAGCCCGAACCCTAACCCTAACCCTTCCCCGAAGCCTGACCCTCACCCGTCCCCTAATCCTAACCCGTACGCTAACACTAACCCGCGCCCTCACACGCACGCTCCCCCTAAAGCGTTGCCGTACACTCATCTGGACCCGAAACCGTCCCCATCCCCTAACCCTAACCCTAGCCCGAACCCTAACCCTAACCCTTCCCCGAAGCCTGACCCTCACCCGTCCCATAATCCTAAGCCGTACGCTAACACTAACCCGCGCCCTCACACGCACGCTCCCCCTAAAGCGTTGCCGTACCCTCACCTGGACCCTAAACCGTCTCCTAACCCTAACCCTAACCGTAGCCCAAATCCTAACCCTAACCCTTCCCCGAAGCCTGACCCTCACCCGTCCCCTAATCCTAACCCGTACGCTAACACTAACTCACGCCCTCACACGCACGCTCCCCCTAAAGCGTTGCCGTACCCTCACCTGGACCCAAAACCGTTCCCGTCCCCTAACCCTAACCCTAGACCGAACCCTAACCCTAACCCTTCCCCGAAGCCTGACCCTCACCCGTCCCCTAATCCTAACACGTACGCTAACACTAACCCACGCCCTCACACGCACGCTCCCCCTAAAGCGTTGCCGTGCCCTCACCTGGACCCTAAACCGTCCCCATCCCCTAACCCTAACCCTAGCCCGAACCCTAACCCTAACCCTTCCCCGAAGCCTGACCCTCACCCGTCCCCTAATCCTAACCCGAACGCTAACACTAACCCGCGCCCTCACACGCACGCTCCCCCTAAAGCTTTGCCGTACCCTCACCTGGACCCTAAACCGTCCCCGTCCCCTAACCCTAACCCTAGCCCGAACCCAACCCCTAACCCTTCCCCGAAGCCTGACCCTCACCCGTCCCCTAATCCTAACCCGTACGCTAACACTAACCCGCGCCTCACACGCACGCTCCCCCTAAAGCGTTGCCGTACCCTCACCTGGACCCTAAACCGTCCCCGTCCCCTAACCCTAACCCTAGCCCGAACCCTAACCCTAACCCTTCCCCGAAGCCTGACCCTCACCCGTCCCCTAATCCTAACCCGTACGCTAACACTAACCCGCGCCCTCACACGCACGCTCCCCCTAAAGCGTTGCCGTACCCTCACCTGGACCCTAAACCGTCCCCGTCCCCTAACCCTAACCCTAGCCCGAACCCTAACCCTAACCCTTCCCCGAAGCCTGACCCTCACCCGTCCCCTAATCCTAACCCGTACGCTAACACTAACCCGCGCCCTCACACGCACGCTCCCCCTAAAGCGTTGCCGTACACTCATCTGGACCCGAAACCGTCTCCATCCCCTAACCCTAACCCTAGCCCGAACCCTAACCCTAACCCTTCCCCGAAGCCTGACCCTCACCCGTCCCATAATCCTAAGCCGTACGCTAACACTAACCCGCGCCCTCACACGCACGCTCCCCCTAAAGCGTTGCCGTACCCTCACCTGGACCCTAAACCGTCTCCTAACCCTAACCCTAACCGTAGCCCAAATCCTAACCCTAACCCTTCCCCGAAGCCTGACCCTCACCCGTCCCCTAATCCTAACCCGTACGCTAACACTAACTCACGCCCTCACACGCACGCTCCCCCTAAAGCGTTGCCGTACCCTCACCTGGACCCAAAACCGTTCCCGTCCCCTAACCCTAACCCTAGACCGAACCCTAACCCTAACCCTTCCCCGAAGCCTGACCCTCACCCGTCCCCTAATCCTAACACGTACGCTAACACTAACCCACGCCCTCACACGCACGCTCCCCCTAAAGCGTTGCCGTGCCCTCACCTGGACCCTAAACCGTCCCCATCCCCTAACCCTAACCCTAGCCCGAACCCTAACCCTAACCCTTCCCCGAAGCCTGACCCTCACCCGTCCCCTAATCCTAACCCGAACGCTAACACTAACCCGCGCCCTCACACGCACGCTCCCCCTAAAGCGTTGCCGTACCCTCACCTGGACCCTAAACCGTCCCCGTCCCCTAACCCTAACACTAGCCCGAACCCTAACCCTAACCCTTCCCCGAAGCCTGACCCTAACCCGTCCCCTAATCCTAAGCCGTACGCTAACACTAACCCGCGCCCTCACACGCACTCTCCCCCTAAAGCGTTGCCGTACACTCACCTGGACCCTAAACCGTCCCCTAACCCTAACCCTAACCCCAGCCCGAACCCTAACCCTAACACTTCCCCGAAGCCTGACCCTCACCCGTCCCCTAATCCTAACACGTACGCTAACACTAACCCGCGCCCTCACACGCACGCTCCCCCTAAAGCGTTGCTGTACCCTCACCTGGACCCTAAACCGTCCCCGTCCCCTAACCCTAACCCGAACCCTAACCCTAACCCTTCCCCGAAGCCTGACCCTCACCCGTCCCCTAATCCTAACTCGTACGCTAACACTAACCCGCGCCCTCACACGCACGCTCCCCCTAAAGCTTTGCCGTACCCTCACCTGGTCCCGAAACCGTCCCCGTCCCCTAACCCTAACCCTAGCCCGAACCCTAACCCTAACCCTTCCCCGAAGCCTGACCCTCACCCGTCCCCTAATCCTAACCCGTACGCTAACACTAACCCGCGCCTCACACGCACGCTCCCCCTAAAGCGTTGCCGTACCCTCACCTGGACCCTAAACCGTCCCCGTCCCCTAACCCTAACCCTAGCCCGAACCCTAACCCTAACCCTTCCCCGAAGCCTGACCCTCACCCGTCCCCTAATCCTAACCCGTACGCTAACACTAACCCGCGCCCTCACACGCACGCTCCCCCTAAAGCGTTGCCGTACCCTCACCTGGACCCTAAACCGTCCCCGTCCCCTAACCCTAACCCTAGCCCGAACCCTAACCCTAACCCTTCCCCGAAGCCTGACCCTCACCCGTCCCCTAATCCTAACCCGTACGCTAACACTAACCCGCGCCCTCACACGCACGCTCCCCCTAAAGCGTTGCCGTACACTCATCTGGACCCGAAACCGTCCCCATCCCCTAACCCTAACCCTAGCCCGAACCCTAACCCTAACCCTTCCCCGAAGCCTGACCCTCACCCGTCCCATAATCCTAAGCCGTACGCTAACACTAACCCGCGCCCTCACACGCACGCTCCCCCTAAAGCGTTGCCGTACCCTCACCTGGACCCTAAACCGTCTCCTAACCCTAACCCTAACCCTAGCCCAAATCCTAACCCTAACCCTTCCCCGAAGCCTGACCCTCACCCGTTCCCTAATCCTAACCCGTACGCTAACACTAACCCGCGCCCTCACACGCACGCTCCCCCTAAAGCGTTGCCGTACCCTCACCTGGACCCTAAACCGTCCCCGTCCCCTAACCCTAACCCTAGCCGGAAACCTAACCCTAACCCTTCCCCGAAGCCTGACCCTCACCCGTCCCCTAATCCTAACCCGTACGCTAACACTAACCCGCGCCCTCACACGCACGCTCCCCCTATAGCGTTGCCCTACCCTCACCTGGACCCTAAACCGTCCCCGTCCCCTAACCCTAACCCTAGCCCGAACCCTAACCCTAACCCTTCCCTGAAGCCTGACCCTCACCCGTCCCCTAATCCTAACCCGTACGCTAACACTAACCCGCGCCCTCACACGCACGCTCCCCCTAAAGCGTTGCCGTACCCTCACCTGGACCCTAAACCGTCCCCGTCCCCTAACACTAACCCTAGCCCGAACCCTAACCCTAACCCTTCCCCAAAGCCTGACCCTCACCCGTCCCCTAATCCTAACCCGTACGCTAACACTAACCCGCGCCCTCACACGCACGCTCCCCCTAAAGCGTTGCCGTACCCTCACCAGGACCCTAAACTGTCCCCGAACCCTAACCCTAACCCTAGCCCGAACCCTCACCCTAAACCTTCCCCGAAGCCTGACCCTCACCCGTCCCCTAATCCTAACACGTATGCTAACACCCACCCGCGCCCTCACACGCACGCTCCCCCTAAAGCGTTGCCGTACCCTCACCTGGACCCTAAACCGTCCCCGTCCCCTACCCCTAACCCTAGCCCGAACCCTAACCCTAACCCTTCCCCGAAGCCTGACCCTCACCCGTCCCCTAATCCTAACCCGTACGCTAACACTAACCCACGCCCTCACACGCACGCTCCCTCTAAAGCGTTGCCGTAATCTCACCTGGACCCTAAACCGTCCCCGTCCCCTAACCCTAACCCTAGCCCGAACCCTAACCCTAACCCTTCCCCGAAGCCTGACCCTCACCCGTCCCCTAAACCTAACCCGTACGCTAACACTAACCCGCGCCCTCACACGCACGCTCCCCCTAAAGCGTTGCCGTACTCTCACCTGGACCCTAAACCGTCCCCGTCCCCTAACCCTAACCCTAGCCCGAACCCTAACCCTAACCCTTCCCTGAAGCCTGACCCTCACCCGTCCCCTAATCCTAACCCGTACGCTAACACTATCCCACGCCCTCACACGCACGCTCCCCCTAAAGCGTTGCCGTACCCTCACCTGGACCCTAAACCGTCCCCGTCCCCTAACCCTAACCCTAGCCCGAACCCTAACGCTAACCCTTCCCCGAAGCCTGACCCTCACCCGTCCCCTAATCCTAACCCGTACGCTAACACTATCCCGCGCCCTCACACGCACGCTCCCCCTAAAGCGTTGCCGTACCCTCACCTGGACCCTTAACCGTCCCCGTCCCCTAACCCTAACCTTAGCCTGAACCCTAACCCTAACCCTTCCCCGAAGCCTGACCCTCTCCCGTCCCCTAATCCTAACCCGTACGCTAACACTAACCCGCGCCCTCACACGCACGCTCCCCCTAAAGCGTTGCCGTACCCTCACCTGGACCCTAAACCGTCCCCGTCCCCTAACCCTAACCCTAGCCCGAACCCTAACGCTAACCCTTCCCCGAAGCCTGACCCTCACCCGTCCCCTAATCCTAACCCGTACGCTAACACTATCCCGCGCCCTCACACGCACGCTCCCCCTAAAGAGTTGCCGTACCCTCACCTGGACTCTAAACCGTCCCCGTCCCCTAACCCTAACCCTAGCCCGAACCATAACCCTAACCCTTCCCCGAAGCCTGACCCTCACCCGTCCCCTAATCCTAACCCGTACGCTAACACTAACCCGCGCCCTCACACGCACGCTCCCCCTAAAGCGTTGCCGTACCCTCACTTGGACCCTAAACCGTCCCCGTCCCCTAACCCTAACCCTAGCCCGAACCCTAACCCTAACCCTTCCCCGAAGCCTGACCCTCACCCGACCCCTAATCCTCACCCGTACGCTAACACTAACCCGCGCCCTCACACGCACGCTCCCCCTAAAGCGTTGCCGTACCCTCACCTGGACCCTAAACCGTCCCCGTCCCCTAACCCTAACCCTAGCCCGAACCATAACCCTAACCCTTCCCCAAAGCCTGACACTCACCTGTCCCCTAATCCTAACCCGTACCTAACACTAACACGCACCCTCACACGCACGCTCCCCCTAAAGCGTTGCCGTACCCTCACCTGGACCCTAAACCGTCCCCGTCCCCTAACCCTAACCCTAGCCCGAACCCTAACCCTAACCCTTCCCTGAAGCCTGACCCTCACCCGTCCCCTAATCCTAACCCGTACGCTAACACTAACCCGCGCCCTCGCACGCTCCCCCTAAAGCGTTGCCGTACCCTCACCTCGACCCTAAACCGTCCCCGTCCCCTAACACTAACCCTAGCCCGAACCCTAACCCTAACCCTTCCCCAAAGCCTGACCCTCACCCGTCCCCTAATCCTAATCCGTACGCTAACACTAACCCGCGCCCTCACACGCACGCTCCCCCTAAAGCGTTGCCGTACCCTCACCAGGACCCTAAACTGTCCCCGAACCCTAACCCTAACCCTAGCCCGAACCCTCACCCTAAACCTTCCCCGAAGCCTGACCCTCGCCCGTCCCCTAATCCTAACACGTACGCTAACACCCACCCGCGCCCTCACACGCACGCTCCCCCTAAAGCGTTGCCGTACCCTCACCTGGACCCTAAACCGTCCCCGTCCCCTACCCCTAACCCTAGCCCGAACCCTAACCCTAACCCTTCCCCGAAGCCTGACCCTCACCCGTCCCCTAATCCTAACCCGTACGCTAACACTATCCCGCGCCCTCACACGCACGCTCCCCCTAAAGCGTTGCCGTACCCTCACCTGGACTCTAAACCGTCCCCGTCCCCTAACCCTAACCCTAGTGCGAACCCTAACCCTAACCCTTCCCCGAAGCCTGACCCTCACCCGTCCCCTAATCCTAACCCGTACGCTAACACTAACCCGCGCCCTCACACGCACGCTCCCCCTAAAGCGTTGCCGTACCCTCACTTGGACCCTAAACCGTCCCCGTCCCCTAACCCTAACCCTAGCCCGAACCCTAACCCTAACCCTTCCCCGAAGCCTGACCCTCACCCGACCCCTAATCCTAACCCGTACGCTAACACTAACCCGCGCCCTCACACGCACGCTCCCCCTAAAGCGTTGCCGTACCCTCACCTGGACCCTAAACCGTCCCCGTCCCCTAACCCTAACCCTAGCCCGAACCCTAACCCTAACCCTTCCCCAAAGCCTGACACTCACCTGTCCCCTAATCCTAACCCGTACCTAACACTAACACGCACCCTCACACGCACGCTCCCCCTAAAGCGTTGCCGTACCCTCACCTGGACCCTAAACCGTCCCCGTCCCCTAACCCTAACCCTAGCCCGAACCCTAACCCTAACCCTTCCCCGAAGCCTGACCATCACCCGTCCCCTAATGCTAACCCGTACACTAACACTAACCTCCGCCCTCACACGCACGCTCCCCCTAAAGCGTTGCCGTACCCTCACCTGGACCCTAAACCGTCCCCGTCCCCTAACCCTAACCCTAGCCCGAACCCTAACCCTAACCCTTCCCCGAAGCCTGACCCTTACCCGTCCCCTAATCCTAACCCGTACGCTAACACTAACCCGCGCCCTCACACGCACTCTCCCCCTAAAGCGTTGCCGTACCCTCATCTGGACCCTAAACCGTCCCCGTCCCCTAACCCTAACCCTAGCCCGAACCCTAACCCTAACCCTTCCCCGAAGCCTGACCCTCACCCGTCCCCTAATCCTAACCCGTACGCTAACACTAACCCGCGCCCTCACACGCACGCTCCCCCTAAAGCGTTGCCGTACCCTCACCTGGACCCTAAACCGTCCCCGTCACATAACCCTAACCCTAGCCCGAACCCTAACCCTAACCGTTCCCCAAAGCCTGACCCTCACCCGTCACCTAATCCTAACCCTTACGTTAACACTAACCCGCGCCCTCACACGCACGCTCCCCCTAAAGCATTGCCGTACCCTCACCTGGACCCTAAACCGTCCCCGTCCCCTAACCCTAACCCTAGCCCGAACCCTAACCCTAACCCTTCCCCGAAGCCTGACCCTCACCCGTCCCCTAATGCTAACCCGTACGCTAACACTAACCCGCACCCTCACACGCAGGCTCCCCCTAAAGCGTTTCCGTACCCTCACCTGGACCCTAAACCGTCCCCGTCCCCTAACCCTAACCCTAGCCCGAACCCTAACCCTAACCCTTCCCCGAAGCCTGACCCTCACCCGTCCCCTAATCCTAACCCGTACGCTAACACTAACCCGCGCCCTCACACGCACGCTCCCCCTAAAGCGTTGCCGTACCCTCACCTGGACCCTAAACGGTCCCCGTCCCCTAACCCTAACCCTAGCACGAACCCTAACCCTAACACTTCCCCAAAGCCTGACCCTCACCCGTCCCCTAATCCTAACCCGTACGCTAACACTAACCCGCGCCCTCACACGCACGCTCCCCCTAAAGCGTTGCCGTACCCTCACCTGGACCCTAAACCGTCCCCTTCCCTAACCCTAACCCTAGCCCGAACCCTAACCCTAACCCTTCCCCGAAACCTGACCCTCACCCGTCCCCTAATCCTAAACCGTACGCTAACACTATCCCACGCCCTCACACGCACGCTCCCCATAAAGCATTGCCGTACCCTCACCTGGACCCTAAACCGTCCCCGTCCCCTAACCCTAACCCTAGCCCAAACACTAACGCTAACCCTTCCCCGAAGCCTGACCCTCACACGTCCCCTAATCCTAACACGTACGCTAACACTAACCCGCGCCCTCACACGCACGCTCCCCCTAAAGCGTTGCCGTACCCTCACCTGGACCCTAAACCGTCCCCGAACCCTAACCCTAACCCTAGCCCGAACCCTAACCCTAACCCTTCCCCGAAGCCTGACCCTCACCCGTCCCCTAATCCTAACCCGTACGCTAACACTAACCCGTGCCCTCACACGCACGCTCCCCCTACAGCGTTGCCGTACCCTCACCTGGACCCTAAACGGTCCCCGTCCCCTAACCCTAACCCTAGACCGAACCCTAACCCTAACCCTTCCCCGAAGCCTGACCCCCACCCGTCCCCTAATCCTAACCCGTACGCTAACACTAACCCGCGCCCTCACACGCACCCTCCCCCTAAAGCGTTGCCGTACCCTCACCTGGACCCTAAACCGTCCCCGTCCCCTAACCCTAACCCTAGCCCGAACCCTAACCCTAACCCTTCCCCAAAGCCTGACCCTCACCCGTCCCCTAATCCTAACCCGTATGCTAACACTAACCCGCGCCCTCACACGCACGCTGCCCCTAAAGCGTTGCCGTACCCTCACCTGGACCCTAAACCGTCCCCGTCCCGTAAACCTAACCCTAGCCCGAACCCTAACCCTAACACTTCCCCGAAGCCTGACCCTCACCCGTCCCTTAATCCTAACCCGTACGCTAACACTAACCCGCGCCCTCACACGCACGCTCCCCCTAAAGCGTTGCCGTACCCTCACCTGGACCCTAAACCGTCCCCGTCCCCTAACCCTAACCCTAGCCCGAACCCTAACCCTAACCCTTCCCCGAAGCCTGACCCTCACCCGTCCCCTAATCCTAACCCGTACGCTAACACTAACCCGCGCCCTCACACGCACGCTCCCCCTAAAGCGTTGCCATACCCTCACTTGGACCCTGAACCGTCCCCGTCCCCTGACCCTAACCCTAGCCCGAACCCTAACCCTAACCCTTCCCCGAAGCCTTACCCTCACCCGTCCCTTAATCCTAACACGTACGCTAACTCTAACCCCCGCCCTCACACGCACGCTCCCCCTAAAGCATTGCCGTACCCTCACCTGGACCCTAAACCGTCCCCGTCCCCTAACCCTAACCCTAGCCCGAACCCTAACCCTAACCCTTCCCCGAAGCCTGACCCTCACCCGTCCCCTAATCCTTACCCGTACGCTAACACTAACCCGTGCCCTCACACGCACGCTCCCCCTAAAGCTTTGCCGTACCCTCACCTGGACCCTAAACCGTCCCCGTCCCCTAACCCTAACCCTAGTCCGAACCCTAACCCTAACCCTTCCCCGAAGCCTGACCCTCACCCGTCCCCTAATCCTAACCCGTACGCTAACACTAACCCGCGCCCTCACACGCACGCTCCCCCTAAAGCGTTGCCGTACCCTCACCTGGACCCTAAACCGTCCCCGTCACATAACCCTAACCCTAGCACGAACCCTAACCCTAACCCTTCCCCAAAGCCTGACCCTCACCCGTCACCTAATCCTAACCCTTACGTTAACACTAACCCGCGCCCTCACACGCACGCTCCCCCTAAAGCATTGCCGTACCCTCACCTGGACCCTAAACCGTCCCCGTCCCCTAACCCTAACCCTAGCCCGAACCCTAACCCTAACCCTTCCCCGAAGCCTGACCCTCACCCGTCCCCTAATGCTAACCCGTACGCTAACACTAACCTGCACCCTCACACGCAGGCTCCCCCTAAAGCGTTTCCGTACCCTCACCTGGACCCTAAACCGTCCCCGTCCCCTAACCCTAACCCTAGCCCGAACCCTAACCCTAACGCTTCCCCGAAGCCTGACCCTCACCCGTCCCCTAATCCTAACCCGTACGCTAACACTAACCCGCGCCCTCACACGCACGCTCCCCCTAAAGCGTTGCCGTACCCTCACCTGGACCCTAAACCGTCCCCGTCCCCTAACCCTAACCCTAGCCCGAACCCTAACCCTAACCCTTCCCCGAAGCCTGACCCTCGCCCGTCCCCTAATCCGAACCCGTACGCTAACACTAACCCATGCCCTCACACGCACGCTCCCCCTAAAATGTTGCCGTACCCTCACCTGGACCCTAAACCGTCCCCGTCCCCTAACCCTAACCCTAGCCCGAACCCTAACCCTAACCCTTCCCCGAAGCCTGACCCTCACCCGTCCCCTAATCCTAACCCGTATGCTAACACTAACCCGCACCCTCACACGCACTCTCCCCCTAAAGTGTTGCCGTACCCTCACCTGGACCCTAAACCGTCCCCGTCCCCTAACCCTAACCCTAGCCCGAACCCTAACCCTAACCCTTCCCCGAAGCCTGACCATCACCCGTCCCCTAATCCTAACCCGTACGCTAACACTAACCCGCGTCCTCACACGCACGCTCCCCCTAAAGCGTTGCCGTACCCTCACCTGGACCCTAAACCGTCCCCGTCCCCTAACCCTAACCCTAGCCCGAACCCTAACCCTAACCCTTCCCCGAAGCCTGGCCCTCACCCGTCCCCTAATCCTAACCCTTACGCTAACACTAACCCGCGCCCTCACACGCACGCTCCCCCTAAAGCGTTGCCGTACCCTCACCTGGACCCTAAACCGTCCCCGTCCCCTAACCCTAACCCTAGTGCGAACCCTAACCCTAACCCTTCCCCGAAGCCTGACCCTCACCCGTCCCCTAATCCTAACCCGTACCCTAACACTAACCCGCGCCCTCACACGCACGCTCCCCCTAAAGTGTTGCCGTACCCTCACCTGGACCCATAACCGTCCCCGTCCCCTAACCCTAACCTTAGCCCGAACCCTAACCCTAACCCTTCCCCGAAGCCTGACCCTCACCCGTCCCCTAATCCTAACCCGTACGCTAACACTAACCCGCGCCCTCACACGCACGCTCCCCGTAAAGCGTTGCCGTACCCTGACCTGGACCCTAAACCGTCCCCGTCCCCTAACCCTAACCCTAGTCCGAAACCTAAACCTAACCCTTCCCCGAAGCCTGACCCTCACCCGTCCCCTAATCCTAACCCGTACGCTAACACTAACCCGTGCCCTCACACGCACGCTCCCCCTAAAGCGTTGCAATACCCTCACTTGGACCCTAAACCGTCCCCGTACCCTAACCCTAACCCTAGCCCGAACCCTATCCCTAACCCTTCCCCGAAGCCTGACCCTCACCCGTCCCTTAATCCTAACCCGTACGCTAACACTAACCCACGCCCTCACACGCACGCTCCCCCTAAAGCGTTGCCGTACCCTCACCTGGACCCTAAACCGTCCCCGTCCCCTAACCCTAACCCTAGCCCGAAACCTCACCCTAACCCTTTCCCGAAGCCTGACCCTCACCCGTCCCCTAATCCTAACCCGTACGCTAACACTAACCCGCGCCCTCACACGCACGCTCCCCCTAAAGCGTTGCCCTACCCTCACCTGGACCCTAAACCGTCCCCGTCCCCTAACCCTAACCCTAGCCCGAACCCTAACCCTAACCCTTCCCTGAAGCCTGACCCTCACCCGTCCCCTAATCCTAACCCGTACGCTAACACTAACCCGCGCCCTCACATGCACGCTCCCCCTAAAGCGTTGCCGTACCCTCACCTGGACCCTAAACCGTCCCCGTCCCCTAACCCTAACCCTAGCCCGAACCCTAACCCTAACCCTTCCCTGAAGCCTGACCCTCACCCGTCCCCTAATCCTAACCCGTACGCTAACACTAACCCGCGCCCTCACACGCACGCTCCCCCTAAAGCGTTGCCGTACCCTCACCTGGACCCTAAACCGTCCCCGTCCCCTACCCCTAACCCTAGCCCGAACCCTAACCCTAACCCTTCCCCGAAGCCTGACCCTCACCCGTCCCCTAATCCTAATCCGTACGCTAACACTAACCCACGCCCTCACACGCACGCTCCCCCTAAAGCGTTGCCGTACCCTCACCTGGACCCTAAACCGTCCCCGTCCCCTAACCCTAACCCTAGCCCGAACCCTAAACCTAACCCTTCCCCGAAGCCTGACCCTCACCCGTCCCCTAATCCTAACCCGTACGCTAACACTAACCCGCGCCCTCACACGCACGCTCCCCCTAAAGCGTTGCCGTACCCTCACCTGGACCCTAAACCGTCCCCGTCCCCTAACCCTAACCCTAGCCCGAACCCTAACCCTAACCCTTCCCTGAAGCCTGACCCTCACCCGTCCCCTAATCCTAACCCGTACGCTAACACTATCCCGCGCCCTCACACGCACGCTCCCCCTAAAGCATTGCCGTACACTCACCTGGACCCTAAACCGTCCCCGTCCCCTTACCCTAACCCTAGCCCGAACCCTAACGCTAACCCTTCCCCGAAGCCTGACCCTCACCCGTCCCCTAATCCTAACCCGTACGCTAACACTATCCCGCGCCCTCACACGCACGCTCCCCCTAAAGTGTTGCCGTACCCTCACCTGGACCCTTAACCGTCCCCGTCCCCTAACCCTAACCTTAGCCTGAACCCTAACCCTAACCCTTCCCCGAAGCCTGACCCTCACCCGTCCCCTAATCCTAACCCATACGCTAACACTAACCCGCGCCCTCACACGCACGCTCCCCCTAAAGCGTTGCCGTACCCTCACCTGGACCCTAAACCGTCCCCGTCCCCTAACCCTAACCCTAGCCCGAACCCTAACCCTAAGCCTTCCCCGAAGCCTGACCCTCACCCGTCCCCTAATCCTAACCCGTACGCTAACACTAACCCGCGCCCTCACACGCACGCTCCCCCTAAAGCGTTGCCGTACCCTCACCTGGACCCTAAACCGTCGCCGTCCCCTAACCCTAACCCTAGCCCGAACCCTAAACCTAACCCTTCCCCGAAGCCTGACCCTCACCCGTCCCCTAATCCTAACCCGTACGCTAACACTAACCCGTGCCCTCACACGCACGCTCCCCCTAAAGCGTTGCAATACCCTCACTTGGACCCTAAACCGTCCCAGTCCCCTAACCCTAACCCTAGCCCGAACCCTATCCCTAACCCTTCCCCGAAGCCTGACCCTCACCCGTCCCTTAATCCTAACCCGTACGCTAACACTAACCCCCGCCCTCAAACGCACGCTCCCCCTAAAGCGTTGCCGTACCCTCACCTGGACCCTAAACCGTCCCCGTCCCCTAACCCTAACCCTAGCCGGAAACCTAACCCTAACCCTTCCCCGAAGCCTGACCCTCACCCGTCCCCTAATCCTAACCCGTACGCTAACACTAACCCGCGCCCTCACACGCACGCTCCCCCTAAAGCGTTGCCCTACCCTCACCTGGACCCTAAACCGTCCCCGTCCCCTAACCCTAACCCTAGCCCGAACCCTAACCCTAACCCTTCCCTGAAGCCTGACCCTCACCCGTCCCCTAATCCTAACCCGTACGCTAACACTAACCCGCGCCCTCACACGCACGCTCCCCCTAAAGCGTTGCCGTACCCTCACCTGGACCCTAAACCGTCCCCGTCCCCTAACCCTAACCCTAGCCCGAACCCTAACCCTAACACTTCCCCGAAGCCTGACCCTCACCCGACCCCTAATCCTAACCCGTACGCTAACACTAACCCGCGCCCTCACACGCACGCTCCCCCTAAAGCGTTGCCGTACCCTCACCTGGACCCTAAACCGTCCCCGTCCCCTAACCCTAACCCTAGCCCGAACCCTAACCCTAACCCTTCCCCAAAGCCTGACACTCACCTGTCCCCTAATCCTAACCCGTACCTAACACTAACACGCACCCTCACACGCACGCTCCCCCTAAAGCGTTGCCGTACCCTCACCTGGACCCTAAACCGTCCCCGTCCCCTAACCCTAACCCTAGCCCGAACCCTAACCCTAACCCTTCCCTGAAGCCTGACCCTCACACGTCCCCTAATCCTAACCCGTACGCTAACACTAACCCGCACCCTCACACGCACGCTCCCCCTAAAGCGTTGCCGTACCCTCACCTCGACCCTAAACCGTCCCCGTCCCCTAACACTAACCCTAGCCCGAACCCTAACCCTAACCCTTCCCCAAAGCCTGACCCTCACCCGTCCCCTAATCCTAACCCGTACGCTAACACTAACCCGCGCCCTCACACGCACGCTCCCCCTAAAGCGTTGCCGTACCCTCACCAGGACCCTAAACTGTCCCCGAACCCTAACCCTAACCCTAGCCCGAACCCTCACCCTAAACCTTCCCCGAAGCCTGACCCTCACCCGTCCCCTAATCCTAACACGTACGCTAACACCCACCCGCGCCCT
Organism: Delphinus delphis; assembly: GCF_949987515.2. Classification (NCBI taxonomy): domain Eukaryota; kingdom Metazoa; phylum Chordata; class Mammalia; order Artiodactyla; family Delphinidae; genus Delphinus; species Delphinus delphis. Next base: position 293,253 of record NW_027192787.1, on the reverse strand, counting down.
CACACGCACGCTCCCCCTAAAGCGTTGCCGTACCCTCACCTGGACCCTAAACCGTCCCCGTCCCCTACCCCTAACCCTAGCCAGAACCCTAACCCTAACCCTTCCCCGAAGCCTGACCCTCACCCGTCCCCTAATCCTAACCCGTACGCTAACACTAACCCACGCCCTCACACGCACGCTCCCTCTAAAGCGTTGCCGTAATCTCACCTGGACCCTAAACCGTCCCCGTCCCCTACCCCTAACCCTAGCCCGAACCCTAACCCTAACCCTTCCCCGAAGCCTGACCCTCACCCGTCCCCTAAACCTAACCCGTACGCTAACACTAACCCGCGCCCTCACACGCACGCTCCCCCTAAAGCGTTGCCGTACTCTCACCTGGACCCTAAACCGTCCCCGTCCCCTAACCCTAACCCTAGCCCGAACCCTAACCCTAACCCTTCCCTGAAGCCTGACCCTCACCCGTCCCCTAATCCTAACCCGTACGCTAACACTATCCCGCGCCCTCACACGCACGCTCCCCCTAAAGCGTTGCCGTACCCTCACCTGGACCCGAAACCGTCCCCGTCCCCTAACCCTAACCCTAGCCCGAACCCTAACGCTAACCCTTCCCCGAAGCCTGACCCTCACCCGTCCCCTAATCCTAACCCGTACGCTAACACTATCCCGCGCCCTCACACGCACGCTCCCCCTAAAGCGTTGCCGTACCCTCACCTGGACTCTAAACCGTCCCCGTCCCCTAACCCTAACCCTAGCCCGAACCCTAACCCTAACCCTTCCCCGAAGCCTGACCCTCACCCGTCCCCTAATCCTAACCCGTACGCTAACACTAACCCGCGCCCTCACACGCACGCTCCCCCTAAAGCGTTGCCGTACCCTCACTTGGACCCTAAACCGTCCCCGTCCCCTAACCCTAACCCTAGCCCGAACCCTAGCCCTAACCCTTCCCTGAAGCCTGACCCTCACCCGACCCCTAATCCTAACCCGTACGTTAACACTAACCCGCGCCCTCACACGCACGCTCCCCCTAAAGCGTTGCCGTACCCTCACCTGGACCCTAAACCGTCCCCGTCCCCTAACCCTAACCCTAGCCCGAACCCTAACCCTAACCCTTCCCCAAAGCCTGACACTCACCTGTCCCCTAATCCTAACCCGTACCTAACACTAACACGCACCCTCACACGCACACTCCCACTAAAGCGTTGCCGTACCCTCACCTGGACCCTAAACCGTCCCCGTCCCCTAACCCTAACCCTAGCCCGAACCCTAACCCTAACCCTTCCCCGAAGCCTGACCATCACCCGTCCCCTAATGCTAACCCGTACGCTAACACTAACCTCCGCCCTCACACGCACGCTCCCCCTAAAGCGTTGCCGTACCCTCACCTGGACCCTAAACCGTCCCCGTCCCCTAACCCTAACCCTAGCCCGAACCCTAACCCTAACCCTTCCCCGAAGCCTGACCCTTACCCGTCCCCTAATCCTAACCCGTACGCTAACACTAACCCGCGCCCTCACACGCACGCTCCCCCTAAAGCGTTGCCGTACCCTCATCTGGACCCTAAACCGTCCCCGTCCCCTAACCCTAAACCTAGCCCGAACCCTAACCCTAACCATTCCCCGAAGCCTGACCCTCACCCGTCCCCTAATCCTAACCCGTACGCTAACACTAACCCGCGCCCTCACACGCACGCTCCCCCTAAAGCGTTGCCGTACCCTCACCTGGACCCTAAACCGTCCCCGTCACATAACCCTAACCCTAGCCCGAACCCTAAACCTAACCGTTCCCCAAAGCCTGACCCTCACCCGTCACCTAATCCTAACCCTTACGTTAACACTAACCCGCGCCCTCACACGCACGCTCCCCCTAAAGCATTGCCGTACCCTCACCTGGACCCTAAACCGTCCCCGTCCCCTAACCCTAACCCTAGCCCGAACCCTAACCCTAACCCTTCCCCGAAGCCTGACCCTCACCCGTCCCCTAATGCTAACCCGTACGCTAACACTAACCCGCACCCTCACACGCAGGCTCCCCCTAAAGCGTTTCCGTACCCTCACCTGGACCCTAAACCGTCCCCGTCCCCTAACCCTAACCCTAGCCCGAACCCTAACCCTAACCCTTCCCCGAAGCCTGACCCTCACCCGTCCCCTAATCCTAACCCGTACGCTAACACTAACCCGCGCCCTCACACGCACGCTCCCCCTAAAGCGTTGCCGTACCCTCACCTGGACCCTAAACGGTCCCCGTCCCCTAACCCTAACCCTAGCACGAACCCTAACCCTAACACTTCCCCAAAGCCTGACCCTCACCCGTCCCCTAATCCTAACCCGTACGCTAACACTAACCCGCGCCCTCACACGCACGCTCCCCCTAAAGCGTTGCCGTACCCTCACCTGGACCCTAAACTGTCCCCTTCCCTAACCCTAACCCTAGCCCGAACCCTAACCCTAACCCTTCCCCGAAACCTGACCCTCACCCGTCCCCTAATCCTAAACCGTACGCTAACACTATCCCGCGCCCTCACACGCACGCTCCCCATAAAGCATTGCCGTACCCTCACCTGGACCCTAAACCGTCCCCGTCCCCTAACCCTAACCCTAGCCCAAACACTAACGCTAACCCTTCCCCGAAGCCTGACCCTCACCCGTCCCCTAATCCTAACACGTACGCTAACACTAACCCGCGCCCTCACACGCACGCTCCCCCTAAAGCGTTGCCGTACCCTCACCTGGACCCTAAACCGTCCCCGAACCCTAACCCTAACCCTAGCCCGAACCCTAACCCTAACCCTTCCCCGAAGCCTGACCCTCACCCGTCCCCTAATCCTAACCCGTACGCTAACACTAACCCGTGCCCTCACACGCACGCTCCCCCTACAGCGTTGCCGTACCCTCACCTGGACCCTAAACGGTCCCCGTCCCCTAACCCTAACCCTAGACCGAACCCTAACCCTAACCCTTCCCCGAAGCCTGACGCTCACACGTCCCCTAATCCTAACCCGTACGCTAACACTAACCCGCGCCCTCACACGCACCCTCCCCCTAAAGCGTTGCCGTACCCTCACCTGGACCCTAAACCGTCCCCGTCCCCTAACCCTAACCCTAGCCCGAACCCTAACCCTAACCCTTCCCCAAAGCCTGACCCTCACCCGTCCCCTAATCCTAACCCGTATGCTAACACTAACCCGCGCCCTCACACGCACGCTGCCCCTAAAGCGTTGCCGTACCCTCACCTGGACCCTAAACCGTCCCCGTCCCGTAAACCTAACCCTAGCCCGAACCCTAACCCTAACACTTCCCCGAAGCCTGACCCTCACCCGTCCCTTAATCCTAACCCGTACGCTAACACTAACCCGCGCCCTCACACGCACGCTCCCCCTAAAGCGTTGCCGTACCCTCACCTGGACCCTAAACCGTCCCCGTCCCCTAACCCTAACCCTAGCCCGAACCCTAACCCTAACCCTTCCCCGAAGCCTGACCCTCACCAATCCCCTAATCCTAACCCGTACGCTAACACTAACCCGCGCCCTCACACGCACGCTCCCCCTAAAGCGTTGCCATACCCTCACTTGGACCCTGAACCGTCCCCGTCCCCTGACCCTAACCCTAGCCCGAACCCTAACCCTAACCCTTCCCCGAAGCCTTACCCTCACCCGTCCCTTAATCCTAACACGTACGCTAACTCTAACCCCCGCCCTCACACGCACGCTCCCCCTAAAGCATTGCCGTACCCTCACCTGGACCCTAAACCGTCCCCGTCCCCTAACCCTAACCCTAGCCCGAACCCTAACCCTAACCCTTCCCCGAAGCCTGACCCTCACCCGTCCCCTAATCCTTACCCGTACGCTAACACTAACCCGCGCCCTCACACGCACGCTCCCCCTAAAGCTTTGCCGTACCCTCACCTGGACCCTAAACCGTCCCCGTCCCCTAACCCTAACCCTAGTCCGAACCCTAACCCTAACCCTTCCCCGAAGCCTGACCCTCACCCGTCCCCTAATCCTAACCCGTACGCTAACACTAACCCGCGCCCTCACACGCACGCTCCCCCTAAAGCGTTGCCGTACCCTCACCTGGACCCTAAACCGTCCCCGTCCCCTAACCCTAACCCTAGCCCGAACCCTAACCCTAACCCTTCCCCGAAGCCTGACCCTCGCCCGTCCCCTAATCCTAACCCGTACGCTAACACTAACCCATGCCCTCACACGCACGTTCCCCCTAAAATGTTGCCGTACCCTCACCTGGACCCTAAACCGTCCCCGTCCCCTAACCCTAACCCTAGCCCGAACCCTAACCCTAACCCTTCCCCGAAGCCTGACCCTAACCAGTCCCCTAATCCTAACCCGTACGCTAACACTAACCCGCGCCCTCACATGCACGCTCCCCCTAAAGCGTTGCCGTAGCCTCACCTGGACCCTAAACCGTCCCCGTCCCCTAACCCTAACCCTAGACCGAACCCTAACCCTAACCCTTCCCCGAAGCCTGACCCTCACCCGTCCCCTAATCCTAACCCGTATGCTAACACTAACCCGCACCCTCACACGCACTCTCCCCCTAAAGTGTTGCCGTACCCTCACCTGGACCCTAAACCGTCCCCGTCCCCTAACCCTAACCCTAGCCCGAACCCTAACCCTAACCCTTCCCCGAAGCCTGACCCTCACCCGTCCCCTAATCCTAACCCGTACGCTAACACTAACCCGCGTCCTCACACGCACGCTCCCCCTAAAGCGTTGCCGTACCCTCACCTGGACCCTAAACCGTCCCCGTCCCCTAACCCTAACCCTAGCCCGAACCCTAACCCTAACCCTTCCCCGAAGCCTGGCCCTCACCCGTCCCCTAATCCTAACCCTTACGCTAACACTAACCCGCGCCCTCACACGCACGCTCCCCCTAAAGCGTTGCCGTACCCTCACCTGGACCCTAAACCGTCCCCGTCCCCTAACCCTAACCCTAGTGCGAACCCTAACCCTAACCCTTCCCCGAAGCCTGACCCTCACCCGTCCCCTAATCCTAACCCGTACCCTAACACTAACCCGCGCCCTCACACGCACGCTCCCCCTAAAGTGTTGCCGTACCCTCACCTGGACCCATAACCGTCCCCGTCCCCTAACCCTAACCTTACCCCGAACCCTAACCCTAACCCTTCCCCGAAGCCTGACCCTCACCCGTCCCCTAATCCTAACCCGTACGCTAACACTAACCCGCGCCCTCACACGCACGCTCCCCCTAAAGCGTTGCCATACCCTCACCTGGACCCTAAACCGTCCCCGTCCCCTAACCCTAACCCTAGCCCGAACCCTAACCCTAACCCTTCCCCGAAGCCTGACCCTCACCCGTCCCCTAATCCTAACCCGTACGCTAACACTAACCCGCGCCCTCACACGCACGCTCCCCCTAAAGCGTTGCCGTACCCTGACCTGGACCCTAAACCGTCCCCGTCCCCTAACCCTAACCCTAGTCCGAAACCTAAACCTAACCCTTCCCCGAAGCCTGACCCTCACCCGTCCCCTAATCCTAACCCGTACGCTAACACTATCCCGCGCCCTCACACGCACGCTCCCCCTAAAGCATTGCCGTACCCTCACCTGGACCCTAAACCGTCCCCGTCCCCTTACCCTAACCCTAGCCCGAACCCTAACGCTAACCCTTCCCCGAAGCCTGACCCTCACCCGTCCCCTAATCCTAACCCGTACGCTAACACTATCCCGCGCCCTCACACGCACGCTCCCCCTAAAGTGTTGCCGTACCCTCACCTGGACCCTTAACCGTCCCCGTCCCCTAACCCTAACCTTAGCCTGAACCCTAACCCTAACCCTTCCCCGAAGCCTGACCCTCACCCGTCCCCTAATCCTAACCCGTACGCTAACACTAACCCGCGCCCTCACACGCACGCTCCCCCTAAAGCGTTGCCGTACCCTCACCTGGACCCTAAACCGTCCCCGTCCCCTAACCCTAACCCTAGCCCGAACCCTAACCCTAAGCCTTCCCCGAAGCCTGACCCTCACCCGTCCCCTAATCCTAACCCGTACGCTAACACTAACCCGCGCCCTCACACGCACGCTCCCCCTAAAGCGTTGCCGTAACCTGACCTGGACCCTAAACCGTCGCCGTCCCCTAACCCTAACCCTAGCCCGAACCCTAAACCTAACCCTTCCCCGAAGCCTGACCCTCACCCGTCCCCTAATCCTAACCCGTACGCTAACACTAACCCGTGCCCTCACACGCACGCTCCCCCTAAAGCGTTGCAATACCCTCACTTGGACCCTAAACCGTCCCAGTCCCCTAACCCTAACCCTAGCCCGAACCCTATCCCTAACCCTTCCCTGAAGCCTGACCCTCACCCGTCCCTTAATCCTAACCCGTACGCTAACACTAACCCCCGCCCTCACACGCACGCTCCCCCTAAAGCGTTGCCGTACCCTCACCTGGACCCTAAACCGTCCCCGTCCCCTAACCCTAACCCTAGCCCGAAACCTAACCCTAACCCTTCCCCGAAGCCTGACCCTCACCCGTCCCCTAATCCTAACCCGTACGCTAACACTAACCCGCGCCCTCACACGCACGCTCCCCCTAAAGCGTTGCCCTACCCTCACCTGGACCCTAAACCGTCCCCGTCCCCTAACCCTAACCCTAGCCCGAACCCTAACAATAACCCTTCCCTGAAGCCTGACCCTCACCCGTCCCCTAATCCTAACCCGTACGCTAACACTAACCCGCGCCCTCACATGCACGCTCCCCCTAAAGCGTTGCCGTACCCTCACCTGGACCCTAAACCGTCCCCGTACCCTAACCCTAACCCTAGCCCGAACCCTAACCCTAACTCTTCCCTGAAGCCTGACCCTCACCCGTCCCCTAATCCTAACCCGTACGCTAACACTAACCCGCGCCCTCACACGCACGCTCCCCCTAAAGCGTTGCCGTACCCTCACCTGGACCCTAAACCGTCCCCGTCCCCTACCCCTAACCCTAGCCCAAACCCTAACCCTAACCCTTCCCCGAAGCCTGACCCTCACCCGTCCCCTAATCCTAATCCGTACGCTAACACTAACCCACGCCCTCACACGCACGCTCCCCCTAAAGCGTTGCCGTACCCTCACCTGGACCCTAAACCGTCCCCGTCCCCTAACCCTAACCCTAGCCCGAACCCTAAACCTAACCCTTCCCCGAAGCCTGACCCTCACCCGTCCCCTAATCCTAACCCGTACGCTAACACTAACCCGCGCCCTCACACGCACGCTCCCCCTAAAGCGTTGCCGTACCCTCACCTGGACCCTAAACCGTCCCCGTCCCCTAACCCTAACCCTAGCCCGAACCCTAACCCTAACCCTTCCCTGAAGCCTGACCCTCACCCGTCCCCTAATCCTAACCCATACGCTAACACTATCCCGCGCCCTCACACGCACGCTCCCCCTAAAGCATTGCCGTACCCTCACCTGGACCCTAAACCGTCCCCGTCCCCTTACCCTAACCCTAGCCCGAACCCTAACGCTAACCCTTCCCCGAAGCCTGACCCTCACCCGTCCCCTAATCCTAACCCGTACGCTAACACTATCCCGCGCCCTCACACGCACGCTCCCCCTAAAGTGTTGCCGTACCCTCACCTGGACCCTTAACCGTCCCCGTCCCCTAACCCTAACCTTAGCCTGAACCCTAACCCTAACCCTTCCCCGAAGCCTGACCCTCTCCCGTCCCCTAATCCTAACCCGTACGCTAACACTAACCCGCGCCCTCACACGCACGCTCCCCCTAAAGCGTTGCCGTACCCTCACCTGGACCCTAAACCGTCCCCGTCCCCTAACCCTAACCCTAGCCCGAACCCTAACCCTAAGCCTTCCCCGAAGCCTGACCCTCACCCGTCCCCTAATCCTAACCCGTACGCTAACACTAACCCGCGCCCTCACACGCACGCTCCCCCTAAAGCGTTGCCGTACCCTGACCTGGACCCTAAACCGTCGCCGTCCCCTAACCCTAACCCTAGCCCGAACCCTAAACCTAACCCTTCCCCGAAGCCTGACCCTCACCCGTCCCCTAATCCTAACCCGTACGCTAACACTAACCCGTGCCCTCACACGCACGCTCCCCCTAAAGCGTTGCAATACCCTCACTTGGACCCTAAACCGTCCCAGTCCCCTAACCCTAACCCTAGCCCGAACCCTATCCCTAACCCTTCCCCGAAGCCAGACCCTCACCCGTCCCTTAATCCTAACCCGTACGCTAACACTAACCCCCGCCCTCAAACGCACGCTCCCCCTAAAGCGTTGCCGTACCCTCACCTGGACCCTAAACCGTCCCCGTCCCCTAACCCTAACCCTAGCCGGAAACCTAACCCTAACCCTTCCCCGAAGCCTGACCCTCACCTGTCCCCTAATCCTAACCCGTACGCTAACACTAACCCGCGCCCTCACACGCACGCTCCCCCTAAAGCGTTGCCCTACCCTCACCTGGACCCTAAACCGTCCCCGTCCCCTAACCCTAACCCTAGCCCGAACCCTAACCCTAACCCTTCCCTGAAGCCTGACCCTCACCCGTCCCCTAATCCTAACCCGTACGCTAACACTAACCCGCGCCCTCACACGCACGCTCCCCCTAAAGCGTTGCCGTACCCTCACCTGGACCCTAAACCGTCCCCGTCCCCTAACACTAACCCTAGCCCGAACCCTAACCCTAACCCTTCCCCAAAGCCTGACCCTCACCCGTCCCCTAATCCTAACCCGTACGCTAACACTAACCCGCGCCCTCACACGCACGCTCCCCCTAAAGCGTTGCCGTACCCTCACCAGGACCCTAAACTGTCCCCAAACCCTAACCCTAACCCTAGCCCGAACCCTCACCCTAAACCTTCCCCGAAGCCTGACCCTCACCCGTCCCCTAATCCTAACACGTATGCTAACACCCACCCGCGCCCTCACACGCACGCTCCCCCTAAAGCGTTGCCGTACCCTCACCTGGACCCTAAACCGTCCCCGTCCCCTACCCCTAACCCTAGCCCGAACCCTAACCCTAACCCTTCCCCGAAGCCTGACCCTCACCCGTCCCCTAATCCTAACCCGTACGCTAACACTAACCCACGCCCTCACACGCACGCTCCCCCTAAAGCGTTGCCGTACCCTCACCTGGACCCTAAACCGTCCCCGTCCCCTAACCCTAACCCTAGCCTGAACCCTAACCCTAACCCTTCCCCGAAGCCTGACCCTCACCCGTCCCCTAAACCTAACCCGTACGCTAACACTAACCCGTGCCCTCACACGCACGCTCCCCCTAAAGCGTTGCCGTACTCTCACCTGGACCCTAAACCGTCCCCGTCCCCTAACCCTAACCCTAGCCCGAACCCTAACCCTAACCCTTCCCTGAAGCCTGACCCTCACCCGTCCCCTAATCCTAACCCGTACGCTAACACTATCCCGCGCCCTCACACGCATGCTCCCCCTAAAGCGTTGCCGTACCCTCACCTGGACCCTAAACCGTCCCCGTCCCCTAACCCTAACCCTAGCCCGAACCCTAACGCTAACCCTTCCCCGAAGCCTGACCCTCACCCGTCCCCTAATCTTAACCCGTACGCTAACACTCACCCGCGCCCTCACACGCACGCTCCCCCTAAAGCGTTGCCGTACCCTCACCTGGACTCTAAACCGTCCCCGTCCCCTAACCCTAACCCTAGCCCGAACCATAACCCTAACCCTTCCCCGAAGCCTGACCCTCCCCGTCCCCTAATCCTAACCCGTGCGCTAACACTAACCCGCGCCCTCACACGCACGCTCCCCCTAAAGCGTTGCCGTACCCTCACTTGGACCCTAAACCGTCCCCGTCCCCTAACCCTAACCCTAGCCCGAACCCTAACCCTAACCCTTCCCCGAAGCCTGACCCTCACCCGACCCCTAATCCTAACCCGTACGCTAACACTAACCCGCGCCCTCACACGCACGCTCCCCCTAAAGCGTTGCCGTACCCTCACCTGGACCCTAAACCGTCCCCGTCCCCTAACCCTAACCCTAGCCCGAACCATAACCCTAACCCTTCCCCAAAGCCTGACACTCACCTGTCCCCTAATCCTAACCCGTACCTAACACTAACACGCACCCTCACACGCACGCTCCCCCTAAAGCGTTGCCGTACCCTCACCTGGACCCTAAAACGTCCCCGTCCCCTAACCCTAACCCTAGCCCGAACCCTAACCCTAACCCTTCCCTGAAGCCTGACCATCACCCGTCCCCTAATCCTAACCCGTACGCTAACACTAAGCCGTGCCCTCACACGCACGCTCCCCCTAAAGCGTTGCCGTACCCTCACCTGGACCCTAAACCGTCCCCGTCCCCTAACACTAACCCTAGCCCGAACCCTAACCCTAACCCTTCCCCGAATCCTGACCCTCACCCGTCCCCTAAACCTAACCCGTACGCTAACAATAACCCGCGCCCTCACACGCACGCTCCCCCTAAAGCGTTGCCGTACTCTCACCTGGACCCTAAACCGTCCCCGTCCCCTAACCCTAACCCTAGCCCGAACCCTAACCCTAACCCTTCCCTGAAGCCTGACCCTCACCCGTCCCCTAATCCTAACCCGTACGCTAACACTATCCCGCGCCCTCACACGCACGCTCCCCGTAAAGCGTTGCCGTACCCTCACCTGGACCCTAAACCGTCCCCGTCCCCTAACCCTAACCCTAGCCCGAACCCTAACCCTAACCCTTCCCCGAAGCCTGACCCTCACCCGTCCCCTAATCCTAACCCGTACGCTAACACTAACCCGCGCCCTCACACGCACGCTCCCCCTAAAGCGTTGCCCTACCCTCACCTGGACCCTAAACCGTCCCCGTCCCCTAACCCTAACCCTAGCCCGAACCCTAACAATAACCCTTCCCTGAAGCCTGACCCTCACCCGTCCCCTAATCCTAACCCGTACGCTAACACTAACCCGCGCCCTCACATGCACGCTCCCCCTAAAGCGTTGCCGTACCCTCACCTGGACCCTAAACCGTCCCCGTCCCCTAACCCTAACCCTAGCCCGAACCCTAACCCTAACCCTTCCCTGAAGCCTGACCCTCACCCGTCCCCTAATCCTAACCCGTACGCTAACACTAACCCGCGCCCTCACACGCACGCTCCCCCTAAAGCGTTGCCGTACCCTCACCTGGACCCTAAACCGTCCCCGTCCCCTACCCCTAACCCTAGCCCAAACCCTAACCCTAACCCTTCCCCGAAGCCTGACCCTCACCCGTCCCCTAATCCTAATCCGTACGCTAACACTAACCCACGCCCTCACACGCACGCTCCCCCTAAAGCGTTGCCGTACCCTCACCTGGACCCTAAACCGTCCCCGTCCCCTAACCCTAACCCTAGCCCGAACCCTAAACCTAACCCTTCCCCGAAGCCTGACCCTCACCCGTCCCCTAATCCTAACCCGTACGCTAACACTAACCCGCGCCCTCACACGCACGCTCCCCCTAAAGCGTTGCCGTACCCTCACCTGGACCCTAAACCGTCCCCGTCCCCTAACCCTAACCCTAGCCCGAACCCTAACCCTAACCCTTCCCTGAAGCCTGACCCTCACCCGTCCCCTAATCCTAACCCATACGCTAACACTATCCCGCGCCCTCACACGCACGCTCCCCCTAAAGCATTGCCGTACCCTCACCTGGACCCTAAACCGTCCCCGTCCCCTTACCCTAACCCTAGCCCGAACCCTAACGCTAACCCTTCCCCGAAGCCTGACCCTCACCCGTCCCCTAATCCTAACCCGTACGCTAACACTATCCCGCGCCCTCACACGCACGCTCCCCCTAAAGTGTTGCCGTACCCTCACCTGGACCCTTAACCGTCCCCGTCCCCTAACCCTAACCTTAGCCTGAACCCTAACCCTAACCCTTCCCCGAAGCCTGACCCTCTCCCGTCCCCTAATCCTAACCCGTACGCTAACACTAACCCGCGCCCTCACACGCACGCTCCCCCTAAAGCGTTGCCGTACCCTCACCTGGACCCTAAACCGTCCCCGTCCCCTAACCCTAACCCTAGCCCGAACCCTAACCCTAAGCCTTCCCCGAAGCCTGACCCTCACCCGTCCCCTAATCCTAACCCGTACGCTAACACTAACCCGCGCCCTCACACGCACGCTCCCCCTAAAGCGTTGCCGTACCCTGACCTGGACCCTAAACCGTCGCCGTCCCCTAACCCTAACCCTAGCCCGAACCCTAAACCTAACCCTTCCCCGAAGCCTGACCCTCACCCGTCCCCTAATCCTAACCCGTACGCTAACACTAACCCGTGCCCTCACACGCACGCTCCCCCTAAAGCGTTGCAATACCCTCACTTGGACCCTAAACCGTCCCAGTCCCCTAACCCTAACCCTAGCCCGAACCCTATCCCTAACCCTTCCCCGAAGCCAGACCCTCACCCGTCCCTTAATCCTAACCCGTACGCTAACACTAACCCCCGCCCTCAAACGCACGCTCCCCCTAAAGCGTTGCCGTACCCTCACCTGGACCCTAAACCGTCCCCGTCCCCTAACCCTAACCCTAGCCGGAAACCTAACCCTAACCCTTCCCCGAAGCCTGACCCTCACCTGTCCCCTAATCCTAACCCGTACGCTAACACTAACCCGCGCCCTCACACGCACGCTCCCCCTAAAGCGTTGCCCTACCCTCACCTGGACCCTAAACCGTCCCCGTCCCCTAACCCTAACCCTAGCCCGAACCCTAACCCTAACCCTTCCCTGAAGCCTGACCCTCACCCGTCCCCTAATCCTAACCCGTACGCTAACACTAACCCGCGCCCTCACACGCACGCTCCCCCTAAAGCGTTGCCGTACCCTCACCTGGACCCTAAACCGTCCCCGTCCCCTAACACTAACCCTAGCCCGAACCCTAACCCTAACCCTTCCCCAAAGCCTGACCCTCACCCGTCCCCTAATCCTAACCCGTACGCTAACACTAACCCGCGCCCTCACACGCACGCTCCCCCTAAAGCGTTGCCGTACCCTCACCAGGACCCTAAACTGTCCCCGAACCCTAACCCTAACCCTAGCCCGAACCCTCACCCTAAACCTTCCCCGAAGCCTGACCCTCACCCGTCCCCTAATCCTAACACGTATGCTAACACCCACCCGCGCCCTCACACGCACGCTCCCCCTAAAGCGTTGCCGTACCCTCACCTGGACCCTAAACCGTCCCCGTCCCCTACCCCTAACCCTAGCCCGAACCCTAACCCTAACCCTTCCCCGAAGCCTGACCCTCACCCGTCCCCTAATCCTAACCCGTACGCTAACACTAACCCACGCCCTCACACGCACGCTCCCCCTAAAGCGTTGCCGTACCCTCACCTGGACCCTAAACCGTCCCCGTCCCCTAACCCTAACCCTAGCCTGAACCCTAACCCTAACCCTTCCCCGAAGCCTGACCCTCACCCGTCCCCTAAACCTAACCCGTACGCTAACACTAACCCGTGCCCTCACACGCACGCTCCCCCTAAAGCGTTGCCGTACTCTCACCTGGACCCTAAACCGTCCCCGTCCCCTAACCCTAACACTAGCCCGAACCCTAACCCTAACCCTTCCCTGAAGCCTGACCCTCACCCGTCCCCTAATTATAACCCGTACGCTAACACTATCCCGCGCCCTCACACGCACGCTCCCCCTAAAGCGTTGCCGTACCCTCACCTGGACCCTAAACCGTCCCCGTCCCCTAACCCTAACCCTAGCCCGAACCCTAACGCTAACCCTTCCCCGAAGCCTGACCCTCACCCGTCCCCTAATCTTAACCCGTACGCTAACACTCACCCGCGCCCTCACACGCACGCTCCCCCTAAAGCGTTGCCGTACCCTCACCTGGACTCTAAACCGTCCCCGTCCCCTAACCCTAACCCTAGCCCGAACCATAACCCTAACCCTTCCCCGAAGCCTGACCCTCCCCGTCCCCTAATCCTAACCCGTGCGCTAACACTAACCCGCGCCCTCACACGCACGCTCCCCCTAAAGCGTTGCCGTACCCTCACTTGGACCCTAAACCGTCCCCGTCCCCTAACCCTAACCCTAGCCCGAACCCTAACCCTAACCCTTCCCCGAAGCCTGACCCTCACCCGACCCCTAATCCTAACCCGTACGCTAACACTAACCCGCGCCCTCACACGCACGCTCCCCCTAAAGCGTTGCCGTACCCTCACCTGGACCCTAAACCGTCCCCGTCCCCTAACCCTAACCCTAGCCCGAACCCTAACCCTAACCCTTCCCCAAAGCCTGACACTCACCTGTCCCCTAATCCTAACCCGTACCTAACACTAACACGCACCCTCACACGCACGCTCCCCCTAAAGCGTTGCCGTACCCTCACCTGGACCCTAAAACGTCCCCGTCCCCTAACCCTAACCCTAGCCCGAACCCTAACCCTAACCCTTCCCTGAAGCCTGACCATCACCCGTCCCCTAATCCTAACCCGTACGCTAACACTAAGCCGTGCCCTCACACGCACGCTCCCCCTAAAGCGTTGCCGTACCCTCACCTGGACCCTAAACCGTCCCCGTCCCCTAACACTAACCCTAGCCCGAACCCTAACCCTAACCCTTCCCCGAATCCTGACCCTCACCCGTCCCCTAAACCTAACCCGTACGCTAACAATAACCCGCGCCCTCACACGCACGCTCCCCCTAAAGCGTTGCCGTACTCTCACCTGGACCCTAAACCGTCCCCGTCCCCTAACCCTAACCCTAGCCCGAACCCTAACCCTAACCCTTCCCTGAAGCCTGACCCTCACCCGTCCCCTAATCCTAACCCGTACGCTAACACTATCCCGCGCCCTCACACGCACGCTCCCCGTAAAGCGTTGCCGTACCCTCACCTGGACCCTAAACCGTCCCCGTCCCCTAACCCTAACCCTAGCCCGAACCCTAACCCTAACCCTTCCCCGAAGCCTGACCCTCACCCGTCCCCTAATCCTAACCCGTACGCTAACACTAACCCGCGCCCTCACACGCACGCTCCCCCTAAAGCGTTGCCGTACCCTCACCTGGACCCTAAACCGTCCCCGTCCCCTAACCCTAACCCTAGCCCGAACCCTAACCCTAACCCTTCCCCAAAGCCTGACCCTCACCCGTCCCCTAATCCAAACCCGTACGCTAACACTAACCCGCGCCCTCACACGTACGCTCCCCCTAAAGCGTTGCCGTACCCTCACCTGGACCCTAAACCGTCACCGTCCCCTAACCCTAACACTAGCCCGAACCCTAACCCTAACCCTTCCCCGAAGCCTGACCCTCACCCGTCCCCTAATGCTAAACCGTACGCTAACACTAACCCGCACCCTCACACGCAGGCTCCCCCTAAAGCGTTTCCGTACACTCACGTGGACCCTAAACCGTCCCCGTCCCCTAACACTAACCCTAGCCCGAACCCTAACCCTAACCCTTCCCCGAAGCCTGACCCTCACCCGTCCCCTAATCCTAACCCGTACGCTAACACTAACCCGCGCCCTCACACGCACGCTCCCCCTAAAGTGTTGCCGTACCCTCACCTGGACCCTAAACCGTCCCCGTCCCCTATCCCTAACCCTAGCCCGAACCCTAACCCTAACCCTTCCCCGAAGCCTGACCCTCACCCGTCCCCTAATCCTAACCCGTACGCTAACACTAACCCGCGCCCTCACACGCACGCTCCCCCTAAAGCGTTGCCGTACCCTCACCTGGACCCTAAACTGTCCCCGAACCCTAACCCTAACCCTAGCCCGAAACCTAACCCTAACACTTCCCCGAAGCCTGACCCTCACCCGTACCCTAATCCTAACACGTACGCTAACACTAACCTGCGCCCTCACACGCACGCTCCCCCTAAAGCATTGCCGTACCCTCACCTGGACCCTAAACCGTCCCCGTCCCCTAACCCTAACCCTAGCCCGAACCCTAACCCTAACGCTTCCCCGAAGCCTGACCCTCACCCGTCCCCTAATCCTAACCCGTACGCTAACACTAACCCGCGCCCTCACACGCACGCTCCCCCTACAGCGTTGCCGTACCCTCACCTGGACCCTAAACGGTCCCCGTCCCCTAACCCTAACCCTAGCCCGAACCCTAACCCTAACCCTTCCCCGAAGCCTGACCCTCACCCGTCCCCTAATCCTAACCCGTACGCTAACACTAACCCGCGCCCTCACACGCACGCTCCCCCTAAAGCGTTGCCGTACCCTCACCTGGACCCTAAACCGTCCCCGTCCCCTAACCCTAACCCTAGCCCGAACCCTAACCCTAACCCTTCCCCAGAGCCTGACCCTCACCCGTCCCCTAATCCTAACCCGTACGCTAACACTAACCCGTGCCCTCACACGTACGCTCCCCCTAAAGCGTTGCCGTACCCTCACCTGGACCCTAAACCGTCACCGTCCCCTAACCCTAACACTAGCCCGAACCCTAACCCTAACCCTTCCCCGAAGCCTGACCCTCACCCGTCCCCTAATGCTAAACCGTACGCTAACACTAACCCGCACCCTCACACGCAGGCTCCCCCTAAAGCGTTTCCGTACACTCACCTGGACCCTAAACCGTCCCCGTCCCCTAACACTAACCCTAGCCCGAACCCTAACCCTAACCCTTCCCCGAAGCCTGACCCTCACCCGTCCCCTAATCCTAACCCGTACGCTAACACTAACCCGCGCCCTCACATGCACGCTCCCCCTAAAGCGTTGCCGTACCCTCACCTGGACCCTAAACCGTCCCCGTCCCCTAACCCTAACCCTAGCCCGAACCCTAAACCTAACCCTTCCCCGAAGCCTGACCCTCACCCCTCCCCTAATGCTAACCCGTACGCTAACAAAACCCACGCCCTCACACGCACGTTCCCCCTAAAGCGTTGCCGTACCCTCACCTGGACCCTTAACCGTCCCCGTCCCCTAATCCTAACCCTAGCCCGAACCCTAACCCTAACCCTTCCCCGAAGCCTGACCCTCACCCGTCCCCTAATCCTAACCCGTACGCTAACACTAACCCACGCCCTCACACGCACGCTCCCCCTAAAGCGTTGCCGTACCCTCACCTGGACCCTAAACCGTCCCCGTCCCCTAACCCTAACCCTAGCCCGAGCACTAAAGCTAACCCTTCCCCGAAGCCTGACCCTCACCCGTCCCCTAATCCTAACCCGTACGCTAACACTAACCCGCGCCCTCACACGCACGCTCCCCCTAAAGCGTTGCCGTACCCTCACCTGGACCCTAAACCGTCCACGTCCCCTAACCCTAACCCTAGCCCGAACCCTAACCCTAACCCTTCCCCGAAGCCTGACCCTCACCCGTCCCCTAATCCTAACCCGTACGCTAACACTAACCCGCGCCCTCACACGCACGCTCCCCCTAAAGCGTTGCCATACCCTCACTTGGACCCTGAACCGTCCCCATCCCCTAACCCTAACCCTAGCCCGAACCCTAACCCTAACCCTTCCCCGAAGCCTTACCCTCACCCGTCCCTTAATGCTAACACGTACGCTAACACTAACCCCCGCCCTCACACGCACGCTCCCCCTAAAGCATTGCCGTACCCTCACCTGGACCCTAAACCGTCCCCGTCCCCTAACCCTAACCCTAGCCCGAACCCTAACCCTAACCCTTCCCCGAAGCCTGACCCTCACCCGTCCCCTAATCCTTACTCGTACGCTAACACTAACCCGCGCCCTCACACGCACGCTCCCCCTAAAGCTTTGCCGTACCTTCACCTGGACCCTAAACCGTCCCCGTCCCCTAACCCTAACCCTAGTCCGAACCCTAACCCTAACCCTTCCCCGAAGCCTGACCCTCACCCGTCCCCTAATCCTAACCCGTACGCTAACACTAACCCGCGCCCTCACACGCACGCTCCCCCTAAAGCGTTGCCGTACCCTCACCTGGACCCTAAACCGTCCCCGTCACATAACCCTAACCCTAGCCCGAACCCTAACCCTAACCCTTCCCCAAAGCCTGACCCTCACCCGTCACCTAATCCTAACCCTTACGTTAACACTAACCCGCGCCCTCACACGCACGCTCCCCCTAAAGCATTGCCGTACCCTCACCTGGACCCTAAACCGTCCCCGTCCCCTAACCCTAACCCTAGCCCGAACCCTAACCCTAACCCTTCCCCGAAGCCTGACCCTCACCCGTCCCCTAATGCTAACCCGTACGCTAACACTAACCCGCACCCTCACACGCAGGCTCCCCCTAAAGCGTTTCCGTACCCTCACCTGGACCCTAAACCGTCCCCGTCCCCTACCCCTAACCCTAGCCCGAACCCTAACCCTAACCCTTCCCCGAAGCCTGACCCTCACCCGTCCCCTAATCCTAACCCGTACGCTAACACTAACCCGCGCCCTCACACGCACGCTCCCCCTAAAGCGTTGCCGTACCCTCACCTGGACCCTAAACGGTCCCCGTCCCCTAACCCTAACCCTAGCACGAACCCTAACCCTAACACTTCCCCAAAGCCTGACCCTCACCCGTCCCCTAATCCTAACCCGTACGCTAACACTAACCCGCGCCCTCACACGCACGCTCCCCCTAAAGCGTTGCCGTACCCTCACCTGGACCCTAAACCGTCCCCTTCCCTAACCCTAACCCAAGCCCGAACCCTAACCCTAACCCTTCCCCGAAACCTGACCCTCACCCGTCCCCTAATCCTAAACCGTACGCTAACACTATCCCGCGCCCTCACACGCACGCTCCCCATAAAGCATTGCCGTACCCTCACCTGGACCCTAAACCGTCCCCGTCCCCTAACCCTAACCCTAGCCCAAACACTAACGCTAACCCTTCCCCGAAGCCTGACCCTCACCCGTCCCCTAATCCTAACACGTACGCTAACACTAACCCGCGCCCTCACACGCACGCTCCCCCTAAAGCGTTGCCGTACCCTCACCTGGACCCTAAACCGTCCCCGAACCCTAACCCTAACCCTAGCCCGAACCCTAACCCTAACCCTTCCCCGAAGCCTGACCCTCACCCGTCCCCTAATCCTAACCCGTACGCTAACACTAACCCGCGCCCTCACACGCACGCTCCCCCTACAGCGTTGCCGTACCCTCACCTGGACCCTAAACGGTCCCCGTCCCCTAACCCTAACCCTAGACCGAACCCTAACCCTAACCCTTCCCCGAAGCCTGACCCTCACCCGTCCCCTAATCCTAACCCGTACGCTAACACTAACCCGCGCCCTCACACGCACCCTCCCCCTAAAGCGTTGCCGAACCCTCACCTGGACCCTAAACCGTCCCCGTCCCCTAACCCTAACCCTAGCCCGAACCCTAACCCTAACCCTTCCCCAAAGCCTGACCCTCACCCGTCCCCTAATCCTAACCCGTACGCTAACACTAACCCGCGCCCTCACACGCACGCTCCCCCTAAAGCGTTGCCGTACCCTCACCTGGACCCTAAACCGTCCACGTCCCCTAACCCTAACCCTAGCCCGAACCCTAACCCTAACCCTTCCCCGAAGCCTGACCCTCACCCGTCCCCTAATCCTAACCCGTACGCTAACACTAACCCGCGCCCTCACACACACGCTCCCCCTAAAGCGTTGCCATACCCTCACTTGGACCCTGAACCGTCCCCGTCCCCTGACCCTAACCCTAGCCCGAACCCTAACCCTAACCCTTCCCCGAAGCCTTACCCTCACCCGTCACTTAATCCTAACACGTACGCTAACTCTAACCCCCGCCCTCACACGCACGCTCCCCCTAAAGCATTGCCGTACCCTCACCTGGACCCTAAACCGTCCCCGTCCCCTAACCCTAACCCTAGCCCGAACCCTAACCCTAACCCTTCCCCGAAGCCTGACCCTCACCCGTCCCCTAATCCTTACCCGTACGCTAACACTAACCCGCGCCCTCACACGCACGCTCCCCCTAAAGCTTTGCCGTACCCTCACCTGGACCCTAAACCGTCCCCGTCCCCTAACCCTAACCCTAGTCCGAACCCTAACCCTAACCCTTCCCCGAAGCCTGACCCTCACCCGTCCCCTAATCCTAACCCGTACGCTAACACTAACCCGCGCCCTCACACGCACGCTCCCCCTAAAGCGTTGCCGTACCCTCACCTGGACCCTAAACCGTCCCCGTCACATAACCCTAACCCTAGCACGAACCCTAACCCTAACCCTTCCCCAAAGCCTGACCCTCACCCGTCACCTAATCCTAACCCTTACGTTAACACTAACCCGCGCCCTCACACGCACGCTCCCCCTAAAGCATTGCCGTACCCTCACCTGGACCCTAAACCGTCCCCGTCCCCTAACCCTAACCCTAGCCCGAACCCTAACCCTAACTCTTCCCCGAAGCCTGACCCTCACCCGTCCCCTAATGCTAACCCGTACGCTAACACTAACCTGCACCCTCACACGCAGGCTCCCCCTAAAGAGTTTCCGTACCCTCACCTGGACCCTAAACCGTCCCCGTCCCCTAACCCTAACCCTAGCCCGAACCCTAACCCTAACCCTTCCCCGAAGCCTGACCCTCACCCTTCCCCTAATGCTAACCCGTACGCTAACAATAACTCGCGCCCTCACACGCACGCTCCCCCTAAAGCGTTTCCGTACCCTCACCTGGACCCTAAACCGTCCCCGTCCCCTAACCCTAACCCTAGCCCGAACCCTAACCCTAACGCTTCCCCGAAGCCTGACCCTCACCCGTCCCCTAATCCTAACCCGTACGCTAACACTAACCCGCGCCCTCACACGCACGCTCCCCCTAAAGCGTTGCCGTACCCTCACCTGGACCCTAAACCGTCCCCGTCCCCTAACCCTAACCCTAGCCCGAACCCTAACCCTAACCCTTCCCCGAAGCCTGACCCTAACCAGTCCCCTAATCCTAACCCGTACGCTGACACTAACCCGCGCCCTCACATGCACGCTCCCCCTAAAGCGTTGCCGTAGCCTCACCTGGACCCTAAACCGTCCCCGTCCCCTAACCCTAACCCTAGACCGAACCCTAACCCTAACCCTTCCCCGAAGCCTGACCCTCACCCGTCCCCTAATCCTAACCCGTATGCTAACACTAACCCGCACCCTCACACGCACTCTCCCCCTAAAGTGTTGCCGTACCCTCACCTGGACCCTAAACCGTCCCCGTCCCCTAACCCTAACCCTAGCCCGAACCCTAACCCTAACCCTTCCCCGAAGCCTGACCCTCACCCGTCCCCTAATCCTAACCCTTACGCTAACACTAACCCGCGTCCTCACACGCACGCTCCCCCTAAAGCGTTGCCGTACCCTCACCTGGACCCTAAACCGTCCCCGTCCCCTAACCCTAACCCTAGCCCGAACCCTAACCCTAACCCTTCCCCGAAGCCTGACCCTCACCCGTCCCCTAATCCTAAGCCGTATGCTAACACTAACCCGCGCCCTCACACGCACGCTCCCCCTAAAGCATTGCCGTACCCTCACCTGGACCCTAAACCGTCCCCGTCCCCTAACACTAACCCTAGCCCGAACCCTAACCCTAACCCTTCCCCGAAGCCTGACCCTCACCCGTCCCCTAATCCTAACCCGTACGCTAACACTAACCCGCGCCCTCACACGCACGCTCCCCCTAAAGCGTTGCCGTACCCTCACCTGGACCCAAAACCGTCCCCGTCCCCTAACCCTAACCCTAGCCCGAACCCTAACCCTAACCCTTCCCCGAAGCCTGACCCTCACCCGTCCCCTAATCCTAACCCGTACGCTAACACTAAACCGCGCCCTCACACGCACGCTCCCCCTAAAGCGTTGCCGTACCCTCACCTGGACCCTAAACCGTCCCTGTCCCCTAACCCTAACCCTAGCCCAAACCCTAACCCTAACACTTCCCCAAAGCCTGACCCTCACCCATCCCCTAATCCTAACCCGTACGCTAACACTAACCCGCGCCCTCACACGCACGCTTCCCCTAAAGCGTTGCCGTACCCTCACATGGACCCTAAACCGTCCCCGTCCCCTAACCCTAACCCTAGCCCGAACCCTAACCCTAACCCTTCCCCGAAGCCTGACCCTCACCCGTCCCCTAATCCTAACCCGTACGCTAACACTAACCCGCGCCCTCACATGCACGCCCCCCCTAAAGCTTTGCCGTACCCTCACCTAGACCCTAAACCGTCCCCGTCCCCTAACACTAACCCTAGCCCGAACCCTAACCCTAACCCTTCCCCGAAGCCTGACCCTCACCCGTCCCCTAACCTAACCCGTACGCTAACACTAACCCGCGCCCTCACACGCACGCTCCCCCTAAAGCGTTGCCGTACCCTCACCTGGACCCTAAACCGTCCCCGTCCCCTAACCCTAACCCTAGCCCAAACCCTAACCCTAACACTTCCCCAAAGCCTGACCCTCACCCGTCCCCTAATCCTAACCCGTACGCTAACACTAACCCGCGCCCTCACACGCACGCTTCCCCTAAAGCGTTGCCGTACCCTCACATGGACCCTAAACCGTCCCCGTCCCCTAACCCTAACCCTAGCCCGAACCCTAACCCTAACCCTTCCCCGAAGCCTGACCCTCACCCGTCCCCTAATCCTAACCCGTACGCTAACACTAACCCGCGCCCTCACATGCACGCTCCCCCTAAAGCTTTGCCGTACCCTCACCTAGACCCTAAACCGTCCCCGTCCCCTAACCCTAACCCTAGCCCGAACCCTAACCCTAACCCTTCCCCGAAGCCTGACCCTCACCCGTCCCCTAACCTAACCCGTACGCTAACACTAACCCGCGCCCTCACACGCACGCTCCCCCTAAAGCGTTGCCGCACCCTCACCTGGACCCTAAACCGTCCCCGTCCCCTAACCCTAACCCTAGCCCGAACCCTAACCCTAACCCTTCCCCAAAGCCTGACCCTCACCCGTCCCCTAATCCTAACCCGTACGCTAACACTAACCCGCGCCCTCACACGCACGCTCCCCCTAAAGTGTTGGCGTACCCTCACCTGTACCCTAAACCGTCCCCGTCCCCTAACCCTAACCATAGCCCGAACCCTAAACCTAACCCTTCCCCGAACCCTGACCCTCACCCGTCCCCTAATCCTAACACGTACGCTAACACTAACCCACGCCCTCACACGCACGCTCCCCCTAAAGCGTTGCCGTACCCTCACCTGGACCCGAAACCGTCCCCGTCCCCTAACCCTAACCCTAGCCCGAACCCTAACCCTAACCCTTCCCCGAAGCCTGACCCTCACCCATCCCCTAATCCTAACCCGTACGCTAACACTAACCCGCGCCCTCACACGCACGCTCCCCCTAAAGCGTTGCCCTACCCTCACCTGGACCCTAAACCGTCCCCGTCCCCTAACCCTAACCCTAGCCCGAACCCTAACCCTAACCCTTCCCCGAAGCCTGACCCTCACCCGTCCCCTAATCCTAACCCGTACGCTAACACTAACCCACGCCCTCACACGCCCGCTCCCCCTAAAGCATTGACGTACCCTCACCTGGACCCTAAACCGTCCCCGTCCCCTAACCCTAACCCTAGCCCGAACCCTAACCCTAACCCTTCCCCGA
This sequence comes from Delphinus delphis, assembly GCF_949987515.2. Taxonomy (NCBI): domain Eukaryota; kingdom Metazoa; phylum Chordata; class Mammalia; order Artiodactyla; family Delphinidae; genus Delphinus; species Delphinus delphis. Next base: position 269,802 of record NW_027192787.1, on the reverse strand, counting down.
AGCCTGACCCTCACCCGTCCCCTAATCCTAAGCCGTACGCTAACACTAACCCGCGCCCTCACACGCACGCTCCCCCTAAAGCATTGCCGTACCCTCACCTGGACCCTAAACCGTCCCCGTCCCCTAAACCTAACCCTAGCCCGAACCCTAAACCTAACCCTTCCCCGAAGCCTGACCCTCACCCGTCCCGTAATCCTAACCCGTACGCTAACACTAACCCGCGCCCTCACACGCACGCTCCCCCTAAAGCGTTGCCGTACCCTCACCTAGACCCTAAACCGTCCCCGTCCCCTAACCCTAACCCTAGCCCGAACCCTAACCCTAACCCTTCCCCGAAGCCTGACCCTCACCCGTCCCCTAATCCTAACCCGTACGCTAACACTAACCCATGCCCTCACACGCACGCTCCCCCTAAAGCGTTGCCGTACCCTCACCTGGACCCTAAACCGTCCCCGTCCCCTAACCCTAACCCTAGCCCGAACCCTAACCCTAACCCTTCCCCGAAGCCTGACACTCACCCGTCCCGTAATCCTAACCCGTACGCTAACACTAACCCGCGTCCTCACACGCACGCTCCCCCTAAAGTGTTGCCGTACCCTCACCTGGACCCTAAACCGTCCCCGTCCCCTAACCCTAACCCTAGCCCGAACCCTAACCCTAACCCTTCCCCGAAGCCTGACCCTCACCCGTCCCCTAATCCTAAGCCGTATGCTAACACTAACCCGCGCCCTCACACGCACGCTCCCCCTAAAGCGTTGCCGTACCCTCACCTGGACCCTAAACCGTCCCCGTCCCCTAACACTAACCCTAGCCCGAACCCTAACCCTATCCCTTCCCCGAAGCCTCACCCTCACCCGTCCCCTAATCCTAACCCGTACGCTAACACTAACACACGCCCTCACACGCACGCTCCCCCTAAATCGTTGCCGTACCCTCACCTGGACCCTAAACCGTCCCCGTCCCCTAACCCTAACCCTAGCCCGAACCCTAACCCTAACCCTTCCCCGAAGCCTGACCCTCACCCGTCCCCTAATCCTAACCCATACGCTAACACTAACCCGCGCCCTCACACGCACGCTCCCCCTAAAGCGTTGCCGTACCCTCACCTGGACCCTAAACCGTCCCCGTCCCCTAACCCTAACCCTAGCCCGAACCCTAACCCTAACCCTTCCCCGAAGCCTGACCCTCACCCGTCCCCTAATCCTAACCCGTACGCTAACACTAACCCGCGCCCTCACACGCACGCTCCCCCTAAAGCGTTGCCGTACCCTCACCTGGACCCGAAACCGTCCCCGTCCCCTAACCCTAACCCTAGCCCGAACCCTAACCCTAACCCTTCCCCGAAGCCTGACCCTCACCCGTCCCCTAACCTAACCCGTACGCTAACACTAACCCGCGCCCTCACACGCACGCTCCCCCTAAAGCGTTGCCGTACCCTCACCTGGACCCTAAACCGTCCCCGTCCCCTAACCCTAACCCTAGCCCGAACCCTAACCCTAACCCTTCCCCGAAGCCTGACCCTCACCCGTCCCCTAACCTAACCCGTACGCTAACACTAACCCGCGCCCTCACACGCACGCTCCCCCTAAAGCGTTGCCGCACCCTCACCTGGACCCTAAACCGTCCCCGTCCCCTACACCTAACCCTAGCCCGAACCCTAACCCTAACCCTTCCCCAAAGCCTGACCCTCAACCGTCCCCTAATCCTAACCCGTACGCTAACACTAACCCGCGCCCTCACACGCACGCTCCCCCTAAAGTGTTGGCGTACCCTCACCTGGACCCTAAACCGTCCCCGTCCCCTAACCCTAACCATAGCCCGAACCCTAAACCTAACCCTTCCCCGAACCCTGACCCTCACCCGTCCCCTAATCCTAACCCGTATGCTAACACTAACCCGCGCCCTCACACGCACGCTCCCCCTAAAGCGTTGCCGTACCCTCACCTGGACCCGAAACCGTCCCCGTCCCCTAACCCTAACCCTAGCCCGAACCCTAACCCTAACCCTTCCCCGAAGCCTGACCCTCACCCGTCCCCTAATCCTAAGCCGTACGCTAACACTAACCCGCGCCCTCACACGCACGCTCCCCCTAAAGCGTTCCCGTACACTCACCTGGACCCTAAACCGTCCCCTAACCCTAACCCTAACCCTAGCCCGAACCCTAACCCTAACACTTCCCCGAAGCCTGACCCTCACCCGTCCCCTAATCCTAACCCGTACGCTAACACTAACCCACGCCCTCACACTCACACTCCCCCTAAAGCGTTGCCGTACCCTCACCTGGACCCTAAACCGTCCCCGACCCCTAACCCTAACCCTAGACCGAACCCTAACCCTAACCCTTCCCCGAAGCCTGACCCTCACCCGTCCCTTAATCCTAACACGTACGCTAACACTAACCCGCGCCCTCACACGCACGCTCCCCCTAAAGCGTTGCCGTACCCTCACCTGGACCCTAAACCGTCCCCGTCCCCTAACCCTAACCCTAGCCCGAACCCTAACCCTAACCCTTCCCCGAAGCCTGACCCTCACCCGTCCCCTAATCCTAACCCGTACGCTAACACTAACCCGCGCCCTCACACGCACGCTCCCCCTAAAGCGTTGCCCTACCCTCACCTGGATCCTAAACCGTCCCCGTCCCCTAACCCTAACCCTAGCCCGAACCCTAACCCTAACCCTTCCCCGAAGCCTGACCCTCACCCGTCCCCTAATCCTAACCCGTACGCTAACACTAACCCGCGCCCTCACACGCACGCTCCCCCTAAAGCGTTGCCGTACCCTCACCTGGACCCTAAACCGTCCCCGTCCCCTAACCCTAACCCTAGCCCGAACCCTAACCCTAACCCTTCCCCGAAGCCTGACCCTCACCCGTCCCCTAATCCTAAGCCGTACGCTAACACTAACCCGCGCCCTCACACGCACGCTCCCCCTAAAGCGTTGCCGTACACTCACCTGGACCCTAAACCGTCCCCGTCCCCTAAACCTAACCCTAGCCCGAACCCTAAACCTAACCCTTCCCCGAAGCCTGACCCTCACCCGTCCCGTAATCCTAACCCGTACGCTAACACTAACCCGCGCCCTCACACGCACGCTCCCCCTAAAGCGTTGCCGTACCCTCACCTAGACCCTAAACCGTCCCCGTCCCCTAACCCTAACCCTAGCCCGAACCCTAACCCTAACCCTTCCCCGAAGCCTGACCCTCACCCGTCCCCTAATCCTAACCCGTACGCTAACACTAACCCATGCCCTCACACGCACGCTCCCCCTAAAGCGTTGCCGTACCCTCACCTGGACCCTAAACCGTCCCCGTCCCCTAACCCTAACCCTAGCCCGAACCCTAACCGTAACCCTTCCCCGAAGCCTGACCCTCACCCGTCCCGTAATCCTAACCCGTACGCTAACACTAACCCGCGTCCTCACACGCACGCTCCCCCTAAAGTGTTGCCGTACCCTCACCTGGACCCTAAACCGTCCCCGTCCCCTAACCCTAACCCTAGCCCGAACCCTAACCCTAACCCTTCCCCGAAGCCTGACCCTCACCCGTCCCCTAATCCTAAGCCGTATGCTAACACTAACCCGCGCCCTCACACACACGCTCCCACTAAAGCGTTGCCGTACCCTCACCTGGACCCTTAACCGTCCCCGTCCCCTAACCCTAACCCTAGCCCGAACCCTAACACTAACCCTTCCCCGAAGCCTGACCCTCACCCGTCCCCTAATCCTAACGCGTACGCTAACACTAACCCACGCCCTCACACGCACGCTCCCCCTAAAGCGTTGCCGTACCCTCACCTGGACCCTAAACCGTCCCCGTCCCCTAACCCTAACCCTAGCCCGAAACCTAACCCTAACCCTTCCCCGAAGCCTGACCCTCACCCGTCCCCTAATCCTAACCCGTACGCTAACACTAACCCGCGCCCTCACACGCACGCTCCCCCTAAAGCGTTGCCGTACCCTCACCTGGACCCTAAACCGTCCCCGTCCCCTAACCCTAACCCTAGCCCGAACCCTAACCCTAATCCTTCCCCGAAGCCTGACCCTCACCCGTCCCCTAATCCTAACCCGTACGCTAACACTAACCCGCGCCCTCACACGCACGCTCCCCCTAAAGCGTTGCCATACCCTCACTTGGACCCTGAACCGTCCCCGTCCCCTAACCCTAACCCTAGCCCGAACCCTAACCCTAACACTTCCCCGAAGCCTGACCCTCACCGTCCCTTAATCCTAACCCGTACGCTAACACTAACCCGTGCCCTCTCAAACACGCTCCCCCTAAAGCGTTGCCGTACCCTCACCTGGACCCTAAACCGTCCCCATCCCCTAACACTAACCCTAGCCCGAACCCTAACCCTAACCCTTCCCCGAAGCCTGACCCTCACCCGTCCCCTAATCCTAACCCGTACGCTAACACTAACCCATGCCCTCACACGCACGCTCCCCCTAAAGCGTTGCCGTACCCTCACCTGGACCCTAAACCGTCCCCGTCCCCTAACCCTAACCCTAGCCCGAACCCTAACCCTAACCCTTCCCCGAAGCCTGACACTCACCCGTCCCGTAATCCTAACCCGTACGCTAACACTAACCCGCGTCCTCACACGCACGCTCCCCCTAAAGTGTTGCCGTACCCTCACCTGGACCCTAAACCGTCCCCGTCCCCTAACCCTAACCCTAGCCCGAACCCTAACCCTAACCCTTCCCCGAAGCCTGACCCTCACCCGTCCCCTAATCCTAAGCCGTATGCTAACACTAACCCGCGCCCTCACACGCACGCTCCCCCTAAAGCGTTGCCGTACCCTCACCTGGACCCTAAACCGTCCCCGTCCCCTAACACTAACCCTAGCCCGAACCCTAACCCTATCCCTTCCCCGAAGCCTCACCCTCACCCGTCCCCTAATCCTAACCCGTACGCTAACACTAACACACGCCCTCACACGCACGCTCCCCCTAAATCGTTGCCGTACCCTCACCTGGACCCTAAACCGTCCCCGTCCCCTAACCCTAACCCTAGCCCGAACCCTAACCCTAACCCTTCCCCGAAGCCTGACCCTCACCCGTCCCCTAATCCTAACCCATACGCTAACACTAACCCGCGCCCTCACACGCACGCTCCCCCTAAAGCGTTGCCGTACCCTCACCTGGACCCTAAACCGTCCCCGTCCCCTAACCCTAACCCTAGCCCGAACCCTAACCCTAACCCTTCCCCGAAGCCTGACCCTCACCCGTCCCCTAATCCTAACCCGTACGCTAACACTAACCCGCGCCCTCACACGCACGCTCCCCCTAAAGCGTTGCCGTACCCTCACCTGGACCCGAAACCGTCCCCGTCCCCTAACCCTAACCCTAGCCCGAACCCTAACCCTAACCCTTCCCCGAAGCCTGACCCTCACCCGTCCCCTAACCTAACCCGTACGCTAACACTAACCCGCGCCCTCACACGCACGCTCCCCCTAAAGCGTTGCCGTACCCTCACCTGGACCCTAAACCGTCCCCGTCCCGTAACCCTAACCCTAGCCCGAACCCTAACCCTAACCCTTCCCCGAAGCCTGACCCTCACCCGTCCCCTAACCTAACCCGTACGCTAACACTAACCCGCGCCCTCACACGCACGCTCCCCCTAAAGCGTTGCCGCACCCTCACCTGGACCCTAAACCGTCCCCGTCCCCTACACCTAACCCTAGCCCGAACCCTAACCCTAACCCTTCCCCAAAGCCTGACCCTCAACCGTCCCCTAATCCTAACCCGTACGCTAACACTAACCCGCGCCCTCACACGCACGCTCCCCCTAAAGTGTTGGCGTACCCTCACCTGGACCCTAAACCGTCCCCGTCCCCTAACCCTAACCATAGCCCGAACCCTAAACCTAACCCTTCCCCGAACCCTGACCCTCACCCGTCCCCTAATCCTAACCCGTATGCTAACACTAACCCGCGCCCTCACACGCACGCTCCCCCTAAAGCGTTGCCGTACCCTCACCTGGACCCGAAACCGTCCCCGTCCCCTAACCCTAACCCTAGCCCGAACCCTAACCCTAACCCTTCCCCGAAGCCTGACCCTCACCCGTCCCCTAATCCTAAGCCGTACGCTAACACTAACCCGCGCCCTCACACGCACGCTCCCCCTAAAGCGTTCCCGTACACTCACCTGGACCCTAAACCGTCCCCTAACCCTAACCCTAACCCTAGCCCGAACCCTAACCCTAACACTTCCCCGAAGCCTGACCCTCACCCGTCCCCTAATCCTAACCCGTACGCTAACACTAACCCACGCCCTCACACTCACACTCCCCCTAAAGCGTTGCCGTACCCTCACCTGGACCCTAAACCGTCCCCGACCCCTAACCCTAACCCTAGACCGAACCCTAACCCTAACCCTTCCCCGAAGCCTGACCCTCACCCGTCCCTTAATCCTAACACGTACGCTAACACTAACCCGCGCCCTCACACGCACGCTCCCCCTAAAGCGTTGCCGTACCCTCACCTGGACCCTAAACCGTCCCCGTCCCCTAACCCTAACCCTAGCCCGAACCCTAACCCTAACCCTTCCCCGAAGCCTGACCCTCACCCGTCCCCTAATCCTAACCCGTACGCTAACACTAACCCGCGCCCTCACACGCACGCTCCCCCTAAAGCGTTGCCCTACCCTCACCTGGATCCTAAACCGTCCCCGTCCCCTAACCCTAACCCTAGCCCGAACCCTAACCCTAACCCTTCCCCGAAGCCTGACCCTCACCCGTCCCCTAATCCTAACCCGTACGCTAACACTAACCCGCGCCCTCACACGCACGCTCCCCCTAAAGCGTTGCCGTACCCTCACCTGGACCCTAAACCGTCCCCGTCCCCTAACCCTAACCCTAGCCCGAACCCTAACCCTAACCCTTCCCCGAAGCCTGACCCTCACCCGTCCCCTAATCCTAAGCCGTACGCTAACACTAACCCGCGCCCTCACACGCACGCTCCCCCTAAAGCGTTGCCGTACACTCACCTGGACCCTAAACCGTCCCCGTCCCCTAAACCTAACCCTAGCCCGAACCCTAAACCTAACCCTTCCCCGAAGCCTGACCCTCACCCGTCCCGTAATCCTAACCCGTACGCTAACACTAACCCGCGCCCTCACACGCACGCTCCCCCTAAAGCGTTGCCGTACCCTCACCTAGACCCTAAACCGTCCCCGTCCCCTAACCCTAACCCTAGCCCGAACCCTAACCCTAACCCTTCCCCGAAGCCTGACCCTCACCCGTCCCCTAATCCTAACCCGTACGCTAACACTAACCCATGCCCTCACACGCACGCTCCCCCTAAAGCGTTGCCGTACCCTCACCTGGACCCTAAACCGTCCCCGTCCCCTAACCCTAACCCTAGCCCGAACCCTAACCGTAACCCTTCCCCGAAGCCTGACCCTCACCCGTCCCGTAATCCTAACCCGTACGCTAACACTAACCCGCGTCCTCACACGCACGCTCCCCCTAAAGTGTTGCCGTACCCTCACCTGGACCCTAAACCGTCCCCGTCCCCTAACCCTAACCCTAGCCCGAACCCTAACCCTAACCCTTCCCCGAAGCCTGACCCTCACCCGTCCCCTAATCCTAAGCCGTATGCTAACACTAACCCGCGCCCTCACACACACGCTCCCACTAAAGCGTTGCCGTACCCTCACCTGGACCCTTAACCGTCCCCGTCCCCTAACCCTAACCCTAGCCCGAACCCTAACACTAACCCTTCCCCGAAGCCTGACCCTCACCCGTCCCCTAATCCTAACGCGTACGCTAACACTAACCCACGCCCTCACACGCACGCTCCCCCTAAAGCGTTGCCGTACCCTCACCTGGACCCTAAACCGTCCCCGTCCCCTAACCCTAACCCTAGCCCGAAACCTAACCCTAACCCTTCCCCGAAGCCTGACCCTCACCCGTCCCCTAATCCTAACCCGTACGCTAACACTAACCCGCGCCCTCACACGCACGCTCCCCCTAAAGCGTTGCCGTACCCTCACCTGGACCCTAAACCGTCCCCGTCCCCTAACCCTAACCCTAGCCCGAACCCTAACCCTAATCCTTCCCCGAAGCCTGACCCTCACCCGTCCCCTAATCCTAACCCGTACGCTAACACTAACCCGCGCCCTCACACGCACGCTCCCCCTAAAGCGTTGCCATACCCTCACTTGGACCCTGAACCGTCCCCGTCCCCTAACCCTAACCCTAGCCCGAACCCTAACCCTAACACTTCCCCGAAGCCTGACCCTCACCGTCCCTTAATCCTAACCCGTACGCTAACACTAACCCGTGCCCTCTCAAACACGCTCCCCCTAAAGCGTTGCCGTACCCTCACCTGGACCCTAAACCGTCCCCATCCCCTAACACTAACCCTAGCCCGAACCCTAACCCTAACCCTTCCCCGAAGCCTGACCCTCACCCGTCCCCTAATCCTAACCCGTATGCTAACACTAACCCGCGCCCTCACACGCACGCTCCCCCTAAAGCGTTGCCGTACCCTCACCTGGACCCGAAACCGTCCCCGTCCCCTAACCCTAACCCTAGCCCGAACCCTAACCCTAACCCTTCCCCGAAGCCTGACCCTCACCCGTCCCCTAATCCTAAGCCGTACGCTAACACTAACCCGCGCCCTCACACGCACGCTCCCCCTAAAGCGTTCCCGTACACTCACCTGGACCCTAAACCGTCCCCTAACCCTAACCCTAACCCTAGCCCGAACCCTAACCCTAACACTTCCCCGAAGCCTGACCCTCACCCGTCCCCTAATCCTAACCCGTACGCTAACACTAACCCACGCCCTCACACGCACGCTCCCCCTAAAGCGTTGCCGTACCCTCACCTGGACCCTAAACCGTCCCCGTCCCCTAACCCTAACCCTAGACCGAACCCTAACCCTAACCCTTCCCCGAAGCCTGACCCTCACCCGTCCCCTAATCCTAACACGTACGCTAACACTAACCCGCGCCCTCACACGCACGCTCCCCCTAAAGCGTTGCCGTACCCTCACCTGGACCCTAAACCATCCCCGTCCCCTAACCCTAACCCTAGCCCGAACCCTAAGCCTAACCCTTCCCCGAAGCCTGACCCTCACCCGTCCCCTAATCCTAACCCGTACGCTAACACTAACCCGCGCCCTCACACGCACGCTCCCCCTAAAGCGTTGCCCTACCCTCACCTGGACCCTAAACCGTCCCCGTCCCCTAACCCTAACCCTAGCCCGAACCCTAACCCTAACCCTTCCCCGAAGCCTGACCCTCACCCGTCTCCTAATCCTAAGCCGTACGCTAACACTAACCCGCGCCCTCACACGCACGCTCCCCCTAAAGCATTGCCGTACCCTCACCTGGACCCTAAACCGTCCCCGTCCCCTAAACCTAACCCTAGCCCGAACCCTAACCCTAACCCTTCCCCGAAGCCTGACCCTCACCCGTCCCCTAATCCTAACCCGTACGCTAACACTAACCCGCGCCCTCACACGCACGCTCCCCCTAAAGCGTTGCCGTACCCTCACCTAGACCCTAAACCGTCCCCGTCCCCTAACCCTAACCCTAGCCCGAACCCTAACCCTAACCCTTCCCCGAAGCCTGACCCTCACCCGTCCCCAATCATAACCCGTACGCTAACACTAACCCGCGCCCTCACACGCACGCTCCCCCTAAAGCGTTGCCGTACCCTCACCTGGACCCTAAACCGTCCCCGTCCCCTAACCCTAACCCTAGCCCGAAGCCTAAACCTAACCCTTCCCCGAAGCCTGACCCTCACCCGTCCCCTAATCCTAACCCGTACGCTAACACTAACCCGCGCCCTCACACGCACGCTCCCCCTAAAGCGTTGCCGTACCCTCACCTGGACCCTTAACCGTCCCCGTCCCCTAACCCTAACCCTAGCCCGAACCCTAACACTAACCCTTCCCCGAAGCCTGACCCTCACCCGTCCCCTAATCCTAACGCGTACGCTAACACTAACCCACGCCCTCACACGCACGCTCCCCCTAAAGCGTTGCCGTACCCTCACCTGGACCCTAAACCGTCCCCGTCCCCTAACCCTAACCCCAGCCCGAACCCTAACCCTAACACTTCCCCGAAGCCTGACCCTCACCGTCCCTTAATCCTAACCCGTACGCTAACACTAACCCGCGCCCTCTCAAACACGCTCCCCCTAAAGCGTTGCCGTACCCTCACCTGGACCCTAAACCGTCCCCATCCCCTAACACTAACCCTAGCCCAAACCCTAACCCTAACCCTTCCCCGAAGCCTGACCCTCACCCGTCCCCTAATCCTAACCCGTATGCTAACACTAACCCGCGCCCTCACACGCACGCTCCCCCTAAAGCGTTGCCGTACCCTCACCTGGACCCGAAACCGTCCCCGTCCCCTAACCCTAACCCTAGCCCGAACCCTAACCCTAACCCTTCCCCGAAGCCTGACCCTCACCCGTCCCCTAATCCTAAGCCGTACGCTAACACTAACCCGCGCCCTCACACGCACGCTCCCCCTAAAGCGTTCCCGTACACTCACCTGGACCCTAAACCGTCCCCTAACCCTAACCCTAACCCTAGCCCGAACCCTAACCCTAACACTTCCCCGAAGCCTGACCCTCACCCGTCCCCTAATCCTAACCCGTACGCTAACACTAACCCACGCCCTCACACGCACGCTCCCCCTAAAGCGTTGCCGTACCCTCACCTGGACCCTAAACCGTCCCCGTCCCCTAACCCTAACCCTAGACCGAACCCTAACCCTAACCCTTCCCCGAAGCCTGACCCTCACCCGTCCCCTAATCCTAACACGTACGCTAACACTAACCCGCGCCCTCACATGCACGCTCCCCCTAAAGCGTTGCCGTACCCTCACCTGGACCCTAAACCGTCCCCGTCCCCTAACCCTAACCCTAGCCCGAACCCTAAGCCTAACCCTTCCCCGAAGCCTGACCCTCACCCGTCCCCTAATCCTAACCCGTACGCTAACACTAACCCGCGCCCTCACATGCACGCTCCCCCTAAAGCGTTGCCCTACCCTCACCTGGACCCTAAACCGTCCCCGTCCCCTAACCCTAACCCTAGCCCGAACCCTAACCCTAACCCTTCCCCGAAGCCTGACCCTCACCCGTCCCCTAATCCTAACCCGTACGCTAACACTAACCCACGCCCTCACACGCCCGCTCCCCCTAAAGCGTTGCCGTACCCTCACCTGGACCCTAAACCGTCCCCGTCCCCTAACCCTAACCCTAGCCCGAACCCTAACCCTAACCCTTCCCCGAAGCCTGACCCTCACCTGTCCCCTAATCCTAAGCCGTACGCTAACACTAACCCGCGCCCTCACACGCACGCTCCCCCTAAAGCGTTGCCGTACCCTCACCTGGACCCTAAACCGTCCCCGTCCCCTAAACCTAACCCTAGCCCGAACCCTAAACCTAACCCTTCCCCGAAGCCTGACCCTCACCCGTCCCCTAATCCTAACCCGTACGCTAACACTAACCCGCGCCCTCACACGCACGCTCCCCCTAAAGCGTTGCCGTACCCTCACCTAGACCCTAAACCGTCACCGTCCCCTAACCCTAACCCTAGCCCGAACCCTAACCCTAACCCTTCCCCGAAGCCTGAACCTCACCCGTCCCCTAATCCTAACCCGTACGCTAACACTAACCCATGCCCTCACATGCACGCTCCCCCTAAAGCGTTGCCGTACCCTCACCTGGACCCTAAACCGTCCCCGTCCCCTAACCCTAACCCTAGCCCGAACCCTAAGCCTAACCCTTCCCCGAAGCCTGACCCTCACCCGTCCCCTAATCCTAACCCGTACGCTAACACTAACCCGCGCCCTCACACGCACGCTCCCCCTAAAGCGTTGCCCTACCCTCACCTGGACCCTAAACCGTCCCCGTCCCCTAACCCTAACCCTAGCCCGAACCCTAACCCTAACCCTTCCCCGAAGCCTGACCCTCACCCGTCCCCTAATCCTAACCCGTACGCTAACACTAACCCGCGTCCTCACACGCACGCTCCCCCTAAAGTGTTGCCGTACCCTCACCTGGACCCTAAACCGTCCCCGTCCCCTAACCCTAACCCTAGCCCGAACCCTAACCCTAACCCTTCCCCGAAGCCTGACCCTCACCCGTCCCCTAATCCTAACCCGTACGCTAACACTAACCCACGCCCTCACACGCACGCTCCCCCTAAAGCGTTGCCGTACCCTCACCTGGACCCTAAACCGTCCCCGTCCCCTAACCCTAACCCTAGCCCGAACCCTAAACCTAACCCTTTCCCGAAGCCTGACCCTCACCTGTCCGCTAATCCTAACCCGTACGCTAACACTAACCCGCGCCCTCACACGCACGCTCCCCCTAAAGCGTTGCCGTACCCTCACCTGGACCCTAAACCGTCCCCGTCCCCTAACCCTAACCCTAGCCGGAACCCTAACCCTAACCCTTTCCCGAAGCCTGACCCTCACCCGTCCCCTAATCCTAACCCGTACGCTAACACTAACCCGCGCCCTCACACGCACGCTCCCCCTAAAGCGTTGCCGTACCCTCACCTGGACCCTAAACCGTCCCCGTCCCCTAAATCTAACCCTAGCCCGAACCCTAACCCTAACCCTTCTCCGAAGCCTGACCCTCACCCGTCCCTTAATCCTAACCCGTACTCTAACACTAACCCGCGCCCTCACACGCACGCTCCCCCTAAAGCGTTGCCGTACCCTCACCTGGACCCTAAACCGTCCCCGTCCCCTAACCCTAACCCTAGCCCGAACCCTAAACCTAAACCTTCCCCGAAGCCTGACCCTCACCCGTCCCCTAATCCTAACCCGTACGCTAACACTAACCCGCGCCCTCACACGCACGCTCCCCCTAAAGCGTTGCCGTACCCTCACCTGGACCCTTAACCGTCCCCGTCCCCTAACCCTAACCCTAGCCCGAACCCTAACACTAACCCTTCCCCGAAGCCTGACCCTCACCCGTCCCCTAATCCTAACGCGTACGCTAACACTAACCCACGCCCTCACACGCACGCTCCCCCTAAAGCGTTGCCGTACCCTCACCTGGACCCTAAACCGTCCCCGTCCCCTAACCCTAACCCTAGCCCGAACCCTAACCCTAATCCTTCCCCGAAGCCTGACCCTCACCCGTCCCCTAATCTTAACCCGTACGCTAACACTAACCCGCTCCCTCACACGCACGCTCCCCCTAAAGCGTTGCCATACCCTCACTTGGACCCTGAACCGTCCCCGTCCCCTAACCCTAACCCTAGCCCGAACCCTAACCCTAACACTTCCCCGAAGCCTGACCCTCACCGTCCCTTAATCCTAACCCGTACGCTAACACTAACCCGCGCCCTCTCAAACACGCTCCCCCTAAAGCGTTGCCGTACACTCACCTGGACCCTAAACCGTCCCCATCCCCTAACACTAACCCTAGCCCGAACCCTAACCCTAACCCTTCCCCGAAGCCTGACCCTCACCCGTCCCCTAATCCTAACCCGTATGCTAACACTAACCCGCGCCCTCACACGCACGCTCCCCCTAAAGCGTTGCCGTACCCTCACCTGGACCCGAAACCGTCCCCGTCCCCTAACCCTAACCCTAGCCCGAACCCTAACCCTAACCCTTCCCCGAAGCCTGACCCTCACCCGTCCCCTAATCCTAAGCCGTACGCTAACACTAACCCGCGCCCTCACACGCACGCTCCCCCTAAAGCGTTCCCATACACTCACCTGGACCCTAAACCGTCCCCTAACCCTAACCCTAACCCTAGCCCGAACCCTAACCCTAACACTTCCCCGAAGCCTGACCCTCACCCGTCCCCTAATCCTAACCCGTACGCTAACACTAACCCACGCCCTCACACGCACGCTCCCCCTAAAGCGTTGCCGTACCCTCACCTGGACCCTAAACCGTCCCCGTCCCCTAACCCTAACCCTAGACCGAACCCTAACCCTAACCCTTCCCCGAAGCCTGACCCTCACCCGTCCCCTAATCCTAACACGTACGCTAACACTAACCCGCGCCCTCACACGCACGCTCCCCCTAAAGCGTTGCCGTACCCTCACCTGGACCCTAAACCGTCCCCGTCCCCTAACCCTAAACCTAGCCCGAACCCTAAGCCTAACCCTTCCCCGAAGCCTGACCCTCACCCGTCCCCTAATCCTAACCCGTACGCTAACACTAACCCGCGCCCTCACATGCACGCTCCCCCTAAAGCGTTGCCCTACCCTCACCTGGACCCTAAACCGTCCCCGTCCCCTAACCCTAACCCTAGCCCGAACCCTAACCCTAACCCTTCCCCGAAGCCTGACCCTCACCCGTCCCCTAATCCTAACCCGTACGCTAACACTAACCCACGCCCTCACACGCCCGCTCCCCCTAAAGCGTTGCCGTACCCTCACCTGGACCCTAAACCGTCCCCGTCCCCTAACCCTAACCCTAGCCCGAACCCTAACCCTAACCCTTCCCCGAAGCCTGACCCTCACCTGTCCCCTAATCCTAAGCCGTACGCTAACACTAACCCGCGCCCTCACACGCACGCTCCCCCTAAAGCGTTGCCGTACCCTCACCTGGACCCTAAACCGTCCCCGTCCCCTAAACCTAACCCTAGCCCGAACCCTAAACCTAACCCTTCCCCGAAGCCTGACCCTCACCCGTCCCCTAATCCTAACCCGTACGCTAACACTAACCCGCGCCCTCACACGCACGCTCCCCCTAAAGCGTTGCCGTACCCTCACCTAGACCCTAAACCGTCACCGTCCCCTAACCCTAACCCTAGCCCGAACCCTAACCCTAACCCTTCCCCGAAGCCTGAACCTCACCCGTCCCCTAATCCTAACCCGTACGCTAACACTAACCCATGCCCTCACATGCACGCTCCCCCTAAAGCGTTGCCGTACCCTCACCTGGACCCTAAACCGTCCCCGTCCCCTAACCCTAACCCTAGCCCGAACCCTAAGCCTAACCCTTCCCCGAAGCCTGACCCTCACCCGTCCCCTAATCCTAACCCGTACGCTAACACTAACCCGCGCCCTCACACGCACGCTCCCCCTAAAGCGTTGCCCTACCCTCACCTGGACCCTAAACCGTCCCCGTCCCCTAACCCTAACCCTAGCCCGAACCCTAACCCTAACCCTTCCCCGAAGCCTGACCCTCACCCGTCCCCTAATCCTAACCCGTACGCTAACACTAACCCGCGTCCTCACACGCACGCTCCCCCTAAAGTGTTGCCGTACCCTCACCTGGACCCTAAACCGTCCCCGTCCCCTAACCCTAACCCTAGCCCGAACCCTAACCCTAACCCTTCCCCGAAGCCTGACCCTCACCCGTCCCCTAATCCTAACCCGTACGCTAACACTAACCCACGCCCTCACACGCACGCTCCCCCTAAAGCGTTGCCGTACCCTCACCTGGACCCTAAACCGTCCCCGTCCCCTAACCCTAACCCTAGCCCGAACCCTAAACCTAACCCTTTCCCGAAGCCTGACCCTCACCTGTCCGCTAATCCTAACCCGTACGCTAACACTAACCCGCGCCCTCACACGCACGCTCCCCCTAAAGCGTTGCCGTACCCTCACCTGGACCCTAAACCGTCCCCGTCCCCTAACCCTAACCCTAGCCGGAACCCTAACCCTAACCCTTTCCCGAAGCCTGACCCTCACCCGTCCCCTAATCCTAACCCGTACGCTAACACTAACCCGCGCCCTCACACGCACGCTCCCCCTAAAGCGTTGCCGTACCCTCACCTGGACCCTAAACCGTCCCCGTCCCCTAAATCTAACCCTAGCCCGAACCCTAACCCTAACCCTTCTCCGAAGCCTGACCCTCACCCGTCCCTTAATCCTAACCCGTACTCTAACACTAACCCGCGCCCTCACACGCACGCTCCCCCTAAAGCGTTGCCGTACCCTCACCTGGACCCTAAACCGTCCCCGTCCCCTAACCCTAACCCTAGCCCGAACCCTAAACCTAAACCTTCCCCGAAGCCTGACCCTCACCCGTCCCCTAATCCTAACCCGTACGCTAACACTAACCCGCGCCCTCACACGCACGCTCCCCCTAAAGCGTTGCCGTACCCTCACCTGGACCCTTAACCGTCCCCGTCCCCTAACCCTAACCCTAGCCCGAACCCTAACACTAACCCTTCCCCGAAGCCTGACCCTCACCCGTCCCCTAATCCTAACGCGTACGCTAACACTAACCCACGCCCTCACACGCACGCTCCCCCTAAAGCGTTGCCGTACCCTCACCTGGACCCTAAACCGTCCCCGTCCCCTAACCCTAACCCTAGCCCGAACCCTAACCCTAATCCTTCCCCGAAGCCTGACCCTCACCCGTCCCCTAATCTTAACCCGTACGCTAACACTAACCCGCTCCCTCACACGCACGCTCCCCCTAAAGCGTTGCCATACCCTCACTTGGACCCTGAACCGTCCCCGTCCCCTAACCCTAACCCTAGCCCGAACCCTAACCCTAACACTTCCCCGAAGCCTGACCCTCACCGTCCCTTAATCCTAACCCGTACGCTAACACTAACCCGCGCCCTCTCAAACACGCTCCCCCTAAAGCGTTGCCGTACACTCACCTGGACCCTAAACCGTCCCCATCCCCTAACACTAACCCTAGCCCGAACCCTAACCCTAACCCTTCCCCGAAGCCTGACCCTCACCCGTCCCCTAATCCTAACCCGTATGCTAACACTAACCCGCGCCCTCACACGCACGCTCCCCCTAAAGCGTTGCCGTACCCTCACCTGGACCCGAAACCGTCCCCGTCCCCTAACCCTAACCCTAGCCCGAACCCTAACCCTAACCCTTCCCCGAAGCCTGACCCTCACCCGTCCCCTAATCCTAAGCCGTACGCTAACACTAACCCGCGCCCTCACACGCACGCTCCCCCTAAAGCGTTCCCATACACTCACCTGGACCCTAAACCGTCCCCTAACCCTAACCCTAACCCTAGCCCGAACCCTAACCCTAACACTTCCCCGAAGCCTGACCCTCACCCGTCCCCTAATCCTAACCCGTACGCTAACACTAACCCACGCCCTCACACGCACGCTCCCCCTAAAGCGTTGCCGTACCCTCACCTGGACCCTAAACCGTCCCCGTCCCCTAACCCTAACCCTAGACCGAACCCTAACCCTAACCCTTCCCCGAAGCCTGACCCTCACCCGTCCCCTAATCCTAACACGTACGCTAACACTAACCCGCGCCCTCACACGCACGCTCCCCCTAAAGCGTTGCCGTACCCTCACCTGGACCCTAAACCGTCCCCGTCCCCTAACCCTAAACCTAGCCCGAACCCTAACCCTAACCCTTCTTCGAAGCCTGACCCTCACCCGTCCCCTAATCCTAACCCGTACGCTAACACTAAACCGCGCCCTCACACGCAGGCTCCCCCTAAAGCGTTGCCGTACCCTCACCTGGACCCTAAACCGTCCCCGTCCCCTAACCCTAACCCTAGCCCGAACCCTAACCCTAACCCTTCCCCGAAGCCTGACCCTCACCCGTCCCCTAATCCTAACCCGTACGCTAACACTAACCCACGCCCTCACACGCCCGCTCCCCCTAAAGCGTTGCCGTACCCTCATCTGGACCCTAAACCGTCCCCGTCCCCTAACCCTAACCCTAGCCCGAACCCTAACCCTAACCCTTCCCCGAAGCCTGACCCTCACCCGTCCCCTAATCCTAAGCCGTACGCTAACACTAACCCGTGCCCTCACACGCACGCTCCCCCTAAAGCATTGCCGTACCCTCACCTGGACCCTAAACTGTCCCCGTCCCCTAAACCTAACCCTAGCCCGAACCCTAAACCTAACCCTTCCGCGAAGCCTGACCCTCACCCGTCCCCTAATCCTAACCCGTACGCTAACACTAACCCACGCCCTCACACGCACGCTCCCCCTAAAGCGTTGCCGTACCCTCACCTAGACCCTAAACCTTCCCCGTCCCCTAACCCTAACCCTAGCCCGAACCCTAACCCTAACCCTTCCCCGAAGCCTGACCCTCACCCGTCCCCTAATCCTAACCCGTACGCTAAAACTAACCCATGCCCTCACACGCACGCTCCCCCTAAAGCGTTGCCGTACCCTCACCTGGACCCTAAACCGTCCCCGTCCCCTAACCCTAACCCTAGCCCGAACCCTAACCCTAACCCTTCCCCGAAGCCTGACCCTCACCCGTCCCCTAATCCTAACCCGTACGCTAACACTAACCAGCGTCCTCACACGCACGCTCCCCCTAAAGTGTTGCCGTACACTCACCTGGACCCTAAACCGTCCCCGTCCCCTAACCCTAACCCTAGCCCGAACCCTAACCCTAACCCTTCCCCGAAGCCTGACCCTCACCCGTCCCCTAATCCTAACCCGTACGCTAACACTAACCCACGCCCTCACACGCACGCTCCCCCTAAAGCGTTGCCGTACCCTCACCTGGACCCTAAACCGTCCCCGTCCCCTAACCCTAACCCTAGCCCGAACCCTAAACCTAACCCTTCCCCGAAGCCTGACCCTCACCCGTCCCCTAATCCTAACCCGTACGCTAACACTAACCCGCGCCCTCACACGCACGCTCCCCCTAAAGCGTTGCCGTACCCTCACCTGGACCCAAAACCGTCCCCGTCCCCTAACCCTAACCCTAGCCCGAACCCTAACCCTAACCCTTCCCCGAAGCCTGACCCTCACCCGTCCCCTAATCCTAACCCGTACGCTAACACTAACCCACGCCCTCACACGCACGCTCCCCCTAAAGCGTTGCCGTACCCTCACCTGGACCCTAAACCGTCCCCGTCCCCTAACACTAACCCTAGCCCGAACCCTAACCCTAACCCTTCCCCGAAGCCTGACCCTCACCCGTCCCCTAATCCTAACCCGTACGCTAACACTAACCCACGCCCTCACACGCACGCTCCCCCTAAAGCGTTGCCGTACCCTCACCTGGACCCTAAACCGTCCCCGTCCCCTAACCCTAACCCTAGCCCGAACCCTAAACCTAACCCTTCCCCGAAGCCTGACCCTCACCCGTCCGCTAATCCTAACCCGTACGCTAACACTAACCCGCGCCCTCACACGCACGCTCCCCCTAAAGCGTTGCCGTACCCTCACCTGGACCCTAAACCGTCACCGTCCCCTAACCCTAACCCTAGCCGGAACCCTAACCCTAACCCTTTCCCGAAGCCTGACCCTCACCCGTCCCCTAATCCTAACCCGTACGCTAACACTAACCCGCGCCCTCACACGCACGCTCCACCTAAAGCGTTGCCGTACCCTCACCTGGACCCTAAACCGTCCCCGTCCCCTAACCCTAACCCTAGCCCGAACCCTAACCCTAACCCTTCCCCGAAGCCTGACCCTCACCCGTCCCCTAATCCTAACCCGTACGCTAACACTAACCCGCGCCCTCACACGCACGCTCCCCCTAAAGCGTTGCCGTACCCTCACCTGGACCCTAAACCGTCCCCGTCCCCTAACCCTAACCCTAGCCCGAACCCTAACCCTAACCCTTCCCCGAAGCCTGACCCTCACCCGTCCCCTAATCCTAACCCGTACGCTAACACTAACCCACGCCCTCACACGCACGCTCCCCCTAAAGCGTTGCCGTACCCTCACCTGGACCCGAAACCGTCCCCGTCCCCTAACCCTAACCCTAGCCCGAACCCTAACCCTAACACTTCCCCGAAGCCTGACCCTCACCCGTCCCCTAATCCTAACCCGTACGCTAACACTAACCCGCGCCCTCACACGCACGCTCCCCCTAAAGCGTTGCCGTACCCTCACCTGGACCCTAAACCGTCCCCGTCCCCTAACACTAACCCTAGCCCGAACCCTAACCCTAACCCTTCCCCGAAGCCTGACCCTCACCCGTCCCCTAATCCTAACCCGTACGCTAACACTAACCCGCGCCCTCACACGCACGCTCCCGCTAAAGCGTTGCCGTACCCTCACCTGGACCCTAAACCGTCCCCGTCCCCTAACCCTAACCCTAGCCCGAACCCTAAACCTAACCCTTCCCCGAAGCCTGACCCTCACCCGTCCGCTAATCCTAACCCGTACGCTAACACTAACCCGCGCCCTCACACGCACGCTCCCCCTAAAGCGTTGCCGTACCCTCACCTGGACCCTAAACCGTCCCCGTCCCCTAACCCTAACCCTAGCCGGAACCCTAACCCTAACCCTTTCCCGAAGCCTGACCCTCACCCGTCCCCTAATCATAACCCGTACGCTAACACTATCCCGCGCCCTCACACGCACGCTCCCCCTAAAGCGTTGCCGTACCCTCACCCGGACCCTAAACCGTCCCCGTCCCCTAACCCTAACCCTAGCCCGAACCCTAACCCTAACCCTTCCCCGAAGCCTGACCCTCACCCGTCCCCTAATCCTAACCCGTACGCTAACACTAACCCGCGCCCTCACACGCACGCTCCCCCTAAAGCGTTGCCGTACCCTCACCTGGACCCTAAACCGTCCCCGTCCCCTAACCCTAACCCTAGCCCGAACCCTAACCCTAACCCTTCCCCGAAGCCTGACCCTCACCCGTCCCCTAATCCTAACCCGTACGCTAACACTAATCCGCGCCCTCACACGCACGCTCCCCCTAAAGCGTTGCCGTACCCTCACCTGGACCCGAAACCGTCCCCGTCCCCTAACCCTAACCCTAGCCCGAACCCTAACCCTAACCCTTCCCCGAAGCCTGACCCTCACCCGTCCCCTAATCCTAACCCGTACGCTAACACTAACCCACGCCCTCACACGCACGCTCCCCCTAAAGCGTTGCCGTACCCTCACCTGGACCCTAAACCGTCCCCGTCCCCTAACCCTAACCCTAGCCCGAACCCTAACCCTAACCCTTCCCCGAAGCCTGACCCTCACCCGTCCCCTAATCCTAACCCGTACGCTAACACTAACCCGCGCCCTCACACGCACGCTCCCCCTAAAGCGTTGCCGTACCCTCACCTGGACCCGAAACCGTCCCCGTCCCCTAACCCTAACCCTAGCCCGGACCCTAACCCTAACCCTTCCCCGAAGCCTGACCCTCACCCGTCCCCTAATCCTAAGCCGTACGCTAACACTAACCCGCGCCCTCACACGCACGCTCCCCCTAAAGCGTTGCCGTACACTCACCTGGACCCTAAACCGTCCCCTAATCCTAACCCTAACCCTAGCCCGAACCCTAACCCTAACACTTCCCCGAAGCCTGACCCTCACCCGTCCCCTAATCCTAACCCGTACGCTAACACTAACCCGCGCCCTCACACGCACGCTCCCCCTAAAGCGTTGCCGTACCCTCACCTGGACCCGAAACCGTCCCCGTCCCCTAACCCTAACCCTAGCCCGAACCCTAACCCGAACCCTTCCCCGAAGCCTGACCCTCACCCGTCCCCTAATCCTAACCCGTACGCTAACACTAACCCGCGCCCTCACACGCACGCTCCCCCTAAAGCGTTGCCGTACCCTCACCTGGACCCTAAACCGTCCCCGTCCCCTAACACTAACCCTAGCCCGAACCCTAACCCTAACCCTTCCCCGAAGCCTGACCCTCACCCGTCCCCTAATCCTAACCCGTACGCTAACACTAACCCACGCCCTCACACGCACGCTCCCCCTAAAGCGTTGCCGTACCCTCACCTGGACCCTAAACCGTCCCCGTCCCCTAACCCTAACCCTAGCCCGAACCCTAAACCTAACCCTTCCCCGAAGCCTGACCCTCACCCGTCCGCTAATCCTAACCCGTACGCTAACACTAACCCGCGCCCTCACACGCACGCTCCCCCTAAAGCGTTGCCGTACCCTCACCTGGACCCTAAACCGTCCCCGTCCCCTAACCCTAACCCTAGCCGGAACCCTAACCCTAACCCTTTCCCGAAGCCTGACCCTCACCCGTCCCCTAATCCTAACCCGTACGCTAACACTAACCCGCGCCCTCACACGCACGCTCCCTCTAAAGCGTTGCCGTACCCTCACCCGGACCCTAAACCGTCCCCGTCCCCTAACCCTAACCCTAGCCCGAACCCTAACCCTAACCCTTCCCCGAAGCCTGACCCTCACCCGTCCCCTAATCCTAACCCGTACGCTAACACTAACCCACGCCCTCACACGCACGCTCCCCCTAAAGCGTTGCCGTACCCTCACCTGGACCCTAAACCGTCCCCGTCCCCTAACCCTAACCCTAGCCCGAACCCTAACCCTAACCCTTCCCCGAAGCCTGACCCTCACCCGTCCCCTAATCCTAACCCGTACGCTAACACTAACCCGCGCCCTCACACACACGCTCCCCCTAAAGCGTTGCCGTACCCTCACCTGGACCCGAAACCGTCCCCGTCCCCTAACCCTAACCCTAGCCCGGACCCTAACCCTAACCCTTCCCCGAAGCCTGACCCTCACCCGTCCCCTAATCCTAAGCCGTACGCTAACACTAACCCGCGCCCTCACACGCACGCTCCCCCTAAAGCGTTGCCGTACACTCACCTGGACCCTAAACCGTCCCCTAACCCTAACCCTAACCCTAGCCCGAACCCTAACCCTAACACTTCCCCGAAGCCTGACCCTAACCCGTCCCTTAATCCTAACCCGTACGCTAACACTAACCCACGCCCTCACACGCACGCTCCCCCTAAAGCGTTGCCGTACCCTCACCTGGACCCTAAACCGTCCCCGTCCCCTAACCCTAACCCTAGACCGAACCCTAACCCTAACCCTTCCCCGAAGCCTGACCCTCACCCGTCCCCTACTCCTAACACGTACGCTAACACTAACCCGCGCCCTCACACGCACGCTCCCCCTAAAGCGTTGCCGTACCCTCACCTGGACCCTAAACCGTCCCCGTCCCCTAACCCTAACCCTAGCCCGAACCCTAACCCTAACCCTTCCCCGAAGCCTGACCCTCACCCGTCCCCTAATCCTAACCCGTACGCTAACACTAACCCGCGCCCTCACACGCACGCTCCCCCTAAAGCGTTGCCGTACCCTCACCTGGACCCTAAACCGTCCCCGTCCCCTAACCCTAACCCTAGCCCGAACCCTAACCTTAACCCTTCCCCGAAGCCTGACCCTCACCCGTCCCCTAATCCTAACCCGTACGCTAACACTAACCCGCGCCCTCACACGCACGCTCCCCCTAAAGCGTTGCCGTACCCTCACCTGGACCCTAAACCGTCCCCGTCCCCTAACCCTAACCCTAGCCCGAACCCTAACCCTAACCCTTCCCCGAAGCCTGACCCTCACCCGTCCCCTAATGCTAACCCGTACGCTAACACTAACCCGCAACCTCACACGCAGGCTCCCCCTAAAGCGTTTCCGTACACTCACCTGGACCCTAAACCGTCCCCGTCCCCTAACACTAACCCTAGCCCGAACCCTAACCCTAACCCTTCCCCGAAGCCTCACCCTCACCCGTCCCCTAATCCTAACCCGTACGCTAACACTAACCCGCGTCCTCACACGCACGCTCCCCCTAAAGCGTTGTTGTACCCTCACCTGGGCCCTAAACCGTCCCCGTCCCCTAACTCTAACCCTAGCCCGAACCCTAACCCTAACCCTTCCCCGAAGCCTGACCCTCACCCGTCCCCTAATCCTAACCCGTACGCTAACACTAACCCGCGCCCTCCCACGCACGCTCCCCCTAAAGCATTGCCATACCCTCACCTGGACCCTAAACCGTCCCCGTCCCCTAACACTAACCCTAGCCCGAACCCTAACCCTAACCCTTCCCCGAAGCCTGACCCTCACCCGTCCCCTAATCCTAACCCGTACGCTAACACTAACCCGCGCCCTCACACGCACGCTCCCCCTAAAGCGTTGCTGTACCCTCACCTGGACCCTAAACCGTCCCCGTCCCCTAAACCTAACCCTAGCCCGAACCCTAACCCTAACCCTTCCCCGAAGCCTGACCCTCACCCGTCCCTTAATCCTAACCCGTACGCTAACACTAACCCGCGCCCTCACACGCACGCTCCCCCTAAAGCGTTGCCGTACCCTCACCTGGACCCTAAACCGTCCCCGTCCCCTAACCCTAACCCTAGCCCGAACCCTAAACCTAACCCTTCCCCGAAGCCTGACACTCACCCGTCCCCTAATCCTAACCCGTACGCTAACACTAACCCGCGCCCTCACACGCACGCTCCCCCTAAAGTGTTGCCGTACCCTCACCTGGACCCTTAACCGTCCCCGTCCCCTAACCCTAACCCTAGCCCGAACCCTAACACTAACCCTTCCCCGAAGCCTGACCCTCACCCGTCCCCTAATCCTAACGCGTACGCTAACACTAACCCACGCCCTCACACGCACGCTCCCCCTAAAGCGTTGCCGTACCCTCACCTGGACCCTAAACCTTCCCCGTCCCCTAACCCTAACCCTAGCCCGAACCCTAACCCTAACCCTTCCCCGAAGCCTGACCCTCACCCATCCCCTAATTCTAACCCGTACGCTAACACTAACCCGCGCCCTCACACGCACGCTCCCCCTAAAGCGTTGCCGTACCCTCACCTGGACCCTAAACCGTCCCCGTCCCCTAACCCTAACCCTAGCCCGAACCCTAACCCTAATCCTTCCCCGAAGCCTGACCCTCACCCGTCCCCTAATCCTAACCCGTACGCTAACACTAACCCGCGCCCTCACACGCACGCTCCCCCTAAAGCGTTGCCATACCCTCACTTGGACCCTGAACCGTCCCCGTCCCCTAACCCTAACTCTAGCCCGAACCCTAACCCTAACACTTCCCCGAAGCCTGACCCTCACCTGTCCCTTAATCCTAACCCGTACGCTAACACTAACCCGCGCCCTCTCATGCACGCTCCCCCTAAAGCGTTGCCGTACCCTCACCTGGACCCTAAACCGTCCCCATCCCCTAACACTAACCCTAGCCCGAACCCTAACCCTAACACTTCCCCGAAGCCTGACCCTCACCCGTCCCCTAATCCTACGCCGTACGCTAACACTAACCCGCGCCCTCACACGCACGCTACCCCTAAAGCGTTGCCGTACCCTCACCTGGACCCTAAACTGTCCCCGAACCCTAACCCTAACCCTAGCCCGAACCCTAACCGTAAACCTTCACCGAAGCCTGACCCTCACCCGTCCCCTAATCCTAACACGTACGCTAACACTAACCCGCGCCCTCACACGCACGCTCCCCCTAAAGCGTTGCCGTACCCTCACCTGGACCCTAAACCGTCCCCGTCCCCTAACCCTAACCCTAGCCCGAACCCTATCCCTAACCCTTCCCCGAAGCCTGACCCTCACCCGTCCCCTAATCCTAACCCGTACGCTAACACTAACCCACACCCTCACACCCACGCTCCCCCTAAAGCGTTGCCGTACCCTCACCTGGACCCTAAACGGTCCCCGTCCCCTAACCCTAACCCTAGCCCGAACCCTAACCCTAACCCTTCCCCGAAGCCTGACCCTCACCCGTCCCCTAATGCTAACCCGTACGCTAACACTAACACGCATCCTCACACGCAGGCTCCCCCTAAAGCGTTTCCGTACCCTCACCTGGACCCTAAACCGTCCCCGTCCCCTAACCCTAACCCTAGCCCGAACCCTAACCCTAACCCTTCCCCGAAGCCTGACCCTCACACGTCCCCTAATCCTAACCCGTACGCTAACACTAACCCGCGCCCTCACACGCACGCTCCCCCTAAAGCGTTGCCGTACCCTCACCTGGACCCTTAACCGTCCCCGTCCCCTAACCCTAACCCTAGCCCGAACCCTAACACTAACCCTTCCCCGAAGCCTGACCCTCACCCGTCCCCTAATCCTAACGCGTACGCTAACACTAACCCACGCCCTCACACGCACGCTCCCCCTAAAGCGTTGCCATACCCTCACCTGGACCCTAAACCGTCCCCGTCCCCTAACCCTAACCCTAGCCCGAACCCTAACCCTAACCCTTCCCCGAAGCCTAACCCTCACCCGTCCCCTAATCCTAACCCGTACGCTAACACTAACCCGCGCCCTCACACGCACGCTCCCCCTAAAGCGTTGCCGTACCCTCACCTGGACCCTAAACCGTCCCCGTCCCCTAACCCTAACACTAGACCGAACCCTAACCCTAATCCTTCCCCGAAGCCTGACCCTCACCCGTCCCCTAATCCTAACCCGTACGCTAACACTAACCCGCGCCCTCACACGCACGCTCCCCCTAAAGCGTTGCCGTACCCTCACCTGGACCCTAAACCGTCCCCGTCCCCTAACCCTAACCCTAGCCCGAACCCTAACCCTAACCCTTCCCCGAAGCCTGACCCTCACCCGTCCCCTAATCCTAACCCGTACGCTAACACTAACCCGCGCCCTCACACGCACGCTTCCCCTAAAGCGTTGCCGTACCCTCACCTGGACCCGAAACCGTCCCCGTCCCCTAACCCTAACCCTAGCCCGAACCCTAACCCTAACCCTTCCCCGAAGCCTGACCCTCACCCGTCCCCTAATCCTAACCCGTACGCTAACACTAACCCACGCCCTCACACGCACGCTCCCCCTAAAGCGTTGCCGTACCCTCACCTGGACCCTAAACCGTCCCCGTCCCCTAACCCTAACCCTAGCCCGAACCCTAACCCTAACCCTTCCCCGAAGCCTGACCCTCACCCGTCCCCTAATCCTAACCCGTACGCTAACACTAACCCGCGCCCTCACACGCACGCTCCCCCTAAAGCGTTGCCGTACCCTCACCTGGACCCTAAACCGTCCCCGTCCCCTAACCCTAACCCTAGCCCGAACCCTAACCCTAACCCTTCCGCGAAGCCTGACCCTCACCCGTCCCCTAATCCTAACCTGTACGCTAACACTAACCCGCGCCCTCACACGCACGCTCCCCCTAAAGCGTTGCCGTACCCTCACCTGGACCCGAAACCGTCCCCGTCCCCTAACCCTAACCCTAGCCCGAACCCTAACCCTAACCCTTCCCCGAAGCCTGACCCTCACCCGTCCCCTAATCCTAACCCGTACGCTAACACTAACCCGCGCCCTCACACGCACGCTCCCCCTAAAGCGTTGCCGTACCCTCACCTGGACCCTAAACCGTCCCCGTCCCCTAACCCTAACCCTAGCCTGAACCCTAACCCTAACCCTTCCCCGAAGCCTGACCCTCACCCGTCCCCTAATCCTAACCCGTACGCTAACACTAACCCGCGCCCTCACACGCACGCTCCCCCTAAAGCGTTGCCGTACACTCACATGGACCCTAAACCGTCCCCGTCCCCTAACCCTAACCCTAACCCGAACCCTAACCCTAACCCTTCCCCGAAGCCTGACCCTCACCCGTCCCCTAATCCTAACCCGTACGCTAACACTAACCGGCGCCCTCACACGCACGCTCCCCCTAAAGGGTTGCCGTACCCTCACCTGGACCCTAAACCATCCCCGTCCCCTAACCCTAACCCTAGCCCGAACCCTAACCCTAACCCTTCCCCGAAGCCTGACCCTCACCCGTCCCCTAATCCTAACCCGTACGCTAACACTAACCCACGCCCTCACACGCACGCTCCCCCTAAAGCATTGCCGTACCCTCACCTGGACCCGAAACCGTCCCCGTCCCCTAACCCTAACCCTAGCCCGAACCCTAACCCTAACCCTTCCCCGAAGCCTGACCCTCACCCGTCCCCTAATCCTAACCCGTATGCTAACACTAACCCGCGCCCTCACACGCACACTCCCCCTAAAGCGTTGCCGTACCCACAACTGGACCCTAAACCGTCCCCGTCCCCTAACCCTAACCCTAGCCCGAACCCTAACCCTAACCCTTCCCCGAAGCCTGACCCTCACCCGTCCCCTAATCCTAACCCGTACTCTAACACTAACCCGCGCCCTCACACGCACGCTCCCCCTAAAGCGTTGCCGTACCCTCACCTGGACCCGAAACCGTCCCCGTCCCCTAACCCTAACCCTAGCCCGAACCCTAACCCTAACCCTTCCTCGAAGCCTGACCTTCACCCGTCCCCTAATCCTAAGCCGTACGCTAACACTAACCCGCGCCCTCACACGCACGCTCCCCCTAAAGCGTTGCCGTATACTCACCTGGACCCTAAACCGTCCCCTAACCCTAACCCTAACCCTAATCCGAACCCTAACCCTAACACTTCCCCGAAGCCTGACCCTCACCCGTCCCCTAATCCTAACCCGTACGCTAACACTAACCCACGCCCTCACATGCACGCTCCCCCTAAAGCGTTGCCGTACCCTCACCTGGACCCTAAACCGTCCCCGTCCCCTAACCCTAACCCTAGCCCGAACCCTAACCCTAACCCTTCCCCGAAGCCTGACCCTCACCCGTCCCCTAATCCTAACCCGTACGCTAACACTAACCCGCGCCCTCACACGCACGCTCCCCCTAAAGCGTTGCCGTATACTCACCTGGACCCTAAACCGTCCCCTAACCCTAACCCTAACCCTAGTCCGAACCCTAACCCTAACACTTCCCCGAACCCTGACCCTCACCCGTCCCCTAATCCTAACCCGTACGCTAACACTAACCCACGCCCTCACACGCACGCTCCCCCTAAAGCGTTGCCGTACCCTCACCTGGACCCTAAACCGTCCCCGTCCCCTAACCCTAACCCTAGACCGAACCCTAACCCTAACCCTTCCCCGAAGCCTGACCCTCACCCGTCCCCTAATCCTA
Organism: Delphinus delphis; assembly: GCF_949987515.2. Lineage (NCBI taxonomy): Eukaryota > Metazoa > Chordata > Mammalia > Artiodactyla > Delphinidae > Delphinus > Delphinus delphis. Next base: position 241,222 of record NW_027192787.1, on the reverse strand, counting down.
ACCCGTACGCTAACACTCACCCACGCCCTCACACGCACGCTCCCCCTAAAGCGTTGCCGTACCCTCACCTGGACCCTAAACCGTCCCCGTCCCCTAACCCTAACCCTAGCCCGAACCCTAACCCTAACCCTTCCCCGAAGCCTGACCCTCACCCGTCCCCTAATCCTAACCCGTACGCTAACACTAACCCGCGCCCTCACACGCACGCTCCCCGTAAAGCGTTGCCGTACCCTCACCTGGACCCGAAACCGTCCCCGTCCCCTAACCCTAACCCTAGCCCGAACCCTAACCCTAACCCTTCCCCGAAGCCTGACCCTCACCCGTCCCCTAATCCTAACGCGTACGCTAACACTAACCCACGCCCTCACACGCACGCTCCCCCTAAAGCGTTGCCGTACCCTCACCTGGACCCTAAACCGTCCCCGTCCCCTAACCCTAACCCTAGCCCGAACCCTAACCCTAACCCTTCCCCGAAGCCTGACCCTCACCCGTCCCCTAATCCTAACCCGTACGCTAACACTAACCCGCGCCCTCACACGCACGCTCCCCCTAAAGCGTTGCCGTACCCTCACCTGGACCCTAAACCGTCCCCGTCCCCTAACCCTAACCCTAGCCCGAACCCTAACCCTAATCCTTCCCCGAAGCCTGACCCTCACCCGTCCCCTAATCCTAACCCGTACACTAACACTAACCCGCGCCCTCACACGCACGCTCCCCCTAAAGCGTTGCCATACCCTCACTTGGACCCTGAACCGTCCCCGTCCCCTAACCCTAACCCTAGCCCGAACCCTAACCCTAACACTTCCCCGAAGCCTGACCCTCACCCGTCCCTTAATCCTAACCCGTACGCTAACACTAACCCCCGCCCTCTCACGCACGCTCCCCCTAAAGCGTTGCCGTACCCTCACCTGGACCCTAAACCGTCCCCATCCCCTAACACTAACCCTAGCCCGAACCCTAACCCTAACCCTTCCCCGAAGGCTGACCCTCACCCGTCCCCTAATCCTAACCCGTACGCTAACACTAACCCGCGCCCTCACACGCACGCTCCCCCTAAAGCGTTGCCGTACCCTCACCTGGACCCTAAACGGTCCCCGTCCCCTAACCCTAACCCTAGCCCGAACCCTAACCCTAACCCTTCCCCGAAGCCTGACCCTCACCCGTCCCCTAATGCTAACCCGTACGCTAACACTAACACGCATCCTCACACGCAGGCTCCCCCTAAAGCGTTTCCGTACCCTCACCTGGACCCTAAACCGTCCCCGTCCCCTAACCCTAACCCTAGCCCGAACCCTAACCCTAACCCTTCCCCGAAGCCTGACCCTCACCCGTCCCCTAATCCTAACCCGTACGCTAACACTAACCCGCGCCCTCACACGCACGCTCCCCCTAAAGCGTTGCCGTACCCTCACCTGGACCCTTAACCGTCCCCGTCCCCTAACCCTAACCCTAGCCCGAACCCTAACACTAACCCTTCCCCGCAGCCTGACCCTCACCCGTCCCCTAATCCTAACGCGTACGCTAACACTAACCCACGCCCTCACACGCACGCTCCCCCTAAAGCGTTGCCGTACCCTCACCTGGACCCTAAACCGTCCCCGTCCCCTAACCCTAACCCTAGCCCGAACCCTAACCCTAACCCTTCCCCGAAGCCTGACCCTCACCCGTCCCCTAATCCTAACCCGTACGCTAACACTAACCCGCGCCCTCACACGCACGCTCCCCCTAAAGCGTTGCCGTACCCTCACCTGGACCCTAAACCGTCCCCGTCCCCTAACCCTAACCCTAGCCCGAACCCTAACCCTAACCCTTCCCCGAAGCCTGACCCTCACCCGTCCCCTAATCCTAACCCGTACGCTAACACTAACCCGCGCCCTCACACGCACGCTCCCCCTAAAGCATTGCCGTACCCTCACCTGGACCCGAAACCGTCCCCGTCCCCTAACCCTAACCCTAGCCCGAACCCTAACCCTAACCCTTCCCCGAAGCCTGACCCTCACCCGTCCCCTAATCCTAACCCGTATGCTAACACTAACCCGCGCCCTCACACGCACGCTCCCCCTAAAGCGTTGCCGTACCCACAACTGGACCCTAAACCGTCCCCGTCCCCTAACCCTAACCCTAGCCCGAACCCTAACCCTAACCCTTCCCCGAAGCCTGACCCTCACCCGTCCCCTAATCCTAACCCGTACTCTAACACTAACCCGCGCCCTCACACGCACGCTCCCCCTAAAGCGTTGCCGTACCCTCACCTGGACCCGAAACCGTCCCCGTCCCCTAACCCTAACCCTAGCCCGAACCCTAACCCTAACCCTTCCTCGAAGCCTGACCTTCACCCGTCCCCTAATCCTAAGCCGTACGCTAACACTAACCCGCGCCCTCACACGCACGCTCCCCCTAAAGCGTTGCCGTATACTCACCTGGACCCTAAACCGTCCCCTAACCCTAACCCTAACCCTAATCCGAACCCTAACCCTAACACTTCCCCGAAGCCTGACCCTCACCCGTCCCCTAATCCTAACCCGTACGCTAACACTAACCCACGCCCTCACATGCACGCTCCCCCTAAAGCGTTGCCGTACCCTCACCTGGACCCTAAACCGTCCCCGTTCCCTAACCCTAACCCTAGCCCGAACCCTAACCCTAACCCTTCCCCGAAGCCTGACCCTCACCCGTCCCCTAATCCTAACCCGTACGCTAACACTAACCCGCGCCCTCACACGCACGCTCCCCCTAAAGCGTTGCCGTATACTCACCTGGACCCGAAACCGTCCCCTAACCCTAACCCTAACCCTAGTCCGAACCCTAACCCTAACACTTCCCCGAACCCTGACCCTCACCCGTCCCCTAATCCTAACCCGTACGCTAACACTAACCCACGCCCTCACACGCACGCTCCCCCTAAAGCGTTGCCGTACCCTCACCTGGACCCTAAACCGTCCCCGTCCCCTAACACTAACCCTAGCCCGAACCCTAACCCTAACCCTTCCCCGAAGCCTGACCCTCACCCGTCCCCTAATCCTAACCCGTACGCTAACACTAACCCGCGCCCTCACACGCACGCTCCCCCTAAAGCGTTGCCGTACCCTCACCTGGACCCTAAACGGTCCCCGTCCCCTAACCCTAACCCTAGCCCGAACCCTAACCCTAACCCTTCCCCGAAGCCTGACCCTCACCCGTCCCCTAATGCTAACCCGTACGCTAACTCTAACACGCATCCTCACACGCAGGCTCCCCCTAAAGCGTTTCCGTACCCTCACCTGGACCCTAAACCGTCCCCGTCCCCTAACCCTAACCCTAGCCCGAACCCTAACCCTAACCCTTCCCCGAAGCCTGACCCTCACCCGTCCCCTAATCCTAACCCGTACGCTAACACTAACCCGCGCCCTCACACGCACGCTCCCCCTAAAGCGTTGCCGTACCCTCACCTGGACCCTTAACCGTCCCCGTCCCCTAACCCTAACCCTAGCCCGAACCCTAACACTAACCCTTCCCCGAAGCCTGACCCTCACCCGTCCCCTAATCCTAACGCGTACGCTAACACTAACCCACGCCCTCACACGCACGCTCCCCCTAAAGCGTTGCCGTACCCTCACCTGGACCCTAAACCGTCCCCGTCCCCTAACCCTAACCCTAGCCCGAACCCTAAACCTAACCCTTCCCCGAAGCCTGACCCTCACCCGTCCCCTAATCCTAACCCGTACGCTAACACTAACCCGCGCCCTCACACGCACGCTCCCCCTAAAGCGTTGCCGTACCCTCACCTGGACCCTAAACCGTCCCCGTCCCCTAACCCTAACCCTAGTCCGAACCCTAACCCTAATCCTTCCCCGAAGCCTGACCCTCACCCGTCACCTAATCCTAACCCGTACGCTAACACTAACCCGCGCCCTCACACGCACGCTCCCCCTAAAGCGTTGCCATACCCTCACTTGGACCCTGAACAGTCCCCGTCCCCTAACCCTAAGCCTAGCCCGAACCCTAACCCTAACACTTCCCCGAAGCCTGACCCTCACCCGTCCCCTAATCCTAACGCGTACGCTAACACTAACCCCCGCCCTCTCACGCACGCTCCCCCTAAAGCGTTGCCGTACCCTCACCTGGACCCTAAACCGTCCCCATCCCCTAACACTAACCCTAGCCCGAACCCTAACCCTAACCCTTCCCCGAAGGCTGACCCTCACCCGTCCCCTAATAATAACCCGTACGCTAACACTAACCCGCGCCCTCACACGCACGCTCCCCCTAAAGCGTTGCCGTACCCTCACCTGGACCCTAAACCGTCCCCGTCCCCTAACCCTAACCCTAGCCCGAACCCTAACCCTAACCCTTCCCCGAAGCCTGACCCTCACCCGTCCCCTAATCCTAACCCGTACGCTAACACTAACCCGCGCCCTCACACGCACGCTCCCCCTAAAGCGTTGCCGTACCCTCACCTGGACCCTAAACCGTCCCCGTCCCCTAACCCTAACCCTAGCCCGAACCCTAACCCTAACCCTTCCCCGAAGCCTGACCCTCACCCGTCCCCTAATCCTAACCCGTACGCTAACACTAACCCGCGCCCTCACACGCACGCTCCCCCTAAAGCGTTGCCGTACCCTCACCTGGACCCTAAACCGTCCCCGTCCCCTAACCCTAACCCTAGCCTGAACCCTAACCCTAACCCTTCCCCGAAGCCTGACCCTCACCCGTCCCCTAATCCTAACCCGTACGCTAACACTAACCGGCGCCCTCACACGCACGCTCCCCCTAAAGCGTTGCCGTACCCTCACCTGGACCCAAAACCGTCCCCGTCCCCTAACCCTAACCCTAACCCGAACCCTAACCCTAACCCTTCCCCGAAGCCTGACCCTCACCCGTCCCCTAATCCTAACCCGTACGCTAACACTAACCCGCGCCCTCACACGCACGCTCCCCCTAAAGCGTTGCCGTACACTCACCTGGACCCTAAACCGTCCCCGTCCCCTAACCCTAACCCTAACCCGAACCCTAACCCTAACCCTTCCCCGAAGCCTGACCCTCACCCGTCCCCTAATCCTAACCCGTACGCTAACACTAACCGGCGCCCTCACACGCACGCTCCCCCTAAAGGGTTGCCGTACCCTCACCTGGACCCTAAACCGTCCCCGTCCCCTAACCCTAACCCTAGCCCGAACCCTAACCCTAACCCTTCCCCGAAGCCTGACCCTCACCCGTCCCCTAATCCTAACCCGTACGCTAACACTAACCCGCGCCCTCACACGCACGCTCCCCCTAAAGCATTGCCGTACCCTCACCTGGACCCGAAACCGTCCCCGTCCCCTAACCCTAACCCTAGCCCGAACCCTAACCCTAACCCTTCCCCGAAGCCTGACCCTCACCCGTCCCCTAATCCTAACCCGTATGCTAACACTAACCCGCGCCCTCACACGCACGCTCCCCCTAAAGCGTTGCCGTACCCACAACTGGACCCTAAACCGTCCCCGTCCCCTAACCCTAACCCTAGCCCGAACCCTAACCCTAACCCTTCCCCGAAGCCTGACCCTCACCCGTCCCCTAATCCTAACCCGTACTCTAACACTAACCCGCGCCCTCACACGCACGCTCCCCCTAAAGCGTTGCCGTACCCTCACCTGGACCCGAAACCGTCCCCGTCCCCTAACCCTAACCCTAGCCCGAACCCTAACCCTAACCCTTCCTCGAAGCCTGACCTTCACCCGTCCCCTAATCCTAAGCCGTACGCTAACACTAACCCGCGCCCTCACACGCACGCTCCCCCTAAAGCGTTGCCGTATACTCACCTGGACCCTAAACCGTCCCCTAACCCTAACCCTAACCCTAGTCCGAACCCTAACCCTAACACTTCCCCGAACCCTGACCCTCACCCGTCCCCTAATCCTAACCCGTACGCTAACACTAACCCACGCCCTCACACGCACGCTCCCCCTAAAGCGTTGCCGTACCCTCACCTGGACCCTAAACCGTCCCCGTCCCCTAACCCTAACCCTAGACCGAACCCTAACCCTAACCCTTCCCCGAAGCCTGACCCTCACCCGTCCCCTAATCCTAACCCGTACGCTAACACTCACCCACGCCCTCACACGCACGCTCCCCCTAAAGCGTTGCCGTACCCTCACCTGGACCCTAAACCGTCCCCGTCCCCTAACCCTAACCCTAGCCCGAACCCTAACCCTAACCCTTCCCCGAAGCCTGACCCTCACCCGTCCCCTAATCCTAACCCGTACGCTAACACTAACCGGCGCCCTCACACGCACGCTCCCCGTAAAGCGTTGCCGTACCCTCACCTGGACCCGAAACCGTCCCCGTCCCCTAACCCTAACCCTAGCCCGAACCCTAACCCTAACCCTTCCCCGAAGCCTGACCCTCACCCGTCCCCTAATCCTAACGCGTACGCTAACACTAACCCACGCCCTCACACGCACGCTCCCCCTAAAGTGTTGCCGTACCCTCACCTGGACCCTAAACCGTCCCCGTCCCCTAACCCTAACCCTAGCCCGAACCCTAACCCTAACCCTTCCCCGAAGCCTGACCCTCACCCGTCCCCTAATCCTAACCCGTACGCTAACACTAACCCGCGCCCTCACACGCACGCTCCCCCTAAAGCGTTGCCGTACCCTCACCTGGACCCTAAACCGTCCCCGTCCCCTAACCCTAACCCTAGCCCGAACCCTAACCCTAATCCTTCCCCGAAGCCTGACCCTCACCCGTCCCCTAATCCTAACCCGTACACTAACACTAACCCGCGCCCTCACACGCACGCTCCCCCTAAAGCGTTGCCATACCCTCACTTGGACCCTGAACCGTCCCCGTCCCCTAACCCTAACCCTAGCCCGAACCCTAACCCTAACACTTCCCCGAAGCCTGACCCTCACCCGTCCCTTAATCCTAACCCGTACGCTAACACTAACCCCCGCCCTCTCACGCACGCTCCCCCTAAAGCGTTGCCGTACCCTCACCTGGACCCTAAACCGTCCCCATCCCCTAACACTAACCCTAGCCCGAACCCTAACCCTAACCCTTCCCCGAAGGCTGACCCTCACCCGTCCCCTAATCCTAACCCGTACGCTAACACTAACCCGCGCCCTCACACGCACGCTCCCCCTAAAGCGTTGCCGTACCCTCACCTGGACCCTAAACCGTCCCCGTCCCCTAACCCTAACCCTAGCCCGAACCCTAACCCTAACCCTTCCCCGAAGCCTGACCCTCACCCGTCCCCTAATCCTAACCCGTACGCTAACACTAACCCGCGCCCTCACACGCACGCTCCCCCTAAAGCGTTGCCGTACCCTCACCTGGACCCTAAACCGTCCCCGTACCCTAACCCTAACCCTAGCCCGAACCCTAACCCTAACCCTTCCCCGAAGCCTGACCCTCACCCGTCCCCTAATCCTAACCCGTACGCTAACACTAACCCGCGCCCTCACACGCACGCTCCCTCTAAAGCGTTGCCGTACCCTCACCTGGACCCTAAACCGTCCCCGTCTCCTAACCCTAACCCTAGCCTGAACCCTAACCCTAACCCTTCCCCGAAGCCTGACCCTCACCCGTCCCCTAATCCTAACCCGTACGCTAACACTAACCCGCGCCCTCACACGCACGCTCCCCCTAAAGCGTTGCCGTACCCTCACCTGGACCCAAAACCGTCCCCGTCCCCTAACCCTAACCCTAACCCGAACCCTAACCCTAACCCTTCCCCGAAGCCTGACCCTCACCCGTCCCCTAATCCTAACCCGTACGCTAACACTAACCCGCGCCCTCACACGCACGCTCCCCCTAAAGGGTTGCCGTAACCTCACCTGGACCCTAAACCGTCCCCGTCCCCTAACCCTAACCCTAGCCCGAACCCTAACCCTAACCCTTCCCCGAAGCCTGACCCTCACCCGTCCCCTAATCCTAACCCGTACGCTAACACTAACCCGCGCCCTCACACGCACGCTCCCCCTAAAGCGTTGCCGTACCCTCACCTGGACCCTAAACCGTCCCCGTCCCCTAACCCTAACCCTAGCCCGAACCCTAACCCTAACCCTTCCCCGAAGCCTGACCCTCACCCGTCCCCTAATCCTAACCCGTACGCTAACACTAACCCGCGCCCTCACACACACGCTCCCCCTAAAGCGTTGCCGTACCCTCACCTGGACCCTAAACCGTCCCCGTCCCCTAACCCTAACCCTAGCCCGAACCCTAACCCTAATCCTTCCCCGAAGCCTGACCCTCACCCGTCCCCTAATCCTAACCCGTACACTAACACTAACCCGCGCCCTCACACGCACGCTCCCCCTAAAGCGTTGCCATACCCTCACTTGGACCCTGAACCGTCCCCGTCCCCTAACCCTAACCCTAGCCCGAACCCTAACCCTAACCCTTCCCCGAAGCCTGACCCTCACCCGTCCCTTAATCCTAACCCGTACGCTAACACTAACCCCCGCCCTCTCACGCACGCTCCCCCTAAAGCGTTGCCGTATACTCACCTGGACCCTAAACCGTCCCCATCCCCTAACACTAACCCTAGCCCGAACCCTAACCCTAACCCTTCCCCGAAGCCTGACCCTCACCCGTCCCCAAATCCTAACCCGTACGCTAACACTAAGCCGCGCCCTCACACGCACGCTCCCCCTAAAGCGTTGCCGTACCCTCACCTGGACCCTAAACGGTCCCCGTCCCCTAACCCTAACCCTAGCCCGAACCCTAACCCTAACCCTTCCCCGAAGCCTGACCCTCACCCGTCCCCTAATGCTAACCCGTACGCTAACACTAACACGCATCCTCACACGCAGGCTCCCCCTAAAGCGTTTCCGTACCCTCACCTGGACCCTAAACCGTCCCCGTCCCCTAACCCTAACCCTAGCCCGAACCCTAACCCTAACCCTTCCCCGAAGCCTGACCCTCACCCGTCCCCTAATCCTAACCCGTACGCTAACACTAACCCGCGCCCTCACACGCACGCTCCCCCTAAAGCGTTGCCGTACCCTCACCTGGACCCTTAACCGTCCCCGTCCCCTAACCCTAACCCTAGCCCGAACCCTAACCCTAACCCTTCCCCGAAGCCTGACCCTCACCCGTCCCCTAATCCTAACGCGTACGCTAACACTAACCCACGCCCTCACACGCACGCTCCCCCTAAAGCGTTGCCGTACCCTCACCTGGACCCGAAACCGTCCCCGTCCCCTAACCCTAACCCTAGCCCGAACCCTAACCCTAACCCTTCCCCGAAGCCTGACCCTCACCCGTCCCCTAATCCTAACCCGTACGCTAGCACTAACCGGCGCCCTCACACGCACGCTCCCCCTAAAGGGTTGCCGTACCCTCACCTGGACCCTAAACCGTCCCCGTCCCCTAACCCTAACCCTAGCCCGAACCCTAACCCTAACCCTTCCCCGAAGCCTGACCCTCACCCGTCCCCTAATCCTAACCCGTACGCTAACACTAACCCGCGCCCTCACACGCACGCTCCCCCTAAAGCGTTGCCGTACCCTCACCTGGACCCTAAACCGTCCCCGTCCCCTAACCCTAACCCTAGCCCGAACCCTAACCCTAATCCTTCCCCGAAGCCTGACCCTCACCCGTCCCCTAATCCTAACCCGTACACTAACACTAACCCGCGCCCTCACACGCACGCTCCCCCTAAAGCGTTGCCATACCCTCACTTGGACCCTGAACCGTCCCCGTCCCCTAACCCTAACCCTAGCCCGAACCCTAACCCTAACACTTCCCCGAAGCCTGACCCTCACCCGTCCCTTAATCCTAACCCGTACGCTAACACTAACCCCCGCCCTCTCACGCACGCTCCCCCTAAAGCGTTGCCGTACCCTCACCTGGACCCTAAACCGTCCCCATCCCCTAACACTAACCCTAGCCCGAACCCTAACCCTAACCCTTCCCCGAAGGCTGACCCTCACCCGTCCCCTAATCCTAACCCGTACGCTAACACTAACCCGCGCCCTCACACGCACGCTCCCCCTAAAGCGTTGCCGTACCCTCACCTGGACCCTAAACCGTCCCCGTCCCCTAACCCTAACCCTAGCCCGAACCCTAACCCTAACCCTTCCCCGAAGCCTGACCCTCACCCGTCCCCTAATCCTAACCCGTACGCTAACACTAACCCGCGCCCTCACACGCACGCTCCCCCTAAAGCGTTGCCGTACCCTCACCTGGACCCTAAACCGTCCCCGTACCCTAACCCTAACCCTAGCCCGAACCCTAACCCTAACCCTTCCCCGAAGCCTGACCCTCACCCGTCCCCTAATCCTAACCCGTACGCTAACACTAACCCGCGCCCTCACACGCACGCTCCCTCTAAAGCGTTGCCGTACCCTCACCTGGACCCTAAACCGTCCCCGTCTCCTAACCCTAACCCTAGCCTGAACCCTAACCCTAACCCTTCCCCGAAGCCTGACCCTCACCCGTCCCCTAATCCTAACCCGTACGCTAACACTAACCCGCGCCCTCACACGCACGCTCCCCCTAAAGCGTTGCCGTACCCTCACCTGGACCCAAAACCGTCCCCGTCCCCTAACCCTAACCCTAACCCGAACCCTAACCCTAACCCTTCCCCGAAGCCTGACCCTCACCCGTCCCCTAATCCTAACCCGTACGCTAACACTAACCCGCGCCCTCACACGCACGCTCCCCCTAAAGGGTTGCCGTACCCTCACCTGGACCCTAAACCGTCCCCGTCCCCTAACCCTAACCCTAGCCCGAACCCTAACCCTAACCCTTCCCCGAAGCCTGACCCTCACCCGTCCCCTAATCCTAACCCGTACGCTAACACTAACCCGCGCCCTCACACGCACGCTCCCCCTAAAGCGTTGCCGTACCCTCACCTGGACCCTAAACCGTCCCCGTCCCCTAACCCTAACCCTAGCCCGAACCCTAACCCTAACCCTTCCCCGAAGCCTGACCCTCACCCGTCCCCTAATCCTAACCCGTACGCTAACACTAACCCGCGCCCTCACACACACGCTCCCCCTAAAGCGTTGCCGTACCCTCACCTGGACCCTAAACCGTCCCCGTCCCCTAACCCTAACCCTAGCCCGAACCCTAACCCTAATCCTTCCCCGAAGCCTGACCCTCACCCGTCCCCTAATCCTAACCCGTACACTAACACTAACCCGCGCCCTCACACGCACGCTCCCCCTAAAGCGTTGCCATACCCTCACTTGGACCCTGAACCGTCCCCGTCCCCTAACCCTAACCCTAGCCCGAACCCTAACCCTAACACTTCCCCGAAGCCTGACCCTCACCCGTCCCTTAATCCTAACCCGTACGCTAACACTAACCCCCGCCCTCTCACGCACGCTCCCCCTAAAGCGTTGCCGTATATCACCTGGACCCTAAACCGTCCCCATCCCCTAACACTAACCCTAGCCCGAACCCTAACCCTAACCCTTCCCCGAAGCCTGACCCTCACCCGTCCCCAAATCCTAACCCGTACGCTAACACTAAGCCGCGCCCTCACACGCACGCTCCCCCTAAAGCGTTGCCGTACCCTCACCTGGACCCTAAACGGTCCCCGTCCCCTAACCCTAACCCTAGACCGAACCCTAACCCTAACCCTTCCCCGAAGCCTGACCCTCACCCGTCCCCTAATGCTAACCCGTACGCTAACACTAACACGCATCCTCACACGCAGGCTCCCCCTAAAGCGTTTCCGTACCCTCACCTGGACCCTAAACCGTCCCCGTCCCCTAACCCTAACCCTAGCCCGAACCCTATCCCTAACCCTTCCCCGAAGCCTGACCCTCACCCGTCCCCTAATCCTAACCCGTACGCTAACACTAACCCGCGCCCTCACACGCACGCTCCCCCTAAAGCGTTGCCGTACCCTCACCTGGACCCTTAACCGTCCCCGTCCCCTAACCCTAACCCTAGCCCGAACCCTAACCCTAACCCTTCCCCGAAGCCTGACCCTCACCCGTCCCCTAATCCTAACGCGTACGCTAACACTAACCCACGCCCTCACACGCACGCTCCCCCTAAAGCGTTGCCGTACCCTCACCTGGACCCGAAACCGTCCCCGTCCCCTAACCCTAACCCTAGCCCGAACCCTAACCCTAACCCTTCCCCGAAGCCTGACCCTCACCCGTCCCCTAATCCTAACCCGTACGCTAGCACTAACCGGCGCCCTCACACGCACGCTCCCCCTAAAGGGTTGCCGTACCCTCACCTGGACCCTAAACCGTCCCCGTCCCCTAACCCTAACCCTAGCCCGAACCCTAACCCTAACCCTTCCCCGAAGCCTGACCCTCACCCGTCCCCTAATCCTAACCCGTACGCTAACACTAACCCGCGCCCTCACACGCACGCTCCCCCTAAAGCGTTGCCGTACCCTCACCTGGACCCTAAACCGTCCACGTCCCCTAACCCTAACCCTAGCCCGAACCCTAACCCTAACCCTTCCCCGAAGCCTGACCCTCACCCGTCCCCTAATCCTAACCCGTACTCTAACACTAACCCGCGCCCTCACACGCACGCTCCCCCTAAAGCGTTGCCGTACCCTCACCTGGACCCGAAACCGTCCCCGTCCCCTAACCCTAACCCTAGCCCGAACCCTAACCCTAATCCTTCCCCGAAGCCTGACCCTCACCCGTCCCCTAATCCTAAGCCGTACGCTAACACTAACCCGCGCCCTCACACGCACGCTCCCCCTAAAGCGTTGCCGTATACTCACCTGGACCCTAAACCGTCCCCTAACCCTAACCCTAACCCTATTCCGAACCCTAACCCTAACACTTCCCCGAAGCCTGACCCTCACCCGTCCCCTAATCCTAACCCGTACGCTAACACTAACCCACGCCCTCACACGCACGCTCCCCCTAAAGCGTTGCCGTACCCTCACCTGGACCCTAAACCGTCCCCGTCCCCTAACCCTAACCCTAGACCGAACCCTAACCCTAACCCTTCCCCGAAGCCTGACCCTCACCCGTCCCTTAATCCTAACCCGTACGCTAACACTAACCCGCGCCCTCACACGCACGCTCCCCCTAAAGCGTTGCCGTACCTTCACCTGGACCCGAAACCGTCCCCGTCCCCTAACCCTAACCCTAGCCCGAACCCTAACCCTAACCCTTCCCCGAAGCCTGACCCTCACCCGTCCCCTAATCCTAACCCGTACGCTAAAACTAACCCGCGCCCTCACACGCACGCTCCCCCTAAAGCGTTGCCGTACCCTCACCTGGACCCGAAACCGTCCCCGTCCCCTAACCCTAACCCTAGCCCGAACCCTAACCCTAACCCTTCCCCAAAGCCTGACCCTCACCCGTCCCTTAATCCTAACCCGTACGCTAACACTAACCCGCGCCCTCACACGCACGCTCCCCCTAAAGCGTTGCCGTACCCTCACCTGGACCCGAAACCGTCCCCGTCCCCTAACCCTAACCCTAGCCTGAACCCTAACCCTAACCCTTCCCCGAAGCCTGACCCTCACCCGTCCCCTAATCCTAACCCGTACGCTAACACTAACCCGCGCCCTCACACGCACGCTCCCCCTAAAGCGTTGCCGTACCCTCACCTGAACCCGAAACCGTCCCCGTCCCCTAACCCTAACCCTAGCCCGAACCGTAACCCTAACCCTTCCCCGAAGCCTGACCCTCACCCGTCCCCTAATCCTAACCCGTACGCTAACACTAACCCGCGCCCTCACACGCATGCTGCCCCTAAAGCGTTGCCGTACCCTCACCTGGACCCTAAACCGTCCCCGTCCCCTAACCCTAACCCTAGCCGGAACCCTAACCCTAACCCTTCCCCGAAGCCTGACCCTCACCCGTCCCCTAATCCTAACCCGTACGCTAACACTAACCCGCGCCCTCACACGCACGCTCCCCCTAAAGCGTTGCCGTACCCTCACCTGGACCCGAAACCGTCCCCGTCCCCTAAACCTAACCCTAGCCCGAACCCTAACCCTAACCCTTCCCCGAAGCCTGACCCTCACCCGTCCCCTAATCCTAACCCGTACGCTAACACTAACCCGCGCCCTCACACGCACGCTCCCCCTAAAGCGTTGCCGTACCCTCACCTGGACCCTAAACCGTCCCCGTCCCCTAACCCTAACCCTAGCCTGAACCCTAACCCTAACCCTTCCCCGAAACCTGACCCTCACCCGTCCCCTAATCCTAACCCGTACGCTAACACTAACCCGCGCCCTCACACGCACGCTCCCCCTAAAGCGTTGCCGTACCCTCACCTGGACCCTAAACCGTCCCCGTCCCCTAACCCTAACCCTAACCCGAACCCTAACCCTAACCCTTCCCCGAAGCCTGACCCTCACCCGTCCCCTAATCCTAACCCGTACGCTAACACTAACCGGCGCCCTCACACGCACGCTCCCCCTAAAGGGTTGCCGTACCCTCACCTGGACCCTAAACCGTCCCCGTCCCCTAACCCTAACCCTAGCCCGAACCCTAACCCTAACCCTTCCCCGAAGCCTGACCCTCACACGTCCCCTAATCCTAACCCGTACGCTAACACTAACACGCGCCCTCACACGCACGCTCCCCCTAAAGCATTGCCGTACCCTCACCTGGACCCGAAACCGTCCCCGTCCCCTAACCCTAACCCTAGCCCGAACCCTAACCCTAACCCTTCCCCGAAGCCTGACCCTCACCCGTCCCCTAATCCTAACCCGTACGCTAACACTAACCCGCGCCCTCACACGCACGCTCCCCCTAAAGCGTTGCCGTACCCTCACCTGGACCCTAAACCGTCCCCGTCCCCTAACCCTAACCCTAGCCCGAACCCTAACCCTAACCCTTCCCCGAAGCCTGACCCTCACCCGTCCACTAATCCTAACCCGTACTCTAACACTAACCCGCGCCCTCACACGCCCGCTCCCCCTAAAGCGTTGCCGTACCCTCACCTGGACCCGAAACCGTCCCCGTCCCCTAACCCTAACCCTAGACCGAACCCTAACCCTAACCCTTCCCCGAAGCCTGACCCTCACCCGTCCCCTAATCCTAAGCCGTACGCTAACACTAACCCGCGCCCTCACACGCACGCTCCCCCTAAAGCGTTGCCGTATACTCACCTGGACCCTAAACCGTCCCCTAACCCTAAGCCTAACCCTAATCCGAACCCTAACCCTAACACTTCCCCGAAGCCTGACCCTCACCCGTCCCCTAATCCTAACCCGTACGCTAACACTAACCCACGCCCTCACACGCACGCTCCCCCTAAAGCGTTGCCGTACCCTCACCTGGACCCTAAACCGTCCCCGTCCCCTAACCCTAACCCTAGCCCGAACCCTAACCCTAACCCTTCCCCGAAGCCTGACCCTCACCCGTCCCCTAATCCTAAGCCGTACGCTAACACTAACCCCAGCCCTCACACGCACGCTCCCCCTAAAGCGTTGCCGTATACTCACCTGGACCCTAAACCGTCCCCTAACCCTAACCCTAACCCTAGTCCGAACCCTAACCCTAACACTTCCCCGAAGCCTGACCCTCACCCGTCCCCTAATCCTAACCCGTACGCTAACACTCACCCACGCCCTCACACGCACGCTCCCCCTAAAGCGTTGCCGTACCCTCACCTGGACCCTAAACCGTCCCCGTCCCCTAACCCTAAGCCTAGCCCGAACCCTAACCCTAACACTTCCCCGAAGCCTGACCCTCACCCGTCCCCTAATCCTAACACGTACGCTAACACTCACCCGCGCCCTCACACGCACGCTCCCCCTAAAGCGTTGCCGTACCCTCACCTGGACCCTAAACCGTCCCCGTCCCCTAACCCTAACCCTAGCCCGAACCCTAACCCTAACCCTTCCCCGAAGCCTGACCCTCACCCGTCCCCTAATCCTAACCCGTACGCTAACACTAATCCGCGCCCTCACACGCACGCTCCCCGTAAAGCGTTGCCGTACCCTCACCTGGACCCGAAACCGTCCCCGTCCCCTAACCCTAACCCTAGCCCGAACCCTAATCCTAACACTTCCCCGAAGCCTGACCCTCACCCGTCCCCTAATCCTAACCCGTACGCTAACACTAACCCGCGCCCTCACACGCACGCTCCCCCTAAAGCGTTGCCGTACCCTCACCTGGACCCTAAACCGTCCCCGTCCCCTAACCCTAACCCTAGCCCGAACCCTAAACCTACCCCTTCCCCGAAGCCTGACCCTCACCCGTCCCCTAATCCTAACCCGTACTCTAACACTAACCCGCGCCCTCACACGCACTCTCCCCCTAAAGCGTTGCCGTACCCTCACCTGGACCCTAAACCGTCCCCGTCCCCTAAACCTAACCCTAGCCCGAACCCTAACCCTAACCCTTCCCCGAAGCCTGACCCTCACCGTCCCCTAATCCTAACCCGTACGCTAACACTAACCCGCTCCCTCACACGCATGCTCCCCCTAAAGCGTTGCCTTACCCTCACTTGGACCCTGAACCGTCCCCGTCCCCTAACCCTAACCCTAGCCCGAACCCTAACCCTAACACTTCCCCGAAGCCTGACCCTCACCCGTCCCCTAATCCTAAGCCGTACGCTAACACTAACCCGCGCCCTCACACGCACGCTCCCCCTAAAGCGTTGCCGTATACTCACCTGGACCCTAAACCGTCCCCTAACCCTAAGCCTAACCCTAATCCGAACCCTAACCCTAACACTTCCCCGAAGCCTGACCCTCACCCGTCCCCTAATCCTAACCCGTACGCTAACACTAACCCACGCCCTCACACGCACGCTCCCCCTAAAGCGTTGCCTTACCCTCACCTGGACCCTAAACCGTCCCCGTCCCCTAACCCTAACCCTAGCCCGAACCCTAACCCTAACCCTTCCCCGAAGCCTGACCCTCACCCGTCCCCTAATCCTAAGCCGTACGCTAACACTAACCCCAGCCCTCACACGCACGCTCCCCCTAAAGCGTTGCCGTATACTCACCTGGACCCTAAACCGTCCCCTAACCCTAACCCTAACCCTAGTCCGAACCCTAACCCTAACACTTCCCCGAAGCCTGACCCTCACCCGTCCCCTAATCCTAACCCGTACGCTAACACTAACCCACGCCCTCACACGCACGCTCCCCCTAAAGCGTTGCCGTACCCTCACCTGGACCCTAAACCGTCCCCGTCCCCTAACCCTAACCCTAGACCGAACCCTAACCCTAACCCTTCCCCGAAGCCTGACCCTCACCCGTCCCCTAATCCTAACCCGTACGCTAACACTCACCCACGCCCTCACACGCACGCTCCCCCTAAAGCGTTGCCGTACCCTCACCTGGACCCTAAACCGTCCCCGTCCCCTAACCCTAAGCCTAGCCCGAACCCTAACCCTAACACTTCCCCGAAGCCTGACCCTCACCCGTCCCCTAATCCTAACACGTACGCTAACACTCACCCGCGCCCTCACACGCACGCTCCCCCTAAAGCGTTGCCGTACCCTCACCTGGACCCTAAACCGTCCCCGTCCCCTAACCCTAACCCTAGCCCGAACCCTAACCCTAACCCTTCCCCGAAGCCTGACCCTCACCCGTCCCCTAATCCTAACCCGTACGCTAACACTAACCCGCGCCCTCACACGCACGCTCCCCGTAAAGCGTTGCCGTACCCTCACCTGGACCCGAAACCGTCCCCGTCCCCTAACCCTAACCCTAGCCCGAACCCTAATCCTAACACTTCCCCGAAGCCTGACCCTCACCCGTCCCCTAATCCTAACCCGTACGCTAACACTAACCCGCGCCCTCACACGCACGCTCCCCCTAAAGCGTTGCCGTACCCTCACCTGGACCCTAAACCGTCCCCGTCCCCTAACCCTAACCCTAGCCCGAACCCTAAACTTACCCCTTCCCCGAAGCCTGACCCTCACCCGTCCCCTAATCCTAACCCGTACTCTAACACTAACCCGCGCCCTCACACGCACTCTCCCCCTAAAGCGTTGCCGTACCCTCACCTGGACCCTAAACCGTCCCCGTCCCCTAAACCTAACCCTAGCCCGAACCCTAACCCTAACCCTTCCCCGAAGCCTGACCCTCACCGTCCCCTAATCCTAACCCGTACGCTAACACTAACCCGCTCCCTCACACGCATGCTCCCCCTAAAGCGTTGCCTTACCCTCACTTGGACCCTGAACCGTCCCCGTCCCCTAACCCTAACCCTAGCCCGAACCCTAACCCTAACACTTCCCCGAAGCCTGACCCTCACCCGTCCCTTAATCCTAACCCGTACGCTAACACTAACCCCCGCCCTCTCACGCACGCTCCCCCTAAAGCGTTGCCGTACCCTCACCTGGACCCTAAACCGTCCCCATCCCCTAACACTAATCCTAGCCCGAACCCTAACCCTAACCCTTCCCCGAAGCCTGACCCTCACCTGTCCCCTAATCCTAACCCGTACGCTAACACTAACCCGCGCCCTCACACGGACGCTCCCCCTAAAGCGTTGCCGTACCCTCACCTGGACCCTAAACGGTCCCCGTCCCCTAACCCTAACCCTAGCCCGAACCCTAACCCTAACCCTTCCCCGAAGCCTGACCCTCACCCGTCCCCTAATGCTAACCCGTACGCTAACACTAACACGCATCCTCACACGCAGGCTCCCCCTAAAGCGTTTCCGTACCCTCACCTGGACCCTAAACCGTCCCCGTCCCCTAACCCTAACCCTAGCTCGAACCCTAACCCTAACCCTTCCCCGAAGCCTGACCCTCACCCGTCCCCTAATCCTAACCCGTACGCTAACACTAACCCGCGCCCTCACACGCACGCTCCCCCTAAAGCGTTGCCGTACCCTCACCTGGACCCTTAACCGTCCCCGTCCCCTAACCCTAACCCTAGCCCGAACCCTAACACTAACCCTTCCCCGAAGCCTGACACTCACCCGTCCCCTAATCCTAACGCGTACGCTAACACTAACCCACGCCCTCACACGCACGCTCCCCCTAAAGCGTTGCCGTACCCTCACCTGGACCCTAAACCGTCCCCGTCCCCTAACCCTAACCCTAGCCCGAACCCTAACCCTAACCCTTCCCCGAAGCCTGACCCTCACCCGTCCCCTAATCCTAACCCGTACGCTAACACTAACCCGCGCCCTCACACGCACGCTCCCCCTAAAGCGTTGCCGTACCCTCACCTGGACCCTAAACCGTCCCCGTCCCCTAACCCTAACCCTAGCCCGAACCCTAACCCTAATCCTTCCCCGAAGACTGACCCTCACCCGTCCCCTAATCCTAACCCGTACGCTAACACTAACCCGCGCCCTCACACGCACGCTCCCCCTAAAGCGTTGCCATACCCTCACTTGGACCCTGAACCGTCCCCGTCCCCTAACCGTAACCCTAGCCCGAACCCTAACACTAACACTTCCCCGAAGCCTGACCCTAACCCGTCCCTTAATCCTAACCCGTACGCTAACACTAACCCCCGCCCTCTCACGCACGCTCCCCCTAAAGCGTTGCCGTACCCTCACCTGGACCCTAAACCGTCCCCATCCCCTAACACTAACCCTAGCCCGAACCCTAACCCTAACCCTTCCCCGAAGCCTGACCCTCACCCGTCCCCTAATCCTAACCCGTACGCTAACACTAACCCGCGCCCTCACACGCACGCTCCCCCTAAAGCGTTGCCGTACCCTCACCTGGACCCTAAACTGTCCCCGAACCCTAACCCTAACCCTAGCCCGAATCCTAACCGTAAACCTTCACCGAAGACTGACCCTCACCCGTCCCCTAATCCTAACACGTACGCTAACACTAACCCGCGCCCTCACACGCACGCTCCCCCTAAAGCGTTGCCGTACCCACACCTGGACCCTAAACTGTCCCCGAACCCTAACCCTAACCCTAGCCCGAACCCTAACCCTAACCCTTCCCCGAAGCCTGACCCTCACCCGTCCCCTAATGCTAACCCGTACGCTAACACTAACCCGCACCCTCACACGAAGGCTCACCCTAAATCGTTTCCGTACCCTCACGTGGACCCTAAACCGTCCCCGTCCCCTAACCCTAACCCTAGCCCGAACCCTAACCCTAACCCTTCCCCGAAGCCTGACCCTCACCCGTCCCCTAATCCTAAACCGTACGCTAACACTAACCCGCGCCCTCACACGCACGCTCCCCCTAAAGCGTTGCCGTACCCTCACCTGGACCCTAAACCGTCCCCGTCCCCTAACCCTAATCCTAGCCCGAACCCTAACCCTAACCCTTCCCCGAAGCCTGACCCTCACCCGTCCCCTAATCCTAACCCGTACGCTAACACTAACCCGCGCCCTCACACGCACGCTCCCCCTAAAGCGTTGCCGTACCCTCACCTGGACCCTAAACCGTCCCCGTCCCCTAACCCTAACCCTAGCCCGAACCCTAACCCTAACCCTTCCCCAAACCCTGACCCTCACCCGTCCCCTAATCCTAAACCGTACGCTAACACTAACCCGCGCTCTCACACGCACGCGCCCCATAAAGCGTTGCTGTACCCTCACCTGGACCCTAAACCGTCCCCGTCCCCTAACCCTAACCCTAGCCCGAACCCTAACCCTAACCCTTCCCCGAAGCCTGACCCTCACCCGTCCCCTAATCCTAACCCGTACGCTAACACTAACCCACGCCCTCACACACACGCACCCCCTAAAGCGTTGCCGTACCCTCACCTGGACCCTAAACCGTCCCCGTCCCCTAACCCTAACCCTAGCCCGAAACCTAACCCTAACCGTTCCCCGAAGCCTCACCCTCACCCGTACCCTAATCCTAACCCGTACGCTAACACTAACCCGCGCCCTCACACGCACGCTCCCCCTAAAGCGTTGCCGTACCCTCACCTGGACCCTAAACCGTTCCCGTCCCCTAACCCTAACCCTAGCCCGAACCCTAACCCTAACCCTTCCCCGAAGCCTGACCCTCACCCGTCCCCTAATCCTAACCCGTACGCTAATACTAACACACGCCCTCACACGCACGCTCCCCCTAAAGCATTGCCGTACCCTCACCTGGACCCTAAACCGTCCCCGTCCCCTAACCCTAACCCTAGCCCGAACCCTAACCCTAACCCTTCCCAGAAACCTGACCCTCACCCGTCCCCTAATCCTAACACGTACGCTAACACTAACCCGCGCCCTCACACGCACGCTCCCCCTAAAGCGTTGCCGTACCCTCACCTGGACCCTAAACCGTCCCCGTCCCCTAACACTAACCCTAGCCTGAACCCTAACCCTAACCCTTCCCCGAAGCCTGACCCTCACCCGTCCCCTAATCCTAACCCGTACGCTAACACTAACCCGCGCCCTCACACGCACGTTCCCCCTAAAGCGTTGCCGTACCCTCACCTGGACCCTAAACCGTCCCCGTACCCTAACCCTAACCCTAGCCCGAACCCTAACCCTAACCCTTCCCCGAAGCCTGACCCTCACCCGTCCCCTAATCCTAACCCGTACGCTAACACTAACCCGCGCCCTCACACGCACGCTCCCCCTAAAGCGTTTCCATACCCTCACCTGGACCTAAACCGTCCCCGTCCCCTAACCCTAACCCTAGCCCAAACCCTAACCCTAACCCTTCCCCGAAGCCTGACCCTCACCCGTCCCCTAATCCTAACCCGTACGCTAACACTAACCCACGCCCTCACACGCACGCTCCCCCTAAAGCGTTGCCATAACCTCACCTGGACCCTAAACCGTCCCCGTCCCCTAACCCTAACCCTAGCCCGAACCCTAACCCTAACCCTTCCCCGAAGCCTGACCCTCAACCGTTCCCTAATCCTAACCCGTACGCTAACACTAACCCGCGCCCTCACACGCACGCTCCCCCTAAAGCGTTGCCGTACCCTCACCTGGACCCTAAACCGTCCCCGTCCCCTAACCCTAACCCTAGCCCGAACCCTAACCCTAACCCTTCCCCGAAGCCTGACCCTCACCCGTCCCCTAATCCTAACCCGTACGCTAACACTAACCCGCGCCCTCACACGCACGCTCCCCCTAAAGCGTTGCTGTACCCTCACCTGGATCCTAAACCGTCCCCGTCCCCTAACCCTAACCCTAGCCCGAACCCTAACCCTAACCCTTCCCCGAAGCCTGACCCTCACCCGTCCCCTAATCCTAACCCGTACGCTAACACTCCCCCCTGCCCTCACACGCACGCTCCCCCTAAAGCGTTGCCGTACCCTCACCTGGACCCTAAACCGTCCCCATCCCCTAACCCTAACCCTAACCCGAACCCTAACCCTAACCCTTCCCCGAAGCCTGACCCTCACCCGTCCCCTAATCCTAACCCGTACGCTAACACTAACCCGCGCCCTCACACGCACGCTCCCCCTAAAGCGGTGCCGTACCCTCACCTTTACCCTAAACCGTCCCCGTCCCCTAACCCTAACCCTAGCCCGAACCCTAACCCTAACCCTTCCCCGAAGCCTGACCCTCACCCATCCCCTAATCCTAACCCGTACGCTAACACTAACCCGCGCCCTCACACGCACGCTCCCCCTAAAGCGTTGCCGTACCCTCACCTGGACCCTAAACCGTCCCCGTCCCCTAACCCTAACCCTAGCCCGAACCCTAACACTAACCCTTCCCTGAAGCCTGACCCTCACCCGTCCCCTAATCCTAACGCGTACGCTAACACTAACCCACGCCCTCACACGCACGCTCCCCCTAAAGCGTTGCCGTACCCTCACCTGGACCCTAAACCGTCCCCGTCCCCTAACCCTAACCCTAGCCCGAACCCTAACCCTAACCCTTCCCCGAAGCCTGACCCTCACCCGTCCCCTAATCCAAACCCGTACGCTAACACTAACCCGCGCTCTCACACGCACGCTCCCCCTAAAGCGTTGCCGTACCCTCACCTGGACCCTAAACCGTCCCCGTCCCCTAACCCTAACCCTAGCCCGAACCCTAACCCTAACCCTTCCCCGAAGCCTGACCCTCACCCGTCCCCTAATCCTAAACCGTACGCTAACACTAACCCGCGCCCTCACACGCACGCTCCCCCTAAAGCGTTGCCGTACCCTCACCTGGACCCTAAACCGTCCCCGTCCCCTAACCCTAATCCTAGCCCGAACCCTAACCCTAACCCTTCCCCGAAGCCTGACCCTCACCCGTCCCCTAATCCTAAACCGTACGCTAACACTAACCCGTGCCCTCACACGCACGCTCCCCCTAAAGTGTTGCCGTACCCTCACCTGGACCCTAAACCGTCCCCGTCCCCTAACCCTAACCCTAGCCCGAACCCTAAACCTAACCCTTCCCCAAACCCTGACCCTCACCCGTCCCCTAATCCTAACCCGTACGCTAACACTAACCCGCTCCCTCACACGCACGCTCCCCCTAAAGCGTTGCCGTACCCTCACCTGGACCCTAAACTGTCCCCGAACCCTAACCCTAACCCTAGCCCGAACCCTAACCGTAAACCTTCACCGAAGCCTGACCCTCACCCGTCCCCTAATCCTAACACGTACGCTAACACTAACCCGCGCCCTCACACGCACGCTCCCCCTAAAGCGTTGCCGTACCCTCACCTGGACCCTAAACTGTCCCCGAACCCTAACCCTAACCCTAGCCCGAACCCTAACCCTAACCCTTCCCCGAAGCCTGACCCTCACCCGTCCCCTAATGCTAACCCGTACGCTAACACTAACCCGCACCCTCACACGCAGGCTCACCCTAAAGCGTTTCCGTACCCTCACGTGGACCCTAAACCGTCCCCGTCCCCTAACCCTAACCCTAGCCCGAACCCTAACCCTAACCCTTCCCCGAAGCCTGACCCTCACCCGTCCCCTAATCCTAAACCGTACGCTAACACTAACCCGCGCCCTCACACGCACGCTCCCCCTAAAGCGTTGCCGTACCCTCACCTGGACCCTAAACCGTCCCCGTCCCCTAACCCTAATCCTAGCCCGAACCCTAACCCTAACCCTTCCCCGAAGCCTGACCCTCACCCGTCCCCTAATCCTAACCCGTACGCTAACACTAACCCGCGCCCTCACACGCACGCTCCCCCTAAAGTGTTGCCGTACCCTCACCTGGACCCTAAACCGTCCCCGTCCCCTAACCCTAACCCTAGCCCGAACCCTAACCCTAACCCTTTCCCAAAACCTGACCCTCACCCGTCCCCTAATCCTAAACCGTACGCTAACACTAACCCGCGCTCTCACACGCACGCGCCCCATAAAGCGTTGCTGTACCCTCTCCTGGACCCTAAACCGTCCCCGTCCCCTAACCCTAACCCTAGCCCGAACCCTAACCCTAACCCTTCCCCGAAGCCTGACCCTCACCCGTCCCCTAATCCTAACCCGTACGCTAACACTAACCCGCGCCCTCACACGCACGCTCCCCCTAAACCGTTGCCGTACCCTCACCTGGACCCTAAACCGTCCCCGTCCCCTAACCCTAACCCTAGCCCGAACCCTAACCCTAACCCTTCCCCGAAGCCTGACCCTCACCCGTCCCCTAATCCTAACCCGTACGCTAACACTAACCCGCGCCCTCACACGCACGCTCCCCCTAAAGCGTTGCGATACCCTCACCTGGACCTAAACCGTCCCCGTCCCCTAACCCTAACCCTAGCCCAAACCCTAACCCTAACCCTTCCCCGAAGCCTGACCCTCACCCGTCCCCTAATCCTAACCCGTACGCTAACACTAACCCACGCCCTCACACGCACGCTCCCCCTAAAGCGTTGCCATAACCTCACCTGGACCCTAAACCGTCCCCGTCCCCTAACCCTAAACCTAGCCCGAACCCTAACCCTAACCCTTCCCCGAAGCCTGACCCTCACACGTCCCCTAATCCTAACCCGTACGCTAACACTAACCCGCGCCCTCACACGCACGCTCCCCCTAAAGTGTTGCCGTACCCTCACCTGGACCCTAAACCGTCCCCGTCCCCTAACCCTAACCCTAGCTTGAACCCTAACCCTAACCCTTCCCCGAAGCCTGACCCTCACCCGTCCCCTAATCCTAACCCGTACGCTAACACTAACCCGCGCCCTCACACGCACGCTCCCCCTAAAGCGTTGCTGTACCCTCACCTGGATCCTAAACCGTCCCCGTCCCCTAACCCTAACCCTAGCCCGAACCCTAACCCTAACCCTTCCCCGAAGCCTGACCCTCACCCGTCCCCTAATCCTAACCCGTACGCTAACACTCCCCCCTGCCCTCACACGCACGCTCCCCCTAAAGCGTTGCCGTACCCTCACCTGGACCCTAAAC
The DNA here is from genome assembly GCF_949987515.2 of Delphinus delphis. Taxonomy (NCBI): domain Eukaryota; kingdom Metazoa; phylum Chordata; class Mammalia; order Artiodactyla; family Delphinidae; genus Delphinus; species Delphinus delphis. The sequence goes on along the minus strand of NW_027192787.1, from coordinate 216,114 downwards.
CGTCCCCATCCCCTAACCCTAACCCTAACCCGAACCCTAACCCTAACCCTTCCCCGAAGCCTGACCCTCACCCGTCCCCTAATCCTAACCCGTACGCTAACACTAACCCGCGCCCTCACACGCACGCTCCCCCTAAAGCGGTGCCGTACCCTCACCTTTACCCTAAACCGTCAACGTCCCCTAACCCTAACCCTAGCCCGAACCCTAACCCTAACCCTTCCCCGAAGCCTGACCCTCACCCATCCCCTAATCCTAACCCGTACGCTAACACTAACCCGCGCCCTCACACGCACGCTCCCCCTAAAGCGTTGCCGTACCCTCACCTGGACCCTAAACCGTCCCCGTCCCCTAACCCTAACCCTAGCCCGAACCCTAACACTAACCCTTCCCCGAAGCCTGACCCTCACCCGTCCCCTAATCCTAACGCGTACGCTAACACTAACCCACGCCCTCACACGCACGCTCCCCCTAAAGCGTTGCCGTACCCTCACCTGGACCCTAAACCGTCCCCGTCCCCTAACCCTAACCCTAGCCCGAACCCTAACCCTAACCCTTCCCCGAAGCCTGACCCTCACCCGTCCCCTAATCCTAACCCGTACGCTAACACTAACCCGCGCCCTCACACGCACGCTCCCCCTAAAGCGTTGCCGTACCCTCACCTGGACCCTAAACCGTCCCCGTCCCCTAACCCTAACCCTAGCCCGAACCCTAACCCTAACCCTTCCCCGAAGCCTGACCCTCACCCGTCCCCTAATCCTAAAGCGTACGCTAACACTAAACCGCGCCCTCACACGCACGCTCCCCCTAAAGCGTTGCCGTACCCTCACCTGGACCCTAAACCGTCCCCGTCCCCTAACCCTAATCCTAGCCCGAACCCTAACCCTAACCCTTCCCCGAAGCCTGACCCTCACCCGTCCCCTAATCCTAAACCGTACGCTAACACTAACCCGTGCCCTCACACGCACGCTCCCCCTAAAGCGTTGCCGTACCCTCACCTGGACCCTAAACCGTCCCCGTCCCCTAACCCTAACCCTAGCCCGAACCCTAAACCTAACCCTTCCCCAAACCCTGACCCTCACCCGTCCCCTAATCCTAACCCGTACGCTAACACTAACCCGCTCACTCACACGCACGCTCCCCCTAAAGCGTTGCCGTACCCTCACCTGGACCCTAAACTGTCCCCGAACCCTAACCCTAACCCTAGCCCGAACCCTAACCCTAACCCTTCCCCGAAGCCTGACCCTCACCCGTCCCCTAATGCTAACCCGTACGCTAACACTAACCCGCACCCTCACACGCAGGCTCACCCTAAAGCGTTTCCGTACCCTCACGTGGACCCTAAACCGTCCCCGTCCCCTAACCCTAACCCTAGCCCGAACCCTAACCCTAACCCTTCCCCGAAGCCTGACCCTCACCCGTCCCCTAATCCTAAACCGTACGCTAACACTAACCCGCGCCCTCACACGCACGCTCCCCCTAAAGCGTTGCCGTACCCTCACCTGGACCCTAAACCGTCCCCGTCCCCTAACCCTAATCCTAGCCCGAACCCTAACCCTAACCCTTCCCCGAAGCCTGACCCTCACCCGTCCCCTAATCCTAACCCGTACGCTAACACTAACCCGCGCCCTCACACGCACGCTCCCCCTAAAGTGTTGCCGTACCCTCACCTGGACCCTAAACCGTCCCCGTCCCCTAACCCTAACCCTAGCCCGAACCCTAACCCTAAACCTTTCCCAAACCCTGACCCTCACCCGTCCCCTAATCCTAAACCGTACGCTAACACTAACCCGCGCTCTCACACGCACGCGCCCCATAAAGCGTTGCTGTACCCTCTCCTGGACCCTAAACCGTCCCCGTCCCCTAACCCTAACCCTAGCCCGAACCCTAACCCTAACCCTTCCCCGAAGCCTGACCCTCACCCGTCCCCTAATCCTAACCCGTACGCTAACACTAACCCGCGCCCTCACACGCACGCTCCCCCTAAAGCGTTGCCGTACCCTCACCTGGACCCTAAACCGTCCCCGTCCCCTAACCCTAACCCTAGCCCGAACCCTAACCCTAACCCTTCCCCGAAGCCTGACCCTCACCCGTCCCCTAATCCTAACCCGTACGCTAACACTAACCCGCGCCCTCACACGCACGCTCCCCCTAAAGCGTTGCCATACCCTCACCTGGACCTAAACCGTCCCCATCCCCTAACCCTAACCCTAGCCCAAACCCTAACCCTAACCCTTCCCCGAAGCCTGACCCTCACCCGTCCCCTAATCCTAACCCGTACGCTAACACTAACCCACGCCCTCACACGCACGCTCCCCCTAAAGCGTTGCCATAACCTCACCTGGACCCTAAACCGTCCCCGTCCCCTAACCCTAAACCTAGCCCGAACCCTAACCCTAAACCTTCCCCGAAGCCTGACCCTCAACCGTTCCCTAATCCTAACTCGTACGCTAACACTAACCAGCGCCCTCACACGCACGCTCCCCCTAAAGCGTTGCCGTACCCTCACCTGGACCCTAAACCATCCCCGTCCCCTAACCCTAACCCTAGCCCGAACCCTAACCCTAACCCTTCCCCGAAGCCTGACCCTCACCCGTCCCCTAATCCTAACCCGTACGCTAACACTAACCCGCGCCCTCACACGCACGCTCCCCCTAAAGCGTTGCCATACCCTCACCTGGACCCGAAACCGTCCCCGTCCCCTAACCCTAACCCTAGCCCGAACCCTAACCCTAACCGTTCCCCGAAGCCTGACCCTCACCCGTCCCCTAATCCTAACCCGTACGCTAACACTAAACCGCGCCCTCACCCGCACGCTCCCCCTAAAGCGTTGCCGTACCCTCACCTGGACCCTAAACCGTCCCCGTCCCCTAACCCTAACCCTAGCCTGAACCCTAACCCTAACCCTTCCCCGAAGCCTGACCCTCACCCGTCCCCTAATCCTAACCCGTACGCTAACACTAACCCGCGCCCTCACACGCACGCTCCCCCTAAAGCGTTGCCGTGCCCTCATCTGGACCCGAAACCGTCCCCGTCCCCTAACCTTAATCCTAGCCCGAACCCTAACCCTAACCCTTCCCCGAAGCCTGACCCTCACCCGTCCCCTAATCCTAATCCGTATGCTAACACTAACCCGCGCCCTCACACGCACGCTCCCCCTAAAGCGTTGCCGTACCCTCACCTGGACCCTAAACCGTCCCCGTCCCCTAACCCTAACCATAGCTCGAAACCTAACCCTAACCCTTCCCCGAAGCCTGACCCTCACCCGTCCCCTAATCCTAACCCGTACGCTAACACTAACCCGCGCCCTCACACGCACGCTCCCCCTAAAGCGTTGCCGTACCCTCACCTGGACCCTAAACCGTCCCCGTCCCCTAACCCTAACCCTAGCCCGAACCCTAACACTAACACTTCCCCGAAGCCTGACCCTCACCCGTCCCCTAATCCTAACCCGTACGCTAACACTAACCCGTGCCCTCACACGCACACTGCCCCTAAAGCGTTGCCGTACCCTCACCTGGACCCTAAACCGTCCCCGTCCCCTAACCCTAACCCTAGCCCGAACCCTAACCCTAACCCTTCCCCGAAGCCTGACCCTCACCCGTCCCCTAATCCTAAGCCGTATGCTAACACTAACCCGCGCCCTCACACGCACGTTCCCCCTAAAGCATTGCCGTACCCTCACCTGGACCCTAAACCGTCCCCGTCCCCTAAACCTAACCCTAACCCGAACCCTAAACCTAACCCTTCCCCGAAGCCTGACCCTCACCCGTCCCCTAATCCTAACCCGTACGCTAACACTAACGCGACCTCACACGCACGCTCCCCCTAAAGCGTTGCCGTACCCTCACCTGGACCCTAAACCGTCCCCGTCCCCTAACCCTAACCCTAGCTCGAAACCTAACCCTAACCCTTCCCCGAAGCCTGACCCTCACCCGTCCCCTAATCCTAACCCGTACGCTAACACTAACCCGTGCCCTCACACGCACCCTGCCCCTAAAGCGTTGCCGTACCCTCACCTGGACCCTAAACCGTCCCCGTCCCCTAACCCTAACCCTAGCCCAAACCCTAACCCTAACCCTTCCCCGAAGCCTGACCCTCACCCGTCCCCTAATCCTAAGCCGTACGCTAACACTAACCCGCGCCCTCACACGCACGTTCCCCCTAAAGCATTGCCGTACCCTCACCTGGACCCTAAACCGTCCCCGTCCCCTAAACCTAACCCTAGCCCGAACCCTAAACCTAACCCTTCCCCGAAGCCTGACCCTCACCCGTCCCCTAATCCTAACCCGTACGCTAACACTAACGCGACCTCACACGCACGCTCCCCCTAAAGCGTTGCCGTACCCTCACCTGGACCCTAAACCGTCCCCGTCCGCTAACCCTAACCCTAGCCCGAACCCTAAACCTAACCCTTCCCCGAAGCCTGACCCTCACCCGTCCCCTAATCCTAACCCGTACGCTAACACTAACCCATGCCCTCACACGCACGCTCCCCCTAAAGCGTTGCCGTACCCTCACCTGGACCCTAAACCGTCCCCGTCCCCTAACCCTAAACCTAGCCTGAACCCTAACCCTAACCCTTCCCCGAAGCCTGACCCTCACCCGTCCCCTAATCCTAGCCCGAACGCTAACACTAACCCGCGCCCTCACACGCACGCTCCCCCTAAAGCGTTGCCGTACCCTCACCTGGACCCGAAACCGTCCCCATCCCCTAACCCTAACCCTAGCCCGAACCCTAACCCTAACCCTTCCCCGAAGCCTGACCCTCACCCGTCCCCTAATCCTAAGCCGTACGCTAACACTAACCCGCGCCCTCACACGCACGTTCCCCCTAAAGCATTGCCGTACCCTCACCTGGACCCTAAACCGTCCCCGTCCCCTAAACCTAACCCTAGCCCGAACACTAAACCTAACCCTTCCCCGAAGCCTGACCCTCACCCGTCCCCTAATCCTAAACCGTACGCTAACACTAACGCGACCTCACACGCACGCTCCCCCTAAAGCGTTGCCGTACCCTCACCTGGACCCTAAACCGTCCCCGTCCCCTAACCCTAACCCTAGCTCGAAACCTAACCCTAACACTTCCCCGAAGCCTGACCCTCACCCGTCCCCTAATCCTAACCCGTACGCTAACACTAACCCGCGCCCTCACACGCACGCTCCCCCTAAAGCGTTGCCGTACCCTCACCTGGACCCTAAACCGTCCCCGAACCCTAACCCTAACCCTAGCCCGAACCCTAACACTAACACTTCCCCGAAGCCTGACCCTCACCCGTCCCCTAATCCTAACCCGTACGCTAACACTAACCCGTGCCCTCACACGCACACTGCCCCTAAAGCGTTGCCGTACCCTCACCTGGACCCTAAACCGTCCCCGTCCCCTAACCCTAACCCTAGCCCGAACCCTAACCCTAACCTTTCCCCGAAGCCTGACCCTCACCCGTCCCCTAATCCTAAGCCGTACGCTAACACTAACCCGCGCCCTCACACGCACGTTCCCCCTAAAGCATTGCCGTACCCTCACCTGGACCCTAAACCGTCCCCGTCCCCTAAACCTAACCCTAGCCCGAACCCTAAACCTAACCCTTCCCCGAAGCCTGACCCTCACCCGTCCCCTAATCCTAACCCGTACGCTAACACTAACGCGACCTCACACGCACGCTCCCCCTAAAGTGTTGCCGTACACTCACCTGGACCCTAAACGGTCCCCTAACCCTAACCCTAACCCTAGCCCGAACCCTAACCCTAACACTTTCCCGAAGCCTGACCCTCACCCGTCCCCTAATCCTAACCCGTACGCTAACACTAACCCGCGCCCTCACACGCACGCTCCCCCTAAAGCGTTGCCGTACCCTCACCTGGACCCGAAACCGTCCCCATCCCCTAACCCTAACCCTAGCCCGAACCCTAACCCTAACCCTTCCCCGAAGCCTGACCCTCACCCGTCCCCTAATCCTAACCCGTACGCTAACACTAACCCGCGCCCTCACACGCACGCTCCCCCTAAAGCGTTGCCGTACCCTCACCTGGACCCTAAACCGTCCCCGTCCCCTAACCCTAACCCTAGCCCGAACCCTAACCCTAAACCTTCCCCGAAGCCTGACCCTCACCCGTCCCCTAATCCTAACCCGTACGCTAACACTAACCCGCGCCCTCATACGCACGCTCCCCCTAAAGCGTTGCCGTACCCTCACCTGGACCCTAAACCGTCCCCGTACCCTAACACTAACCCTAGCCCGAACACTAACCCAAACCCTTCCCCGAAGCCTGACCCTCACCCGTCCCCTAACCTAACCCGTACGCTAACACTATCCCGCGCCCTCACACGCACGCTCCCCCTAAAGCGTTGCCGTACCCTCACCTGGACCCTAAACCGTCCCCGTTCCCTAACCCTAACCCTAGCCCGAACCCTAACCCCAACCCTTCCCCAAAGCCTGACCCTCACCCGTCCCCTAATCCTAACCTGTACGCTAACACTAACCCGCGCCCTCACACGCACGCTCCCCCTAAAGCGTTGCCGTACCCTCACCTGGACCCTAAACCGTCCCCATCCCCTAACCCTAACCCTAGCCCGAACCCTAACCCTAACCCTTCCCCGAACCCTGACCCTCACCCGTCCCCTAATCCTAACCCGTACGCTAACACTAACCCGCGCCCTCAGACGCACGCTCCCCCTAAAGCTTTGCCGTACCCTCACCTAGACCCTAAACCGTCCCCGTCCCCTAACACTAACCCTAGCCCGAACCCTAACCCTAACCCTTCCCCGAAGCCTGACCCTCACCCGTCCCCTAATCCTAACCCGTACGCTAACACTAACCCGCGCCCTCACACGCACGCTCCCCCTAAAGCGTTGCCGCACCCTCACCTGGACCCTAAACCGTCCCCGTCCCCTAACCCTAACCCTAGCCAGAACCCTAACCCTAACCCTTCTCCAAAGCCTGACCCTCACCCGTCCCCTAATCCTAACCCGTACGCTAACACTAACCCGTGCCTTCACACGCACGCTCCCCCTAAAGTGTTGCCGTACCCTCACCTGGACCCTAAACCGTCCCCGTCCCCTAACCCTAACCCTAGCCCGAACCCTAACCCTAACCCTTCCCCGAACCCTGACCCTCACCCGTCCCCTAATCCTAAGCCGTATGCTAACACTAACCCGCGCCCTCACACGCACGCTCCCCATAAAGCGTTGCCGTACCCTCACCTGGACCCTAAACCGTCCCCGTCCCCTAACCCTAACCCTAGCCCGAACCGTAACGCTAACACTTCCCCGAAGCCTGACCCTCACCCGTCCCCTAATCCTAACTCGTACGCTAACACTAACCCGTGCCCTCACACGCACACTGCCCCTAAAGCGTTGCCGTAACCTCACCTGGACCCTAAACCGTCCCCGTCCCCTAACTCTAACCCTAGCCCGAACCCTAACCCTAACGCTTCCCCGAAGCCTGACCCTCACCCGTCCCCTAATCCTAACCCGTACGCTAACACTAACCCGCGCCCTCACACGCACCCTCCCCCTAAAGCGCTGCCGTAACCTCACCTGGACCCTAAACCGTCACCATCCCCTAACCCTAACCCTAGCCCAATCCTTAACCCTAACCCTTCCCCGAAGCCTGACCCTCACCCGTCCCCTAATCTTAACCCCTACGCTAACACTAACCCGCGCCCTCACACGCACGCTCCCCCTAAAGCGTTGCCCTACCCTCACCTGGACCCTAAACCGTCCCCGTCCCCTAACCCTAACCATAGCCCGAACCCTAACCCTAACCCTTCCCCGAAGCCTGACCCTCACCCGTCCCCTAATCCTAACCCGTACGCTAACACTAACCCGCGCCCTCACACGCACGCTCCCCCTAAAGCGTTGCCGTACCCTCACCTGGACCCTAAACCGTCCCCGTCCCATAACCCTAACCCTAGCCCGAACCCTAACCCTAACCCTTCCCCGAAGCCTGACCCTCACCCGTCCCCTAATCCTAAGCCGTACGCTAACACTAACCCGCGCCCTCACACGCACGCTCCCCCTAAAGCATTGCCGTACCCTCACCTGGACCCTAAACCGTCCCCGTCCCCGAAACCTAACCCTAGCCCGAACCCTAAACCTAACCCTTCCCCGAAGCCTGACCCTCACCCGTCCCCTAATCCTAACCCGTACGCTAACACTAACCCGCGCCCTCACACGCACGCTCCCCCTAAAGCGTTGCCGTACCCTCACCTAGACCCTAAACCGTCCCCGTCCCCTAACCCTAACCCTAGCCCGAACCCTAACCCTAACCCTTCCCCGAAGCCTGACCCTCACCCGTTCCCTAATCCTAACCCGTACGCTAACACTAACCCATGCCCTCACACGCACGCTCCCCCTAAAATGTTGCCGTACCCTCACCTGGACCCTAAACCGTCCCCGTCCCCTAACCCTAACCCTAGCCCGAACCCTAACCCTAACCCTTCCCCGAAGCCTGACCCTCACCCGTCCCCTAATCCTAAGCCTTATGCTAACACTAACACACGCCCTCACACGCACGCTCCCCCTAAAGCGTTTCCGTACCCTCAACTGGACCCTAAACCGTCCCCGTCCCCTAACCCTAACCCTAGCCCGAACCCTAACCCTAACCCTGCCCCGAAGCCTGACCCTCACCCGTCCCCTAATGCTAACCCGTACGCTAACACTAACCCACGCCCTCACACGCACGCTCCCCCTAAAGCGTTGCCGTACCCTCACCTGGACCCTAAATCGTCCCCGTCCCCTAACCCTAACCCTAGCCCGAACCCTAACCCTAACCCTTCCCCGAAGCCTGACCCTCACCCGTCCCCTAATCCTAACCCGTACGCTAACACTAACCCGCGCCCTCACACGCACGCTCCCCCTAAAGCGTTGCCGTACCCTCACCTGGACCCTAAACCGTCCCCGTCCCCTAACCCTAACCCTAGCCCGAACCCTAACCCTAACCCTTCCCCGAAGCCTGACCGTCACCCGTCCCCTAATCCTAAGCCGTACGCTAACACTAACCCAGGCCCTCAAACGCACGTTCCCCCTAAAGCATTGCCGTACCCTCACCTGGACCCTAAACCGTCCCCGTCCCCTAAACCTAACCCTAGCCCGAACCCTAACCCTAACCCTTCCCCGAAGCCTGACCCTCACCCGTCCCCTAATCCTAACCCGTACGCTAACACTAACCCGCGCCCTCACATGCACGCTCCCCCTAAAGCGTTGCCGTAGCCTCACCTGGACCCTAAACCGTCCCCGTCTCCTAACCCTAACCCTAGCCCGAACACTAACCCTAACCCTTCCCTGAAGCCTGACCCTCACCCGTCCCCTAATCCTAACCCGTACGCTAACACTAACCAGCGCCCTCACACGCACGCTCCCCCTAAAGCGTTGCCGTACCCTCACCTGGACCCTAAACCGTCCCCGTCCCCTAACCCTAACCCTAGCCCGAACCCTAACCCTAACCCTTCCCCGAAGCCTGACCCTCACCCGTCCCCTAATCCTATCCCGTACGCTAACACTAACCCGCGCCCTCACACGCACGCTCCCCCTAAAGCGTTGCCGTACCCTCACCTGGACCCTAAACCGTCCCCATCCCCTAACCCTAACCCTAGCCCGAACCCTAACCCTAACCCTTCCCCGAAGCCTGACCCTCACCCGTCCCCTAATCCTAACCCGTACGCTAACACTAACCCGCGCCCTCACACGCACGCTCCCCCTAAAGCGTTGCCGTACCCTCACCTGGACCCGAAACCGTCCCCATCCCCTAACCCTAACCCTACCCCGAACCCTAACCCTAACCCTTCCCCGAAGCCTGACCTTCACCCGTCCACTAATCCTAACCCGAATGCTAACACTAACCCGCTCCCTCACACGCACGCTCCGCCTAAAGCGTTGCCGTACCCTCACCTGGACCCTAAACCGTCCCCGTCCCCTAACCCTAACCCTAGCCCGAACCCTAACCCTAACCCTTCCCCGAAGCCTGACCCTCAACCCTCCCCTAATCCTAAGCCGTACGCTAACACTAACCCGCGCCCTCACACGCACGCTCCCCCTAAAGCGTTGCCGTACACTCACCTGGACCCTAAACCGTCCCCTAACCCTAACCCTAACCCTAGCCCGAACCCTAACCCTAACACTTCCCCGAAGCCTGACCCTCACCCGTACCCTAATCCTAACCCGTACGCTAACACTAACCCACGCCCTCACACGCACGCTCCCCCTAAAGCGTTGCCGTACCCTCACCTGGACCCTAAACCGTCCCCGTCCCCTAACCCTAACCCTAGACCGAACCCTAACCCTAACCCTTCCCCGAAGCCTGACCCTCACCCGTCCCCTAATCCTAACACGTACGCTAACACTAACCCGCGCCCTCACACGCACGCTCCCCCTAAAGCGTTGCCGTACCCTCACCTGGACCCTAAACCGTCCCCATCCCCTAACCCTAACCCTAGCCAGAACCCTAACCCTAACCCTTCCCCGAAGCCTGACCCTCACCCGAACCCTACTCCTAACCCGAACGCTAACACTAACCCGCGCCCTCACACGCACGCTCCCCCTAAAGCGTTGCCGTACCCTCACCTGGACCCGAAACCGTCCCCGTCCCCTAACCCTAACCCTAGCCTGAACCCTAACCCTAACCCTTCCCCGAAGCCTGACCCTCACCCGTCCCCTAATCCTAAGCCGTACGCTAACACTAACCCGCGCCCTCACACGCACGCTCCCCCTAAAGCGTTGGCGTACACTCACCTGGACCCTAAACCGTCCCCTAACCCTAACCCTAACCCTAGCCCGAACCCTAACCCTAACACTTCCCCGAAGCCTGACCCTCACCCGTCCACTAATCCTAACCCGAACGCTAACACTAACCCACGCCCTCACACGCACGCTCCCCCTAAAGCGTTGCCATACCCTCACCTGGACCCTAAACCGTCCCCATCCCCTAACCCTAACCCTAGCCCGAACCCTAACCCTAACACTTCCCCAAAGCCTGACCCTCACCCGTCCCCTAATCCTAACCCGTACGCTAACACTAACCCGCGCCCTCACACGCACGCTCCCCCTAAAGCGTTGCCGTACCCTCACCTGGACCCGAAACCGTCCCCGTCCCCTAACCCTAACCCTAGCCCGAACCCTAACCCTAACCCTTCCCCGAAGCCTGACCCTCACCCGTCCCCTAATCCTAACCCGTACGCTAACACTCACCCGCGCCCTCACACGCACGCTCCCCCTAAAGCGTTGCCGTACCCTCACCTGGACCCTAAACCGTCCCCTAACCCTAACCCTAACCCTAGCCCAAATCCTAACCCTAACCCTTCCCCGAAGCCTGACCCTCACCCGTCCCCTAATCCTAACCCGTACGCTAACACTAACCCACGCCCTCACACGCACGCTCCCCCTAAAGCGTTGCCGTACCCTCACCTGGACCCTAAACCGTCCCCGTCCCCTAACCCTAACCCTAGACCGAACCCTAACCCTAACCCTTCCCCGAAGCCTGACCCTCACCCGTCCCCTAATCCTAACCTGTACGCTAACACTAACCCGCGCCCTCACACGCACGCTCCCCCTAAAGCGTTGCCGTACCCTCACCTGGACCCTAAACCGTCCCCGTCCCCTAACCCTAACCCTAGCCCGAACCCTAACCCTAACCCTTCCCCGAAGCCTGACCCTCACCCGTCCACTAATCCTAACCCGTACGCTAACACTAACCCGCGCCCTCACACGCACGCTCCCCCTAAAGCGTTGCCATACCCTCACCTGGACCCGAAACCGTCCCCGTCCCCTAACCCTAACCCTAGCCCGAACCCTAACCCTAACCGTTCCCCGAAGCCTGACCCTCACCCGTCCCCTAATCCTAACACGTACGCTAACACTAACCCACGCCCTCACACGCACGCTCCCCCTAAAGCGTTGCCGTACGCTCACCTGGACCCTAAACCGTCCCCGTCCCCTAACCCTAACCCTAGCCCGAACCCTAACCCTAACACTTCCCCGAAGCCTGACCCTCACCCGTCCCCTAATCCTAACCCGAACGCTAACACTAACCCGCGCCCTCACACGCACGCTCCCCCTAAAGCGTTGCCGTACACTCACCTGGACCCTAAACCGTCCCCTAACCCTAACCCTAACCCTAGCCCGAACCCTAACCCTAACACTTCCCCGAAGCCTGACCCTCACCCGTCCCCTAATCCTAACACGTACGCTAACACTAACCCGCGCCCTCACACGCACGCTCCCCCTAAAGCGTTGCCGTACCCTCACCTGGACCCTAAACCGTCCCCGTCCCCTAACCCTAACCCTAGCCCGAACCCTAACCCTAACCCTTCCCCGAAGCCTGACCCTCACCCGTCCCCTAATCCTAACCCGTACGCTAACACTAACCCGCGCCCTCACACGCACGCTCCCCCTAAAGCGTTGCCGTACCCTCACCTGGACCCTAAACCGTCCCCGTCCCCTAACCGTAACCCTAGCCCGAACCCTAACCCTAACCCTTCCCCGAAGCCTGACCCTCACCCGTCCCCTAATCCTAACCCGTACGCTAACACTAACCCGCGCCCTCACACGCTCGCTCCCCCTAAAGCGTTGCCGTACCCTCACCTGGACCCTAAACCGTCCCCGTCCCCAACCCTAACCCTAGCCCGAACCCTAACCCTAACCCTTCCCCGAAGCCTGACCCTCACCCGTCCCCTAATCCTAGCCCGAACGCTAACACTAACCCGCGCCCTCACACGCACGCTCCCCCTAAAGCGTTGCCGTACCCTCACCTGGACCCGAAACCGTCCCCATCCCCTAACCCTAACCCTAGCCCGAACCCTAACCCTAACCCTTCCCCGAAGCCTGACCCTCACCCGTCCCCTAATCCTAAGCCGTACACTAACACTAACCCGCGCCCTCACACGCACGCTCCCCCTAAAGCGTTGCCGTACACTCACCTGGACCCTAAACCGTCCCCTAACCCTAACCCTAACCCTAACCCTAGCCCGAACCCTAACCCTAACACTTCCCCGAAGCCTGACACTCACCCGTCCCCTAATCCTAACCCGTACGCTAACACTAACTCACGCCCTCACACGCACGCTCCCCCTAAAGCGTTGCCGTACCCTCACCTGGACCCTAAACCGTCCCCATCCCCTAACCCTAACCCTAGCCCGAACCCTAACCCTAACCGTTCCCCGAAGCCTGACACTCACCCGTCCCCTAATCCTAACCCGTACGCTAACACTAACCCGCGCCCTCACACGCACGCTCCCCCTAAAGCGTTGCCGTACCCTCACCTGGACCCTAAACCATCCCCGTCCCCTAACCCTAACCCTAGCCCGAACCCTAACCCTAACCCTTCCCCGAAGCCTGACCCTCACCCGTCCCCTAATCCTAACCCGTACGATAACACTAACCCGCGCCCTCACACGCACGCTCCCCCTAAAGCGTTGCCGTACCCTCACCTGGACCCTAAACCGTCCCCGTCCCCTAACCCTAACCCTAGCCCGAACCCTAAACCTAACCCTTCCCCGAAGCCTGACCCTCACCCGTCCCCTAATCCTAACCCGTACGCTAACACTAACCCGTGCCCTCACACGCACGCTCCCCCTAAAGCGTTGCCGTACCCTCACCTGGACCCTAAACCGTCCCCGTCCCCTAACCCTAACCCTAGCCCGAACCCTAACCCTAACCCTTCTCCGAAGCCTGACCCTCACCCGTCCCCTAATCCTAACCCGTACGCTAACACTAACCCGCGCCCTCACACGCACGCTCCCCCTAAAGCGTTGCCGTACCCTCACCTGGACCCGAAACCGTCCCCGTCCCCTAACCCTAACCCTAGCCCGAACCCTAACCCTAACCCTTCCCCGAAGCCTGACCCTCACCCGTCCCCTAATCCTAACCCGTACGCTAACACTAACCCGCGCCCTCACACGCACGCTCCCCCTAAAGCGTTGCCGTACCCTCACCTGGACCCTAAACCGTCCCCGTCCCCTAACCCTAACCCTAGCCCGAACCCTAACCCTAACCCTTCCCCGAAGCCTGACCCTCACCCGTCCCCTAATCCTAACCCGTACGCTAACACTAACCCGCGCCCTCACACGCACGCTCCCCCTAAAGCGTTGCCGTACCCTCACCTGGACCCTAAACCGTCCCCGTCCCCTAACCCTAACCCTAGCCCGAACCCTAACCCTAACACTTCCCCGAATCCTGACCCTCACCCGTCCCCTAATCCTAACCCGTACGCTAACACTAACCTTCGCCCTCTCATACGCACTCTCCCCCTAAAGCGTTGCCGTACCCTCACCTGGACCCTAAACCGTCCCCGTCCCCTAACCCTAACCCTAGCCTGAACCCTAACCCTAACCCTTCCCCGAAGCCTGACCCTCACCCGTCCCCTAATCCTAACCCGTACGCTAACACTAACCCGCGCCCTCACATGCACGCTCCCCCTAAAGCGTTGCCGTACCCTCACCTGGACCTTAAACCGTCCCCGTCCCCTAACCCTAGCCCGAACCCTAACCCTAACCCTTCCCCGAAGCCTGACCTTCACCCGTCCCCTAATCCTAACCCGTACGCTAACACTAACCCGCGCCCTCACACGCACGCTCCCCCTAAAGCGTTGCCGTACCCTCACCTGGACCCTAAACCGTCCCCGTCCCCTAACACTAACCCTAGCCCGAACCCTAACCCTAACCCTTCCCCGAAGCCTGACCCTCACCCGTCCCCTAATCCTAACCCGTACGTTAACACTAACCCGCGCTCTCACACGCACGCTCCCCCTAAAGCGTTGCCGTACCCTCACCTGGACCCTAAACCGTCCCCGTCCCCTAACCCTAACCCTAGCCCGAACCCTAACCCTAACGCTTCCCCGAAGCCTGACCCTCACCCGTCCCCTAATCCTAACCCGTACGCTAACACTCACCCGCGCCCTCACACGCACGCTCCCCCTAAAGCGTTGCCGTACCCTCACCTGGACCCTAAACCGTCCCCGTCCCCTAACCCTAACCCTAGCCCGAACCCTAAACCTAACCCTTCCCCGAAGCCTGACCCTCACCCGTCCACTAATCCTAACCCGTACGCTAACACTAACCCGCGCCCTCACACGCACGCTCCCCCTAAAGCGTTGCCATACCCTCACCTGGACCCGAAACCGTCCCCGTCCCCTAACCCTAACCCTAGCCCGAACCCTAACCCTAACCGTTCCCCGAAGCCTGACCCTCACCCGTCCCCTAATCCTAACACGTACGCTAACACTAACCCACGCCCTCACACGCACGCTCCCCCTAAAGCGTTGCCGTACGCTCACCTGGACCCTAAACCGTCCCCGTCCCCTAACCCTAACCCTAGCCCGAACCCTAACCCTAACACTTCCCCGAAGCCTGACCCTCACCCGTCCCCTAATCCTAACCCGAACGCTAACACTAACCCGCGCCCTCACACGCACGCTCCCCCTAAAGCGTTGCCGTACACTCACCTGGACCCTAAACCGTCCCCTAACCCTAACCCTAACCCTAGCCCGAACCCTAACCCTAACACTTCCCCGAAGCCTGACCCTCACCCGTCCCCTAATCCTAACACGTACGCTAACACTAACCCGCGCCCTCACACGCACGCTCCCCCTAAAGCGTTGCCGTACCCTCACCTGGACCCTAAACCGTCCCCGTCCCCTAACCCTAACCCTAGCCCGAACCCTAACCCTAACCCTTCCCCGAAGCCTGACCCTCACCCGTCCCCTAATCCTAACCCGTACGCTAACACTAACCCGCGCCCTCACACGCACGCTCCCCCTAAAGCGTTGCCGTACCCGCACCTGGACCCTAAACCGTCCCCGTCCCCTAACCGTAACCCTAGCCCGAACCCTAACCCTAACCCTTCCCCGAAGCCTGACCCTCACCCGTCCCCTAATCCTAACCCGTACGCTAACACTAACCCGCGCCCTCACACGCTCGCTCCCCCTAAAGCGTTGCCGTACCCTCACCTGGACCCTAAACCGTCCCCGTCCCCAACCCTAACCCTAGCCCGAACCCTAACCCTAACCCTTCCCCGAAGCCTGACCCTCACCCGTCCCCTAATCCTAGCCCGAACGCTAACACTAACCCGCGCCCTCACACGCACGCTCCCCCTAAAGCGTTGCCGTACCCTCACCTGGACCCGAAACCGTCCCCATCCCCTAACCCTAACCCTAGCCCGAACCCTAACCCTAACCCTTCCCCGAAGCCTGACCCTCACCCGTCCCCTAATCCTAAGCCGTACACTAACACTAACCCGCGCCCTCACACGCACGCTCCCCGTAAAGCGTTGCCGTACACTCACCTGGACCCTAAACCGTCCCCTAACCCTAACCCTAACCCTAGCCCGAACCCTAACCCTAACACTTCCCCGAAGCCTGACACTCACCCGTCCCCTAATCCTAACCCGTACGCTAACACTAACTCACGCCCTCACACGCACGCTCCCCCTAAAGCGTTGCCGTACCCTCACCTGGACCCAAAACCGTTCCCGTCCCCTAACCCTAACCCTAGACCGAACCCTAACCCTAACCCTTCCCCGAAGCCTGACCCTCACCCGTCCCCTAATCCTAACACGTACGCTAACACTAACCCACGCCCTCACACGCACGCTCCCCCTAAAGCGTTGCCGTGCCCTCACCTGGACCCTAAACCGTCCCCATCCCCTAACCCTAACCCTAGCCCGAACCCTAACCCTAACCCTTCCCCGAAGCCTGACCCTCACCCGTCCCCTAATCCTAACCCGAACGCTAACACTAACCCGCGCCCTCACACGCACGCTCCCCCTAAAGCGTTGCCGTACCCTCACCTGGACCCTAAACCGTCCCCGTCCCCTAACCCTAACACTAGCCCGAACCCTAACCCTAACCCTTCCCCGAAGCCTGACCCTAACCCGTCCCCTAATCCTAAGCCGTACGCTAACACTAACCCGCGCCCTCACACGCACTCTCCCCCTAAAGCGTTGCCGTACACTCACCTGGACCCTAAACCGTCCCCTAACCCTAACCCTAACCCCAGCCCGAACCCTAACCCTAACACTTCCCCGAAGCCTGACCCTCACCCGTCCCCTAATCCTAACACGTACGCTAACACTAACCCGCGCCCTCACACGCACGCTCCCCCTAAAGCGTTGCTGTACCCTCACCTGGACCCTAAACCGTCCCCGTCCCCTAACCCTAACCCGAACCCTAACCCTAACCCTTCCCCGAAGCCTGACCCTCACCCGTCCCCTAATCCTAACTCGTACGCTAACACTAACCCGCGCCCTCACACGCACGCTCCCCCTAAAGCTTTGCCGTACCCTCACCTGGACCCGAAACCGTCCCCGTCCCCTAACCCTAACCCTAGCCCGAACCCTAACCCTAACCCTTCCCCGAAGCCTGACCCTCACCCGTCCCCTAATCCTAACCCGTACGCTAACACTAACCCGCGCCTCACACGCACGCTCCCCCTAAAGCGTTGCCGTACCCTCACCTGGACCCTAAACCGTCCCCGTCCCCTAACCCTAACCCTAGCCCGAACCCTAACCCTAACCCTTCCCCGAAGCCTGACCCTCACCCGTCCCCTAATCCTAACCCGTACGCTAACACTAACCCGCGCCCTCACACGCACGCTCCCCCTAAAGCGTTGCCGTACCCTCACCTGGACCCTAAACCGTCCCCGTCCCCTAACCCTAACCCTAGCCCGAACCCTAACCCTAACACTTCCCCGAAGCCTGACCCTCACCCGTCCGCTAATCCTAAGCCGTACGCTAACACTAACCCGCGCCCTCACACGCACGCTCCCCCTAAAGCGTTGGCGTACACTCACCTGGACCCTAAACCGTCCCCTAACCCTAACCCTAACCCTAGCCCGAACCCTAACCCTAACACTTCCCCGAAGCCTGACCCTCACCCGTCCCCTAATCCTAACCCGTACGCTAACACTAACCCACGCCCTCACACGCACGCTCCCCCTAAAGCGTTGCCATACCCTCACCTGGACCCTAAACCGTCCCCGTCCCCTAACCCTAACCCTAGCCCGAACCCTAACCCTAACACTTCCCCAAAGCCTGACCCTCACCCGTCCCCTAATCCTAACCCGTACGCTAACACTAACCCGCGCCCTCACACGCACGCTCCCCCTAAAGCGTTGCCGTACCCTCACCTGGACCCGAAACCGTCCCCGTCCCCTAACCCTAACCCTAGCCCGAACCCTAACCCTAACCCTTCCCCGAAGCCTGACCCTCACCCGTCCCCTAATCCTAACCCGTACGCTAACACTAACCCGCGCCCTCACACGCACGCTCCCCCTAAAGCGTTGCCATACTCTCACCTGGACCCGAAACCGTCCCCGTCCCCTAACCCTCACCCTAGCCCGAACCCTAACCCTAACCCTTCCCCGAAGCCTGACCCTCACCCGTCCCCTAATCCTAACCCGTACGCTAACACTAACCCACGCCCTCACACGCACGCTCCCCCAAAGCGTTGCCGTACCCTCACCTGGACCCTAAACCGTCCCCGTCCCCTAACCCTCACCCTAACCCGAACCATAACCCTAACCCTTCCCCGAAGCTTGACCCTACCCGTCCCCTAATCCTAACCCGTACGCTAACACTAACCCGCGCCCTCCCACGCACGCTCCCCCTAAAGCATTGCCGTACCCTCACCTGGACCCGAAACCGTCCCCGTCCCCTAACCCTAACCCTAGCCCGAACCCTAACCCTAACCCTTCCCCGAAGCCTGACCCTCACCCGTCCCCTAATCCTAACCCGTACGCTGACACTCACCCGCGCCCTCACACGCACGCTCCCCCTAAAGCGTTGCCGTACCCTCACCTGGACCCTAAACCGTCCCCTAACCCTAACCCTAACCCTAGCCCAAATCCTAACCCTAACCCTTCCCCGAAGCCTGACCCTCACCCGTCCCCTAATCCTAACCCGTACGCTAACACTAACCCACGCCCTCACACGCACGCTCCCCCTAAAGCGTTGCCGTACCCTCACCTGGACCCTAAACCGTCCCCGTCCCCTAACCCTAACCCTAGACCGAACCCTAACCCTAACCCTTCCCCGAAGCCTGACCCTCACCCGTCCCCTAATCCTAACCTGTACGCTAACACTAACCCGCGCCCTCACACGCACGCTCCCCCTAAAGCGTTGCCGTACCCTCACCTGGACCCTAAACCGTCCCCGTCCCCTAACCCTAACCCTAGCCCGAACCCTAACCCTAACCCTTCCCCGAAGCCTGACCCTCACCCGTCCACTAATCCTAACCCGTACGCTAACACTAACCCGCGCCCTCACACGCACGCTCCCCCTAAAGCGTTGCCATACCCTCACCTGGACCCGAAACCGTCCCCGTCCCCTAACCCTAACCCTAGCCCGAACCCTAACCCTAACCGTTCCCCGAAGCCTGACCCTCACCCGTCCCCTAATCCTAACACGTACGCTAACACTAACCCACGCCCTCACACGCACGCTCCCCCTAAAGCGTTGCCGTACGCTCACCTGGACCCTAAACCGTCCCCGTCCCCTAACCCTAACCCTAGCCCGAACCCTAACCCTAACACTTCCCCGAAGCCTGACCCTCACCCGTCCCCTAATCCTAACCCGAACGCTAACACTAACCCGCGCCCTCACACGCACGCTCCCCCTAAAGCGTTGCCGTACACTCACCTGGACCCTAAACCGTCCCCTAACCCTAACCCTAACCCTAGCCCGAACCCTAACCCTAACACTTCCCCGAAGCCTGACCCTCACCCGTCCCCTAATCCTAACACGTACGCTAACACTAACCCGCGCCCTCACACGCACGCTCCCCCTAAAGCGTTGCCGTACCCTCACCTGGACCCTAAACCGTCCCCGTCCCCTAACCCTAACCCTAGCCCGAACCCTAACCCTAACCCTTCCCCGAAGCCTGACCCTCACCCGTCCCCTAATCCTAACCCGTACGCTAACACTAACCCGCGCCCTCACACGCACGCTCCCCCTAAAGCGTTGCCGTACCCTCACCTGGACCCTAAACCGTCCCCGTCCCCTAACCGTAACCCTAGCCCGAACCCTAACCCTAACCCTTCCCCGAAGCCTGACCCTCACCCGTCCCCTAATCCTAACCCGTACGCTAACACTAACCCGCGCCCTCACACGCTCGCTCCCCCTAAAGCGTTGCCGTACCCTCACCTGGACCCTAAACCGTCCCCGTCCCCAACCCTAACCCTAGCCCGAACCCTAACCCTAACCCTTCCCCGAAGCCTGACCCTCACCCGTCCCCTAATCCTAGCCCGAACGCTAACACTAACCCGCGCCCTCACACGCACGCTCCCCCTAAAGCGTTGCCGTACCCTCACCTGGACCCGAAACCGTCCCCATCCCCTAACCCTAACCCTAGCCCGAACCCTAACCCTAACCCTTCCCCGAAGCCTGACCCTCACCCGTCCCCTAATCCTAAGCCGTACACTAACACTAACCCGCGCCCTCACACGCACGCTCCCCCTAAAGCGTTGCCGTACACTCACCTGGACCCTAAACCGTCCCCTAACCCTAACCCTAACCCTAACCCTAGCCCGAACCCTAACCCTAACACTTCCCCGAAGCCTGACACTCACCCGTCCCCTAATCCTAACCCGTACGCTAACACTAACTCACGCCCTCACACGCACGCTCCCCCTAAAGCGTTGCCGTACCCTCACCTGGACCCTAAACCGTCCCCATCCCCTAACCCTAACCCTAGCCCGAACCCTAACCCTAACCGTTCCCCGAAGCCTGACACTCACCCGTCCCCTAATCCTAACCCGTACGCTAACACTAACCCGCGCCCTCACACGCACGCTCCCCCTAAAGCGTTGCCGTACCCTCACCTGGACCCTAAACCATCCCCGTCCCCTAACCCTAACCCTAGCCCGAACCCTAACCCTAACCCTTCCCCGAAGCCTGACCCTCACCCGTCCCCTAATCCTAACCCGTACGATAACACTAACCCGCGCCCTCACACGCACGCTCCCCCTAAAGCGTTGCCGTACCCTCACCTGGACCCTAAACCGTCCCCGTCCCCTAACCCTAACCCTAGCCCGAACCCTAAACCTAACCCTTCCCCGAAGCCTGACCCTCACCCGTCCCCTAATCCTAACCCGTACGCTAACACTAACCCGTGCCCTCACACGCACGCTCCCCCTAAAGCGTTGCCGTACCCTCACCTGGACCCTAAACCGTCCCCGTCCCCTAACCCTAACCCTAGCCCGAACCCTAACCCTAACCCTTCTCCGAAGCCTGACCCTCACCCGTCCCCTAATCCTAACCCGTACGCTAACACTAACCCGCGCCCTCACACGCACGCTCCCCCTAAAGCGTTGCCGTACCCTCATCTGGACCCGAAACCGTCCCCGTCCCCGTCCCCTAACCCTAGCCCGAACCCTAACCCTAACCCTTCCCCGAAGCCTGACCCTCACCCGTCCCCTAATCCTAACCCGTACGCTAACACTAACCCGCGCCCTCACACGCACGCTCCCCCTAAAGCGTTGCCGTACCCTCACCTGGACCCTAAACCGTCCCCGTCCCCTAACCCTAACCCTAGCCCGAACCCTAACCCTAACCCTTCCCCGAAGCCTGACCCTCACCCGTCCCCTAATCCTAACCCGTACGCTAACACTAACCCGCGCCCTCACACGCACGCTCCCCCTAAAGCGTTGCCGTACCCTCACCTGGACCCTAAACCGTCCCCGTCCCCTAACGCTAACCCTAGCCCGAACCCTAACCCTAACACTTCCCCGAATCCTGACCCTCACCCGTCCCCTAATCCTAACCCGTACGCTAACACTAACCTTCGCCCTCTCATACGCACTCTCCCCCTAAAGCGTTGCCGTACCCTCACCTGGACCCTAAACCGTCCCCGTCCCCTAACCCTAACCCTAGCCCGAACCCTAACCCTAACCCTTCCCCGAAGCCTGACCCTCACCCGTCCCCTAATCCTAACCCGTACGTTAACACTAACCCGCGCTCTCACACGCACGCTCCCCCTAAAGCGTTGCCGTACCCTCACCTGGACCCTAAACCGTCCCCGTCCCCTAACCCTAACCCTAGCCCGAACCCTAACCCTAACGCTTCCCCGAAGCCTGACCCTCACCCGTCCCCTAATCCTAACCCGTACGCTAACACTCACCCGCGCCCTCACACGCACGCTCCCCCTAAAGCGTTGCCGTACCCTCACCTGGACCCTAAACCGTCCCCGTCCCCTAACCCTAACCCTAGCCCGAACCCTAAACCTAACCCTTCCCCGAAGCCTGACCCTCACCCGTCCACTAATCCTAACCCGTACGCTAACACTAACCCGCGCCCTCACACGCACGCTCCCCCTAAAGCGTTGCCATACCCTCACCTGGACCCGAAACCGTCCCCGTCCCCTAACCCTAACCCTAGCCCGAACCCTAACCCTAACCGTTCCCCGAAGCCTGACCCTCACCCGTCCCCTAATCCTAACACGTACGCTAACACTAACCCACGCCCTCACACGCACGCTCCCCCTAAAGCGTTGCCGTACGCTCACCTGGACCCTAAACCGTCCCCGTCCCCTAACCCTAACCCTAGCCCGAACCCTAACCCTAACACTTCCCCGAAGCCTGACCCTCACCCGTCCCCTAATCCTAACCCGAACGCTAACACTAACCCGCGCCCTCACACGCACGCTCCCCCTAAAGCGTTGCCGTACACTCACCTGGACCCTAAACCGTCCCCTAACCCTAACCCTAACCCTAGCCCGAACCCTAACCCTAACACTTCCCCGAAGCCTGACCCTCACCCGTCCCCTAATTCTAACACGTACGCTAACACTAACCCGCGCCCTCACACGCACGCTCCCCCTAAAGCGTTGCCGTACCCTCACCTGGACCCTAAACCGTCCCCGTCCCCTAACCCTAACCCTAGCCCGAACCCTAACCCTAACCCTTCCCCGAAGCCTGACCCTCACCCGTCCCCTAATCCTAACCCGTACGCTAACACTAACCCGCGCCCTCACACGCTCGCTCCCCCTAAAGCGTTGCCGTACCCTCACCTGGACCCTAAACCGTCCCCGTCCCCAACCCTAACCCTAGCCCGAACCCTAACCCTAACCCTTCCCCGAAGCCTGACCCTCACCCGTCCCCTAATCCTAGCCCGAACGCTAACACTAACCCGCGCCCTCACACGCACGCTCCCCCTAAAGCGTTGCCGTACCCTCACCTGGACCCGAAACCGTCCCCATCCCCTAACCCTAACCCTAGCCCGAACCCTAACCCTAACCCTTCCCCGAAGCCTGACCCTCACCCGTCCCCTAATCCTAAGCCGTACACTAACACTAACCCGCGCCCTCACACGCACGCTCCCCCTAAAGCGTTGCCGTACACTCACCTGGACCCTAAACCGTCCCCTAACCCTAACCCTAACCCTAGCCCGAACCCTAACCCTAACACTTCCCCGAAGCCTGACACTCACCCGTCCCCTAATCCTAACCCGTACGCTAACACTAACTCACGCCCTCACACGCACGCTCCCCCTAAAGCGTTGCCGTACCCTCACCTGGACCCAAAACCGTTCCCGTCCCCTAACCCTAACCCTAGACCGAACCCTAACCCTAACCCTTCCCCGAAGCCTGACCCTCACCCGTCCCCTAATCCTAACACGTACGCTAACACTAACCCACGCCCTCACACGCACGCTCCCCCTAAAGCGTTGCCGTGCCCTCACCTGGACCCTAAACCGTCCCCATCCCCTAACCCTAACCCTAGCCCGAACCCTAACCCTAACCCTTCCCCGAAGCCTGACCCTCACCCGTCCCCTAATCCTAACCCGAACGCTAACACTAACCCGCGCCCTCACACGCACGCTCCCCCTAAAGCGTTGCCGTACCCTCACCTGGACCCTAAACCGTCCCCGTCCCCTAACCCTAACACTAGCCCGAACCCTAACCCTAACCCTTCCCCGAAGCCTGACCCTAACCCGTCCCCTAATCCTAAGCCGTACGCTAACACTAACCCGCGCCCTCACACGCACTCTCCCCCTAAAGCGTTGCCGTACACTCACCTGGACCCTAAACCGTCCCCTAACCCTAACCCTAACCCCAGCCCGAACCCTAACCCTAACACTTCCCCGAAGCCTGACCCTCACCCGTCCCCTAATCCTAACACGTACGCTAACACTGACCCGCGCCCTCACACACACGCTCCCCCTAAAGCGTTGCTGTACCCTCACCTGGACCCTAAACCGTCCCCGTCCCCTAACCCTAACCCGAACCCTAACCCTAACCCTTCCCCGAAGCCTGACCCTCACCCGTCCCCTAATCCTAACTCGTACGCTAACACTAACCCGCGCCCTCACACGCACGCTCCCCCTAAAGCTTTGCCGTACCCTCACCTGGACCCTAAACCGTCCCCGTCCCCTAACCCTAACCCTAGCCCGAACCCTAACCCTAACCCTTCCCCGAAGCCTGACCCTCACCCGTCCCCTAATCCTAACCCGTACGCTAACACTAACCCGCGCCTCACACGCACGCTCCCCCTAAAGCGTTGCCGTACCCTCACCTGGACCCTAAACCGTCCCCGTCCCCTAACCCTAACCCTAGCCCGAACCCTAACCCTAACCCTTCCCCGAAGCCTGACCCTCACCCGTCCCCTAATCCTAACCCGTACGCTAACACTAACCCGCGCCCTCACACGCACGCTCCCCCTAAAGCGTTGCCGTACCCTCACCTGGACCCTAAACCGTCCCCGTCCCCTAACCCTAACCCTAGCCCGAACCCTAACCCTAACCCTTCCCCGAAGCCTGACCCTCACCCGTCCCCTAATCCTAACCCGTACGCTAACACTAACCCGCGCCCTCACACGCACGCTCCCCCTAAAGCGTTGCCGTACACTCATCTGGACCCGAAACCGTCCCCATCCCCTAACCCTAACCCTAGCCCGAACCCTAACCCTAACCCTTCCCCGAAGCCTGACCCTCACCCGTCCCATAATCCTAAGCCGTACGCTAACACTAACCCGCGCCCTCACACGCACGCTCCCCCTAAAGCGTTGCCGTACCCTCACCTGGACCCTAAACCGTCTCCTAACCCTAACCCTAACCGTAGCCCAAATCCTAACCCTAACCCTTCCCCGAAGCCTGACCCTCACCCGTCCCCTAATCCTAAGCCGTACGCTAACACTAACTCACGCCCTCACACGCACGCTCCCCCTAAAGCGTTGCCGTACCCTCACCTGGACCCAAAACCGTTCCCGTCCCCTAACCCTAACCCTAGACCGAACCCTAACCCTAACCCTTCCCCGAAGCCTGACCCTCACCCGTCCCCTAATCCTAACACGTACGCTAACACTAACCCACGCCCTCACACGCACGCTCCCCCTAAAGCGTTGCCGTGCCCTCACCTGGACCCTAAACCGTCCCCATCCCCTAACCCTAACCCTAGCCCGAACCCTAACCCTAACCCTTCCCCGAAGCCTGACCCTCACCCGTCCCCTAATCCTAACCCGAACGCTAACACTAACCCGCGCCCTCACACGCACGCTCCCCCTAAAGCTTTGCCGTACCCTCACCTGGACCCTAAACCGTCCCCGTCCCCTAACCCTAACCCTAGCCCGAACCCAACCCCTAACCCTTCCCCGAAGCCTGACCCTCACCCGTCCCCTAATCCTAACCCGTACGCTAACACTAACCCGCGCCTCACACGCACGCTCCCCCTAAAGCGTTGCCGTACCCTCACCTGGACCCTAAACCGTCCCCGTCCCCTAACCCTAACCCTAGCCCGAACCCTAACCCTAACCCTTCCCCGAAGCCTGACCCTCACCCGTCCCCTAATCCTAACCCGTACGCTAACACTAACCCGCGCCCTCACACGCACGCTCCCCCTAAAGCGTTGCCGTACCCTCACCTGGACCCTAAACCGTCCCCGTCCCCTAACCCTAACCCTAGCCCGAACCCTAACCCTAACCCTTCCCCGAAGCCTGACCCTCACCCGTCCCCTAATCCTAACCCGTACGCTAACACTAACCCGCGCCCTCACACGCACGCTCCCCCTAAAGCGTTGCCGTACACTCATCTGGACCCGAAACCGTCCCCATCCCCTAACCCTAACCCTAGCCCGAACCCTAACCCTAACCCTTCCCCGAAGCCTGACCCTCACCCGTCCCATAATCCTAAGCCGTACGCTAACACTAACCCGCGCCCTCACACGCACGCTCCCCCTAAAGCGTTGCCGTACCCTCACCTGGACCCTAAACCGTCTCCTAACCCTAACCCTAACCGTAGCCCAAATCCTAACCCTAACCCTTCCCCGAAGCCTGACCCTCACCCGTCCCCTAATCCTAACCCGTACGCTAACACTAACTCACGCCCTCACACGCACGCTCCCCCTAAAGCGTTGCCGTACCCTCACCTGGACCCAAAACCGTTCCCGTCCCCTAACCCTAACCCTAGACCGAACCCTAACCCTAACCCTTCCCCGAAGCCTGACCCTCACCCGTCCCCTAATCCTAACACGTACGCTAACACTAACCCACGCCCTCACACGCACGCTCCCCCTAAAGCGTTGCCGTGCCCTCACCTGGACCCTAAACCGTCCCCATCCCCTAACCCTAACCCTAGCCCGAACCCTAACCCTAACCCTTCCCCGAAGCCTGACCCTCACCCGTCCCCTAATCCTAACCCGAACGCTAACACTAACCCGCGCCCTCACACGCACGCTCCCCCTAAAGCGTTGCCGTACCCTCACCTGGACCCTAAACCGTCCCCGTCCCCTAACCCTAACACTAGCCCGAACCCTAACCCTAACCCTTCCCCGAAGCCTGACCCTAACCCGTCCCCTAATCCTAAGCCGTACGCTAACACTAACCCGCGCCCTCACACGCACTCTCCCCCTAAAGCGTTGCCGTACACTCACCTGGACCCTAAACCGTCCCCTTACCCTAACCCTAACCCCAGCCCGAACCCTAACCCTAACACTTCCCCGAAGCCTGACCCTCACCCGTCCCCTAATCCTAACACGTACGCTAACACTAACCCGCGCCCTCACACGCACACTCCCCCTAAAGCGTTGCTGTACCCTCACCTGGACCCTAAACCGTCCCCGTCCCCTAACCCTAACCCGAACCCTAACCCTAACCCTTCCCCGAAGCCTGACCCTCACCCGTCCCCTAATCCTAACTCGTACGCTAACACTAACCCGCGCCCTCACACGCACGCTCCCCCTAAAGCTTTGCCGTACCCTCACCTGGTCCCGAAACCGTCCCCGTCCCCTAACCCTAACCCTAGCCCGAACCCTAACCCTAACCCTTCCCCGAAGCCTGACCCTCACCCGTCCCCTAATCCTAACCCGTACGCTAACACTAACCCGCGCCTCACACGCACGCTCCCCCTAAAGCGTTGCCGTACCCTCACCTGGACCCTAAACCGTCCCCGTCCCCTAACCCTAACCCTAGCCCGAACCCTAACCCTAACCCTTCCCCGAAGCCTGACCCTCACCCGTCCCCTAATCCTAACCCGTACGCTAACACTAACCCGCGCCCTCACACGCACGCTCCCCCTAAAGCGTTGCCGTACCCTCACCTGGACCCTAAACCGTCCCCGTCCCCTAACCCTAACCCTAGCCCGAACCCTAACCCTAACCCTTCCCCGAAGCCTGACCCTCACCCGTCCCCTAATCCTAACCCGTACGCTAACACTAACCCGCGCCCTCACACGCACGCTCCCCCTAAAGCGTTGCCGTACACTCATCTGGACCCGAAACCGTCCCCATCCCCTAACCCTAACCCTAGCCCGAACCCTAACCCTAACCCTTCCCCGAAGCCTGACCCTCACCCGTCCCATAATCCTAAGCCGTACGCTAACACTAACCCGCGCCCTCACACGCACGCTCCCCCTAAAGCGTTGCCGTACCCTCACCTGGACCCTAAACCGTCTCCTAACCCTAACCCTAACCCTAGCCCAAATCCTAACCCTAACCCTTCCCCGAAGCCTGACCCTCACCCGTTCCCTAATCCTAACCCGTACGCTAACACTAACCCGCGCCCTCACACGCACGCTCCCCCTAAAGCGTTGCCGTACCCTCACCTGGACCCGAAACCGTCCCCGTCCCCTAACCCTAACCCTAGCCCGAACCCTAACCCTAACCGTTCCCCGAAGCCTGACCCTCACCCGTCCCCTAATCCTAACCCGTACGCTAACACTAACCCGCGCCCTCACACGCACGCTCCCCCTAAAGCGTTGTCGTACCCTCACCTGGACCCTAAACCGTCCCCGTCCCCTAACCCTAACCCTAGCCCGAACCCTAACCCTAACCCTTCCCCGAAGCCTGACCCTCACCCGTCCCCTAATCCTAACCCGTACGCTAACACTAACCCGCGCCCTCACACGCACGCTCCCCCTAAAGCGTTGCCGTACCCTCACCTGGACCCTAAACCGTCCCCGACCCCTAACCCTAACCCTAGCCCGAACCCTAACCCTAACCCTTCCCCGAAGCCTGACCCTCACCCATCCCCTAATCCTAACCCGTACGCTAACACTAACCCGCGCCCTCACACGCACACTCCCCCTAAAGCGTTGCCGAACCCTCACCTGGACCCTAAACCGTCCCCATCCC
Source organism: Delphinus delphis (assembly GCF_949987515.2). Lineage (NCBI taxonomy): Eukaryota > Metazoa > Chordata > Mammalia > Artiodactyla > Delphinidae > Delphinus > Delphinus delphis. The sequence continues at coordinate 187,570 of NW_027192787.1, read as the reverse complement.
CTAACCCTAACCCTAGCCCGAACCCTAACCCTAACCCTTCCCCGAAGCCTGACCCTCACCCGTCCCCTAATCCTAACCCGTACGCTAACACTAACCCGCGCCCTCACACGCACGCTCCCCCTAAAGCGTTGCCGTACCCTCACCTGGACCCTAAACCGTCCCCGACCCCTAACCCTAACCCTAGCCCGAACCCTAACCCTAACCCTTCCCCGAAGCCTGACCCTCACCCGTCCCCTAATCCTAACCCGTACGCTAACACTAACCCGCGCCCTCACACGCACGCTCCCCCTAAAGCGTTGCCGTACCCTCACCTGGACCCTAAACCGTCCCCGTCCCCTAACCCTAACCCTAGCCCGAACCCTAACCCTAACCGTTCCCCGAAGCCTGACACTCACCCGTCCCCTAATCCTAACCCGTACGCTAACACTAACCCGCGCCCTCACACGCACGCTCCCCCTAAAGCGTTGCCGTACCCTCACCTGTACCCTAAACCATCCCCGTCCCCTAACCCTAACCCTAGCCCGAACCCTAACCCTAACCCTTCCCCGAAGCCTGACCCTCACCCGTCCCCTAATCCTAACCCGTACGATAACACTAACCCGCGCCCTCACACGCACGCTCCCCCTAAAGCGTTGCCGTACCCTCACCTGGACCCTAAACCGTCCCTGTCCCCTAACCCTAACCCTAGCCCGAACCCTAAACCTAACCCTTCCCCGAAGCCTGACCCTCACCCGTCCCCTAATCCTAACCCGTACGCTAACACTAACCCGTGCCCTCACACGCACGCTCCCCCTAAAGCGTTGCCGTACCCTCACCTGGACCCTAAACCGTCCCCGTCCCCTAACCCTAACCCTAGCCCGAACCCTAACCCTAACCCTTCCCCGAAGCCTGACCCTCACCCGTCCCCTAATCCTAACCCGTACGCTAACACTAACCCGCGCCCTCACACGCACGCTCCCCCTAAAGCGTTGCCGTACCCTCACCTGGACCCGAAACCGTCCCCGTCCCCGTCCCCTAACCCTAGCCCGAACCCTAACCCAACCCTTCCCCGAAGCCTGACCCTCACCCGTCCCCTAATCCTAACCCGTACGCTAACACTAACCCGCGCCCTCACACGCACGCTCCCCCTAAAGCGTTGCCGTACCCTCACCTGGACCCTAAACCGTCCCCGTCCCCTAACCCTAACCCTAGCCCGAACCCTAACCCTAACCCTTCCCCGAAGCCTGACCCTCACCCGTCCCCTAATCCTAACCCGTACGCTAACACTAACCCGCGCCCTCACACGCACGCTCCCCCTAAAGCGTTGCCGTACCCTCACCTGGACCCTAAACCGTCCCCGTCCCCTAACCCTAACCCTAGCCCGAACCCTAACCCTAACACTTCCCCGAATCCTAACCCTCACCCGTCCCCTAATCCTAACCCGTACGCTAACACTAACCTTCGCCCTCTCATACGCACTCTCCCCCTAAAGCGTTGCCGTACCCTCACCTGGACCCTAAACCGTCCCCGTCCCCTAACCCTAACCCTAGCCTGAACCCTAACCCTAACCCTTCCCCGAAGCCTGACCCTCACCCGTCCCCTAATCCTAACCCGTACGCTAACACTAACCTGCGCCCTCACATGCACGCTCCCCCTAAAGCGTTGCCGTACCCTCACCTGGACCTTAAACCGTCCCCGTCCCCTAACCCTAACCCTAGCCCGAACCCTAACCCTAACCCTTCCCCGAAGCCTGACCCTCACCCGTCCCCTAATCCTAACCCGTACGCTAACACTAACCCGCGCCCTCACACGCACGCTCCCCCTAAAGCGTTGCCGTACCCTCACCTGGACCCTAAACCGTCCCCGTCCCCTAACCCTAACCCTAGCCCGAACCCTAACCCTAACCCTTCCCCGAAGCCTGACCCTCACCCGTCCCCTAATCCTAACCCGTACGTTAACACTAACCCGCGCTCTCACACGCACGCTCCCCCTAAAGCGTTGCCGTACCCTCACCTGGACCCTAAACCGTCCCCGTCCCCTAACCCTAACCCTAGCCCGAACCCTAACCCTAACGCTTCCCCGAAGCCTGACCCTCACCCGTCCCCTAATCCTAACCCGTACGCTAACACTCACCCGCGCCCTCACACGCATGCTCCCCCTAAAGCGTTGCCGTACCGTCACCTGGACCCTAAACCGTCCCCGTCCCCTAACCCTAACCCTAGCCCGAACCCTAAACCTAACCCTTCCCCGAAGCCTGACCCTCACCCGTCCCCTAATCCTAACCCGTACGCTAACACTAACCCGTGCGCTCACACGCACGCTCCCCCTAAAGCGTTGCCGTACCCTCACCTGGACCCTAAACCGTCCCCGTCCCCTAACCCTAACCCTAGCCTGAACCCTAACCCTAACCCTTCCCCGAAGCCTGACCCTCACCCGTCCCCTAATCCTAACACGTACGCTAACACTAACCCGCGCCCTCACACGCACGCTCCCCCTAAAGCGTTGCCGTACCCTCACCTGGACCCTAAACCGTCCCCGTCCCCTAACCCTAACCCTAGCCCGAACCCTAACCCTAACCCTTCCCCAAAGCCTGACCCTCACCCGTCCCCTAATCCTAACCCGTACGCTAACACTAACCCGCGCCCTCACACGCACGCTCCCCCTAAAGCGTTGCCGTACCCTGACCTGGACCCGAAACCGTCCCCGTCCCCTAACCCTAACCCTAGCCCGAACCCTAACCCTAACCCTTCCCCGAAGCCTGACCCTCACCCGTCCCCTAATCCTAACCCGTACGCTAACACTAACCCGCGCCCTCACACGCACGCTCCCCCTAAAGCGTTGCCGTACCCTCACCTGGACCCGAAACCGTCCCCGTCCCCTAACCCTAACCCTAGCCCGAACCCTAACCCTAACCCTTCCCCGAAGCCTGACCCTCACCCGTCCCCTAATCCTAACCCGTACGCTAACACTAACCCGTGCCCTCACACGCACGCTCCCCCTAAAGCGTTGCCGTACCCTCACCTGGACCCTAAACCGTCCCCTAACCCTAACCCTAACCCTAGCCCGAACCCTAACCCTAACCCTTCCCCGAAGCCTGACCCTCACCCGTCCCCTAATCCTAACCCGTACGCTAACACTAACCCGCGCCCTCACACGCACGCTCCCCCTAAAGCGTTGTCGTACCCTCACCTGGACCCGAAACCGTCCCCGTCCCCTAACCCTAACCCTAGCCCGAACCCTAACCCTAACCCTTCCCCGAAGCCTGACCCTCACCCGTCCCTTAATCCTAACCCGTACGCTAACACTAACCCGCGCCCTCACACGCACGCTCCCCCTAAAGCGTTGCCGTACCCTCACCTGGACCCTAAACCGTCCCCGTCCCCTAACCCTAACCCTAGCCTGAACCCTAACCCTAACCCTTCCCCGAAGCCTGACCCTCACCCGTCCCCTAATCCTAACCCGTACGCTAACACTAACCCGCGCCCTCACACGCACGCTCCCCCTAAAGCGTTGCCGTACCCTCACCTGGACCCTAAACCGTCCCCGTCCCCTAACCCTAACCCTAGCCCGAACCCTAACCCTAACCCTTCCCCGAAGCCTGACCCTCACCCGTCCCCTAATCCTAACCCGTACTCTAACACTAACCCGCGCCCTCACACGCACGCTCCCCCTAAAGCGTTGCCGTACCCTCACCTGGACCCGAAACCGTCCCCGTCCCCTAACCCTAACCCTAGCCCGAACCCTAACCCTAACCCTTCCCCGAAGCCTGACCCTCACCCGTCCCCTAATCCTAAGCCGTACGCTAACACTAACCCGCGCCCTCACACGCACGCTCCCCCTAAAGCGTTGCCGTATACTCACCTGGACCCTAAACCGTCCCCTAACCCTAACCCTAACCCTAATCCAAACCCTAACCCTAACACTTCCCCGAAGCCTGACCCTCACCCGTCCCCTAATCCTAACCCGTACGCTAACACTAACCCGCGCCCTCACACGCACGCTCCCCCTAAAGCGTTGCCGTACCCTGACCTGGACCCGAAACCGTCCCCGTCCCCTAACCCTAACCCTAGCCCGAACCCTAACCCTAACCGTTCCCCGAAGCCTGACCCTCACCCGTCCCCTAATCCTAACCCGTACGCTAACACTAACCCGCGCCCTCACATGCACGCTCCCCGTAAAGCGTTGCCGTACCCTCACCTGGACCCTAAACCGTCCCCGTCCCCTAACCCTAACCCTAGCCCGAACCCTAACCCTAACCCTTCCCCGAAGCCTGACCCTCACCCGTCCCCTAATCCTAACCCGTACGCTAACACTAACCCGCGCCCTGACACTCACGCTCCCCCTAAAGCGTTGCCGTACCCTCACCTGGACCCTAAACCGTCCCCGTCCCCTAACCCTTACCCTAGCCCGAACCCTAACCCTAAACCTTCCCCGAAGCCTGACCCTCACCCGTCCCCTAATCCTAACCCGTACGCTAACACTAACCCGCGCCCTCACACGCACGCTCCCCCTAAAGCGTTGCCGTACCCTCACCTGGACCCTAAACCGTCCCCGTCCCCTAACCCTAACCCTAACCCGAACCCTAACCCTAACCCTTCCCCGAAGCCTGACCCTCACCCGTCCCCTAATCCTAACCCGTACGCTAACACTAACCCGCGCCCTCACACGCACGCTCCCACTAAAGCGTTGCCGTACCCTCACCTGGACCCGAAACCGTCCCCGTCCCCTAACCCTAACCCTAGCCCGAACCCTAAACCTAACCCTTCCCCGAAGCCTGACCCTCACCCGTCCCCTAATCCTAACCTGTACGCTAACACTAACCCGCGCCCTCACACGCACGCTCCCCCTAAAGCGTTGCCGTACCCTCACCTGGACCCTAAACCGTCCCCGTCCCCTAACCCTAGCCCTAGCCCGAACCCTAACCCTAACCCTTCCCCGAAGCCTGATCCTCACCCGTCCCCTAATCCTAACCCGTACGCTAACACTTACCCGCGCCCTCACACGCACGCTCCCCCTAAAGCGTTGCCGTACCCTCACCTGGACCCGAAACCGTCCCCGTCCCCTAACCCTAACCCTAGCCCGAACCCTAACCCTAACCGTTCCCCGAAGCCTGACCCTCACCCGTCCCCTAATCCTAACATGTACGCTAACACTAACCCGCGCCCTCACACGCACGCTCCCCCTAAAGCGTTGCCGTACCCTCACCTGGACCCTAAACCGTCCCCGTCCCCTAACCCTAACCCTAGACCGAACCCTAACCCTAACCTTTCCCCGAAGCCTGACCCTCACCCGTCGCCTAATCCTAACACGTACGCTAACACTAACCCGCGCCCTCACACGCACGCTCCCCCTAAAGCGTTGCCGTACCCTCACCTGGACCCTAAACCGTCCCCGTCCCCTAACCCTAGCCCGAACCGTAACCCTAACCCTTCCCCGAAGTCTGACCCTCACCCGTCCCCTAATCCTAACCCGTACGCTAACACTAACCCGCGCCCTCACACGCACGCTCCCCCTAAAGCGTTGCCGTACCCTCACCTGGACCCGAAACCGTCCCCGTCCCCTAACCCTAACCCTAGCCCGAACCCTAACCCTAACCCTTCCCCGAAGCCTGACACTCACCCGTCCCCTAATCCTAACCCGTACGCTAACACTAACCCGCGCCCTCACACGCACGCTCCCCCTAAAGCGTTGCCGTACCCTCACCTGGACCCTAAACCGTCCCCGTCCCCTAACCCTAACCCTAGCCCGAAACCTAACCCTAACCCTTCCCCGAAGCCTGACCCTCACCCGTCCCCTAATCCTAACCCGTACGCTAACACTAACCCACGCCCTCACACGCACGCTCCCCCTAAAGCGTTTCCGTACCCTCACCTGGACCCTAAACCGTCCCCGTCCCCTAACCCTATCCCTAGAACGAAACCTAACCCTAACCCTTCCCCGAAGCCTGACCCTCACCCGTCCCCTAATCCTAACCTGTACGCTAACACTAACCCGCGCCCTCACACGCACGCTCCCCCTAAAGCGTTGCCGTACCCTCACCTGGACCCTAAACCGTCCCCGTCCCCTAACCCTAACCCTAGCCCGAACCCTAACCCTAACCCTTCCCCGAAGCCTGACACTCACCCGTCCCCTAATCCTAACCCGTACGCTAACACTAACCCGCGCCCTCACACGCACGCTCCCCCTAAAGCGTTGCCATACCCTCAGCTGGACCCTAAACCGTCCCCGTCCCCTAACCCTAACCCTAGCCCGAACCCTAACCCTAACCGTTCCCCGAAGCCTGACCCTCACCAGTCCCCTAATCCTAACCCGTACGCTAACACTAACCCGCGCCCTCACACGCACGCTCCCCCTAAAGCGTTGCCGTACCCTCACCTGGACCCGAAACCGTCCCCGTCCCCTAACCCTAACCCGAACCCTAACCCTAACCCTTCCCCGAAGCCTGACCCTCACCCGTCCCCTAATCCTAACCCGTACGCTAACACTAACCCGCGCCCTCACACGCACGCTCCCCCTAAAGCGTTGCCGTACCCTCACCTGGACCCGAAACCGTCCCCGTCCCCTAACCCTAACCCTAGCCCGAACCCTAACCCTAACCGTTCCCCGAAGCCTGACCCTCACCCGTCCCCTAATCCTAACCCGTACGCTAACACTAACCCGCGCCCTCACACGCACGCTCCCCCTAAAGCGTTGTCGTACCCTCACCTGGACCCTAAACCGTCCCCGTCCCCTAACCCTAACCCTAGCCCGAACCCTAACCCTAACCCTTCCCCGAAGCCTGACCCTCACCCGTCCCCTAATCCTAACCCGTACGCTAACACTAACCCGCGCCCTCACACGCACGCTCCCCCTAAAGCGTTGCCGTACCCTCACCTGGACCCTAAACCGTCCCCGACCCCTAACCCTAACCCTAGCCCGAACCCTAACCCTAACCCTTCCCCGAAGCCTGACCCTCACCCATCCCCTAATCCTAACCCGTACGCTAACACTAACCCGCGCCCTCACACGCACACTCCCCCTAAAGCGTTGCCGAACCCTCACCTGGACCCTAAACCGTCCCCATCCCCTAACCCTAACCCTAGCCCGAACCCTAACCCTAACCCTTCCCCGAAGCCTGACCCTCACCCGTCCCCTAATCCTAACCCGTACGCTAACACTAACCCGCGCCCTCACACGCACGCTCCCCCTAAAGCGTTGCCGTACCCTCACCTGGACCCTAAACCGTCCCCGACCCCTAACCCTAACCCTAGCCCGAACCCTAACCCTAACCCTTCCCCGAAGCCTGACCCTCACCCGTCCCCTAATCCTAACCCGTACGCTAACACTAACCCGCGCCCTCACACGCACGCTCCCCCTAAAGCGTTGCCGTACCCTCACCTGGACCCTAAACCGTCCCCGTCCCCTAACCCTAACCCTAGCCCGAACCCTAACCCTAACCGTTCCCCGAAGCCTGACACTCACCCGTCCCCTAATCCTAACCCGTACGCTAACACTAACCCGCGCCCTCACACGCACGCTCCCCCTAAAGCGTTGCCGTACCCTCACCTGTACCCTAAACCATCCCCGTCCCCTAACCCTAACCCTAGCCCGAACCCTAACCCTAACCCTTCCCCGAAGCCTGACCCTCACCCGTCCCCTAATCCTAACCCGTACGATAACACTAACCCGCGCCCTCACACGCACGCTCCCCCTAAAGCGTTGCCGTACCCTCACCTGGACCCTAAACCGTCCCTGTCCCCTAACCCTAACCCTAGCCCGAACCCTAAACCTAACCCTTCCCCGAAGCCTGACCCTCACCCGTCCCCTAATCCTAACCCGTACGCTAACACTAACCCGTGCCCTCACACGCACGCTCCCCCTAAAGCGTTGCCGTACCCTCACCTGGACCCTAAACCGTCCCCGTCCCCTAACCCTAACCCTAGCCCGAACCCTAACCCTAACCCTTCCCCGAAGCCTGACCCTCACCCGTCCCCTAATCCTAACCCGTACGCTAACACTAACCCGCGCCCTCACACGCACGCTCCCCCTAAAGCGTTGCCGTACCCTCACCTGGACCCGAAACCGTCCCCGTCCCCGTCCCCTAACCCTAGCCCGAACCCTAACCCAACCCTTCCCCGAAGCCTGACCCTCACCCGTCCCCTAATCCTAACCCGTACGCTAACACTAACCCGCGCCCTCACACGCACGCTCCCCCTAAAGCGTTGCCGTACCCTCACCTGGACCCTAAACCGTCCCCGTCCCCTAACCCTAACCCTAGCCCGAACCCTAACCCTAACCCTTCCCCGAAGCCTGACCCTCACCCGTCCCCTAATCCTAACCCGTACGCTAACACTAACCCGCGCCCTCACACGCACGCTCCCCCTAAAGCGTTGCCGTACCCTCACCTGGACCCTAAACCGTCCCCGTCCCCTAACCCTAACCCTAGCCCGAACCCTAACCCTAACACTTCCCCGAATCCTAACCCTCACCCGTCCCCTAATCCTAACCCGTACGCTAACACTAACCTTCGCCCTCTCATACGCACTCTCCCCCTAAAGCGTTGCCGTACCCTCACCTGGACCCTAAACCGTCCCCGTCCCCTAACCCTAACCCTAGCCTGAACCCTAACCCTAACCCTTCCCCGAAGCCTGACCCTCACCCGTCCCCTAATCCTAACCCGTACGCTAACACTAACCTGCGCCCTCACATGCACGCTCCCCCTAAAGCGTTGCCGTACCCTCACCTGGACCTTAAACCGTCCCCGTCCCCTAACCCTAACCCTAGCCCGAACCCTAACCCTAACCCTTCCCCGAAGCCTGACCCTCACCCGTCCCCTAATCCTAACCCGTACGCTAACACTAACCCGCGCCCTCACACGCACGCTCCCCCTAAAGCGTTGCCGTACCCTCACCTGGACCCTAAACCGTCCCCGTCCCCTAACCCTAACCCTAGCCCGAACCCTAACCCTAACCCTTCCCCGAAGCCTGACCCTCACCCGTCCCCTAATCCTAACCCGTACGTTAACACTAACCCGCGCTCTCACACGCACGCTCCCCCTAAAGCGTTGCCGTACCCTCACCTGGACCCTAAACCGTCCCCGTCCCCTAACCCTAACCCTAGCCCGAACCCTAACCCTAACGCTTCCCCGAAGCCTGACCCTCACCCGTCCCCTAATCCTAACCCGTACGCTAACACTCACCCGCGCCCTCACACGCATGCTCCCCCTAAAGCGTTGCCGTACCGTCACCTGGACCCTAAACCGTCCCCGTCCCCTAACCCTAACCCTAGCCCCAACCCTAAACCTAACCCTTCCCCGAAGCCTGACCCTCACCCGTCCCCTAATCCTAACCCGTACGCTAACACTAACCCGTGCGCTCACACGCACGCTCCCCCTAAAGCGTTGCCGTACCCTCACCTGGACCCTAAACCGTCCCCGTCCCCTAACCCTAACCCTAGCCTGAACCCTAACCCTAACCCTTCCCCGAAGCCTGACCCTCACCCGTCCCCTAATCCTAACACGTACGCTAACACTAACCCGCGCCCTCACACGCACGCTCCCCCTAAAGCGTTGCCGTACCCTCACCTGGACCCTAAACCGTCCCCGTCCCCTAACCCTAACCCTAGCCCGAACCCTAACCCTAACCCTTCCCCAAAGCCTGACCCTCACCCGTCCCCTAATCCTAACCCGTACGCTAACACTAACCCGCGCCCTCACACGCACGCTCCCCCTAAAGCGTTGCCGTACCCTGACCTGGACCCGAAACCGTCCCCGTCCCCTAACCCTAACCCTAGCCCGAACCCTAACCCTAACCCTTCCCCGAAGCCTGACCCTCACCCGTCCCCTAATCCTAACCCGTACGCTAACACTAACCCGCGCCCTCACACGCACGCTCCCCCTAAAGCGTTGCCGTACCCTCACCTGGACCCGAAACCGTCCCCGTCCCCTAACCCTAACCCTAGCCCGAACCCTAACCCTAACCCTTCCCCGAAGCCTGACCCTCACCCGTCCCCTAATCCTAACCCGTACGCTAACACTAACCCGTGCCCTCACACGCACGCTCCCCCTAAAGCGTTGCCGTACCCTCACCTGGACCCTAAACCGTCCCCTAACCCTAACCCTAACCCTAGCCCGAACCCTAACCCTAACCCTTCCCCGAAGCCTGACCCTCACCCGTCCCCTAATCCTAACCCGTACGCTAACACTAACCCGCGCCCTCACACGCACGCTCCCCCTAAAGCGTTGTCGTACCCTCACCTGGACCCGAAACCGTCCCCGTCCCCTAACCCTAACCCTAGCCCGAACCCTAACCCTAACCCTTCCCCGAAGCCTGACCCTCACCCGTCCCTTAATCCTAACCCGTACGCTAACACTAACCCGCGCCCTCACACGCACGCTCCCCCTAAAGCGTTGCCGTACCCTCACCTGGACCCTAAACCGTCCCCGTCCCCTAACCCTAACCCTAGCCTGAACCCTAACCCTAACCCTTCCCCGAAGCCTGACCCTCACCCGTCCCCTAATCCTAACCCGTACGCTAACACTAACCCGCGCCCTCACACGCACGCTCCCCCTAAAGCGTTGCCGTACCCTCACCTGGACCCTAAACCGTCCCCGTCCCCTAACCCTAACCCTAGCCCGAACCCTAACCCTAACCCTTCCCCGAAGCCTGACCCTCACCCGTCCCCTAATCCTAACCCGTACTCTAACACTAACCCGCGCCCTCACACGCACGCTCCCCCTAAAGCGTTGCCGTACCCTCACCTGGACCCGAAACCGTCCCCGTCCCCTAACCCTAACCCTAGCCCGAACCCTAACCCTAACCCTTCCCCGAAGCCTGACCCTCACCCGTCCCCTAATCCTAAGCCGTACGCTAACACTAACCCGCGCCCTCACACGCACGCTCCCCCTAAAGCGTTGCCGTATACTCACCTGGACCCTAAACCGTCCCCTAACCCTAACCCTAACCCTAATCCAAACCCTAACCCTAACACTTCCCCGAAGCCTGACCCTCACCCGTCCCCTAATCCTAACCCGTACGCTAACACTAACCCGCGCCCTCACACGCACGCTCCCCCTAAAGCGTTGCCGTACCCTGACCTGGACCCGAAACCGTCCCCGTCCCCTAACCCTAACCCTAGCCCGAACCCTAACCCTAACCGTTCCCCGAAGCCTGACCCTCACCCGTCCCCTAATCCTAACCCGTACGCTAACACTAACCCGCGCCCTCACATGCACGCTCCCCGTAAAGCGTTGCCGTACCCTCACCTGGACCCTAAACCGTCCCCGTCCCCTAACCCTAACCCTAGCCCGAACCCTAACCCTAACCCTTCCCCGAAGCCTGACCCTCACCCGTCCCCTAATCCTAACCCGTACGCTAACACTAACCCGCGCCCTGACACTCACGCTCCCCCTAAAGCGTTGCCGTACCCTCACCTGGACCCTAAACCGTCCCCGTCCCCTAACCCTTACCCTAGCCCGAACCCTAACCCTAAACCTTCCCCGAAGCCTGACCCTCACCCGTCCCCTAATCCTAACCCGTACGCTAACACTAACCCGCGCCCTCACACGCACGCTCCCCCTAAAGCGTTGCCGTACCCTCACCTGGACCCTAAACCGTCCCCGTCCCCTAACCCTAACCCTAACCCGAACCCTAACCCTAACCCTTCCCCGAAGCCTGACCCTCACCCGTCCCCTAATCCTAACCCGTACGCTAACACTAACCCGCGCCCTCACACGCACGCTCCCACTAAAGCGTTGCCGTACCCTCACCTGGACCCGAAACCGTCCCCGTCCCCTAACCCTAACCCTAGCCCGAACCCTAAACCTAACCCTTCCCCGAAGCCTGACCCTCACCCGTCCCCTAATCCTAACCTGTACGCTAACACTAACCCGCGCCCTCACACGCACGCTCCCCCTAAAGCGTTGCCGTACCCTCACCTGGACCCTAAACCGTCCCCGTCCCCTAACCCTAGCCCTAGCCCGAACCCTAACCCTAACCCTTCCCCGAAGCCTGATCCTCACCCGTCCCCTAATCCTAACCCGTACGCTAACACTTACCCGCGCCCTCACACGCACGCTCCCCCTAAAGCGTTGCCGTACCCTCACCTGGACCCGAAACCGTCCCCGTCCCCTAACCCTAACCCTAGCCCGAACCCTAACCCTAACCGTTCCCCGAAGCCTGACCCTCACCCGTCCCCTAATCCTAACATGTACGCTAACACTAACCCGCGCCCTCACACGCACGCTCCCCCTAAAGCGTTGCCGTACCCTCACCTGGACCCTAAACCGTCCCCGTCCCCTAACCCTAACCCTAGACCGAACCCTAACCCTAACCTTTCCCCGAAGCCTGACCCTCACCCGTCGCCTAATCCTAACACGTACGCTAACACTAACCCGCGCCCTCACACGCACGCTCCCCCTAAAGCGTTGCCGTACCCTCACCTGGACCCTAAACCGTCCCCGTCCCCTAACCCTAGCCCGAACCGTAACCCTAACCCTTCCCCGAAGTCTGACCCTCACCCGTCCCCTAATCCTAACCCGTACGCTAACACTAACCCGCGCCCTCACACGCACGCTCCCCCTAAAGCGTTGCCGTACCCTCACCTGGACCCGAAACCGTCCCCGTCCCCTAACCCTAACCCTAGCCCGAACCCTAACCCTAACCCTTCCCCGAAGCCTGACACTCACCCGTCCCCTAATCCTAACCCGTACGCTAACACTAACCCGCGCCCTCACACGCACGCTCCCCCTAAAGCGTTGCCGTACCCTCACCTGGACCCTAAACCGTCCCCGTCCCCTAACCCTAACCCTAGCCCGAAACCTAACCCTAACCCTTCCCCGAAGCCTGACCCTCACCCGTCCCCTAATCCTAACCCGTACGCTAACACTAACCCACGCCCTCACACGCACGCTCCCCCTAAAGCGTTTCCGTACCCTCACCTGGACCCTAAACCGTCCCCGTCCCCTAACCCTATCCCTAGAACGAAACCTAACCCTAACCCTTCCCCGAAGCCTGACCCTCACCCGTCCCCTAATCCTAACCTGTACGCTAACACTAACCCGCGCCCTCACACGCACGCTCCCCCTAAAGCGTTGCCGTACCCTCACCTGGACCCTAAACCGTCCCCGTCCCCTAACCCTAACCCTAGCCCGAACCCTAACCCTAACCCTTCCCCGAAGCCTGACACTCACCCGTCCCCTAATCCTAACCCGTACGCTAACACTAACCCGCGCCCTCACACGCACGCTCCCCCTAAAGCGTTGCCATACCCTCAGCTGGACCCTAAACCGTCCCCGTCCCCTAACCCTAACCCTAGCCCGAACCCTAACCCTAACCGTTCCCCGAAGCCTGACCCTCACCAGTCCCCTAATCCTAACCCGTACGCTAACACTAACCCGCGCCCTCACACGCACGCTCCCCCTAAAGCGTTGCCGTACCCTCACCTGGACCCGAAACCGTCCCCGTCCCCTAACCCTAACCCGAACCCTAACCCTAACCCTTCCCCGAAGCCTGACCCTCACCCGTCCCCTAATCCTAACCCGTACGCTAACACTAACCCGCGCCCTCACACGCACGCTCCCCCTAAAGCGTTGCCGTACCCTCACCTGGACCCTAAACCGTCCCCGACCCCTAACCCTAACCCTAGCCTGAACCCTAACCCTAACCCTTCCCCGAAGCCTGACCCTCACCCGTCCCCTAATCCTAACCCGTACGCTAACACTAACCCGCGCCCTCACACGCATGCTCCCCCTAAAGCGTTGCCGTACCCTCACCTGGACCCTAAACCGTCCCCATCCCCTAACCCTAACCCTAGCCCGAACCCTAACCCTAACCCTTCCCCGAAGCCTGACACTCACCCGTCCCCTAATCCTAACCCGTACGCTAACACTAACCCACGCCCTCACACGCACGCTCCCCCTAAAGCGTTGCCGTACCCTCACCTGGACCCGAAACCGTCCCCGTCCCCTAATCCTAACCCTAGCCCGAACGCTAACCCTAACCCTTCCCCGAAGCCTGACCCTCACCCGTCCCCTAATCCTAACCCGTACGCTAACACTAACCCGCGCCCTCACACGCACGCTCCCCCTAAAGCGTTGCCGTACCCTCACCTGGACCCGAAACCGTCCCCGTCCCCTAACCCTAACCCTAGCCCGAACCCTAAACCTAACCCTTCCCCGAAGCCTGACCCTCACCCGTCCCCTAATCCTAACCCGAACACTAACACTAACCCGTGCCCTCACACGCACGCTCCCCCTAAAGCGTTGCCGTACCCTCACCTGGACCCGAAACCGTCCCCGTCCCCTAACCCTAACCCTAGCCCGAACCCTAACCCTAACCCTTCCCCGAAGCCTGACCCTCACCCGTCCCCTAATCCTAACACGTACGCTAACACTAACCCGCGCCCTCACACGCACGCTCCCCCTAAAGCGTTGCCGTACCCTCACCTGGACCCTAAACCGTCCCCGTCCCCTAACCCTAACCCTAGCCCGAACCCTAACCCTAACCCTTCCCCGAAGCCTGACCCTCACCCGTCCCCTAATCCTAACCCGTACGCTAACACTAACCCGCGCCCTCACACGCACGCTCCCCCTAAAGCGTTGCCATACCCTCAGCTGGACCCTAAACCGTCCCCGTCCCCTAACCCTAACCCTAGCCCGAACCCTAACCCTAACCGTTCCCCGAAGCCTGACCCTCACCAGTCCCCTAATCCTAACCCGTACGCTAACACTAACCCGCGCCCTCACACGCACGCTCCCCCTAAAGCGTTGCCGTACCCTCACCTGGACCCGAAACCGTCCCCGTCCCCTAACCCTAACCCGAACCCTAACCCTAACCCTTCCCCGAAGCCTGACCCTCACCCGTCCCCTAATCCTAACCCGTACGCTAACACTAACCCGCGCCCTCACACGCACGCTCCCCCTAAAGCGTTGCCGTACCCTCACCTGGACCCTAAACCGTCCCCGACCCCTAACCCTAACCCTAGCCCGAACCCTAACCCTAACCCTTCCCCGAAGCCTGACCCTCACCCGTCCCCTAATCCTAACCCGTACGCTAACACTAACCCGCGCCCTCACACGCATGCTCCCCCTAAAGCGTTGCCGTACCCTCACCTGGACCCTAAACCGTCCCCATCCCCTAACCCTAACCCTAGCCCGAACCCTAACCCTAACCCTTCCCCGAAGCCTGACACTCACCCGTCCCCTAATCCTAACCCGTACGCTAACACTAACCCGCGCCCTCACACGCACGCTCCCCCTAAAGCGTTGCCGTACCCTCACCTGGACCCTAAACCGTCCCCGTCCCCTAACCCTAACCCTAGCCCGAACGCTAACCCTAACCCTTCCCCGAAGCCTGACCCTCACCCGTCCCCTAATCCTAACCCGTACGCTAACACTAACCCGCGCCCTCACACGCACGCTCCCCCTAAAGCGTTGCCGTACCCTCACCTGGACCCGAAACCGTCCCCGTCCCCTAACCCTAACCCTAGCCTGAACCCTAAACCTAACCCTTCCCCGAAGCCTGACCCTCACCCGTCCCCTAATCCTAACCCGAACACTAACACTAACCCGTGCCCTCACACGCACGCTCCCCCTAAAGCGTTGCCGTACCCTCACCTGGACCCTAAACCGTCCCCGTCCCCTAACCCTAACCCTAGCCCGAACCCTAACCCTAACCCTTCCCCGAAGCCTGACCCTCACCCGTCCCCTAATCCTAACACGTACGCTAACACTAACCCGCGCCCTCACACGCACGCTCCCCCTAAAGCGTTGCCGTACCCTCACCTGGACCCTAAACCGTCCCCGTCCCCTAACCCTAACCCTAGCCCGAACCCTAACCCTAACCCTTCCCCGAAGCCTGACCCTCACCCGTCCCCTAATCCTAACCCGTACGCTAACACTAACCCACGCCCTCACACGCACGCTCCCCCTAAAGCGTTGCCGTACCCTAACCTGGACCCTAAACCGTCCCCGTCCCCTAACCCTAACCCTAGCCCGAACCCTAACCCTAACCCTTCCCCGAAGCCTGACCCTCACCCGTCCCCTAATCCTAACCCGTACGCTAACACTAACCCGCGCCCTCACACGCACGCTCCCCCTAAAGCGTTGCCGTACCCTCACCTGGACCCTAAACCGTCCCCGTCCCCTAACCCTAACCCTAGCCGAACCCTAACCCTAACCCTTCCCCGAAGCCTGACCCTCACCCGTCCCCTAATCCTAACCCGTACGCTAACACTAACCCGCGCCCTCACACGCACGCTCCCCCTAAAGCGTTGCCGTACCCTCACCTGGACCCTAAACCGTCCCCGTCCCCTAAACCTAACCCTAGCCCGAACCCTAACCCTAACCCTTCCCCGAAGCCTGACCCTCACCCGTCCCCTAATGCTAACCCGTACGCTAACACTAACCCGCTCCCTCACACGCACGCTCCCCCTAAAGCGTTGCCGTACCCTCACCTGGACCCTAAACCGTCCCCGTCCCCTAACCCTAACCCTAGCCCGAACCCTAACCCTAACCCTTCCCCGAAACCTGACCCTCACCCGTCCCCTAATCCTAAGCCGTACGCTAACACTAACCCGCGCCCTCACACGCACGCTCCCCCTAAAGAGTTGCCGTATACTCACCTGGACCCTAAACCGTCCGTTAACCCTAACCCTAACCCTAGTCCGAACCCTAACCCTAACACTTCCCCGAAGCCTGACCCTCACCCGTCCCCTAATCCTAACCCGAACGCTAACACTAACCCATGCCCTCACACGCACGCTCCCCCTAAAGCGTTGCCGTACCCTCACCTGGACCCTAAACCGTCCCCGTCCCCTAACCCTAACCCTAGACCGAACCCTAACCCTAACCTTTCCCCGAAGCCTGACCCTCACCCGTCCCCTAATCCTAACTCGTACGCTAACACTAACCCGCGCCCTCACACGCACGCTCCCCCTAAAGCGTTGCCGTACCCTCACCTGGACCCTAAACCGTCCCCGTCCCCTAACCCTAACCCTAGCCCGAACCCTAACCCTAACCCTTCCCCGAAGCCTGACCCTCACCCGTCCCCTAATCCTAACCCGTACGCTAACACTAACCCGCGCCCTCACACGCACGCTCCCCCTAAAGCGTTGCCGTACCCTCACCTGGACCCTAAACCGTCCCCGTCCCCTAACCCTAACCCTAGCCCGAACCCTAACCCTAACCCTTCCCCGAAGCCTGACCCTCACCCGTCCCCTAATCCTAACCCGTACGCTAACACTAACCCGCGCCCTCACACCCACGCTCCCCCTAAAGCGTTGCCGTACCCTCACCTGGACCCTAAACCGTCCCCGTCCCCTAACCCTAACCCGAACCCAAACCCTAACCCTTCCCCGAAGCCTGACCCTCACCCGTCCCCTAATCCTAACCCGTACGCTAACACTAACCCGCGCCCTCACACGCACGCTCCCCCTAAAGCGTTGCCGTACCCTCACCTGGACCCTAAACCGTCCCCGTCCCCTAACCCTAACCCTAGCCCGAACCCTAAACCTAACCCTTCCCCGAAGCCTGACCCTCACCCGTCCCCTAATGCTAACCCGTACGCTAACACTAACCCGCTCCCTCACACGCACGCTCCCCCTAAAGCGTTGCCGTACCCTCACCTGGACCCTAAACCGTCCCCGTCCCCTAACCCTAACCCTAGCCCGAACCCTAACCCTAACACTTCCCCGAAGCCTGACCCTCACCCGTCCCCTAATCCTAACCCGTACGCTAACACTAACCCGCGCCCTCACACGCACGCTCCCCCTAAAGCGTTGCCGTACACTCACCTGGACCCTAAACCGTCCCCGTCCCCTGACCCTAACCCTAGCCCGAACCCTAACCCTAACCCTTCCCCGAAGCCTGACCCTCACCCGTCCCCTAATCCTAACCCGTACGCTAACACTAACCCGCGCCCTCACACGCACGCTCCCCCTAAAGCGTTGCCGTACCCTCACCTGGACCCTAAACCGTCCCCGTCCCCTAACCCTAGCCCGAAACCTAACCCTAACCCTTCCCCGAAGCCTGACCCTCACCCGTCCCCTAATCCTAACCCGTACGCTAACACTAACCCGCGCCCTCACACGCACGCTCCCCCTAAAGCGTTGCCGTACCCTCACCTGGACCCTAAACCGTCCCCGTCCCCTAACCCTAACCCTAGCCCGAACCCTAACCCTAACCCTTCCCCGAAGCCTGACCCTCACCCGTCCCCTAATGCTAACCCGTACGCTAACACTAACCCGCTCCCTCACACGCACGCTCCCCCTAAAGCGTTGCCGTACCCTCACCTGGACCCTAAACCGTCCCCGTCCCCTAACCCTAACCCTAGCCCGAACCCTAACCCTAACCCTTCCCCGAAGCCTGACCCTCACCCGTCCCCTAATCCTAACCCGTACGCTAACACTAACCCGCGCCCTCACACGCACGCTCCCCCTAAAGCGTTGCCGTACCCTCACCTGGACCCTAAACCGTCCCCTAACCCTAACCCTAGCCCGAACCCTAACCCTAACCCTTCCCCGAAGCCTGACCCTCACCCGTCCCCTAATCCTAACCCGTACTCTAACACTAACCCGCGCCCTCACACGCACGCTCCCCCTAAAGCGTTGCCGTACCCTCACCTGGACCCTAAACCGTCCCCGTCCCCTAACCCTAACCCTAACCCGAACCCTAACCCTAACCCTTCCCCGAAGCCTGACCCTCACCCGTCCCCTAATGCTAACCCGTACACTAACACTAACCCGCTCCCTCACACGCACGCTCCCCCTAAAGCGTTGCCGTACCCTCACCTGGACCCTAAACCGTCCCCGTCCCCTGACCCTAACCCTAGCCCGAACCCTAACCCTAACCCTTCCCCGAAGCCTGACCCTCACCCGTCCCCTAATCCTAACCCGTACGCTAACACTAACCCGCGCCCTCACACGCACGCTCCCCCTAATTCGTTGCCGTACCCTGACCTGGACCCGAAACCGTCCCCGTCCCCTAACCCTAACCCTAGCCCGAACCCTAACCCTAACCCTTCCCCGAAACCTGACCCTCACCCGTCCCCTAATCCTAAGCCGTACGCTAACACTAACCCGCGCCCTCACACGCACGCTCCCCCTAAAGCGTTGCCGTATACTGACCTGGACCCTAAACCGTCCCCTAACCCTAACCCTAACCCTAGTCCGAACCCTAACCCTAACACTTCCCCGAAGCCTGACCCTCACCCGTCCCCTAATCCTAACCCGTACGCTAACACTAACCCATGCCCTCACACGCACGCTCCCCCTAAAGCGTTGCCGTACCCTCACCTGGACCCTAAACCGTCCCCGTCCCCTAACCCTAACCCTAGACCGAACCCTAACCCTAACCTTTCCCCGAAGCCTGACCCTCACCCGTCCCCTAATCCTAACTCGTACGCTAACACTAACCCGCGCCCTCACACGCACGCTCCCCCTAAAGCGTTGCCGTACCCTCACCTGGACCCTAAACCGTCCCAGTCCCCTAACCCTAACCCTAGCCCGAACCCTAACCCTAACCCTTCCCCGAAGCCTGACCCTCACCCGTCCCCTAATCCTAACCCGTACGCTAACACTAACCCGCGCCCTCACACGCACGCTCCCCCTAAAGCGTTGCCGTACCCTCACCTGGACCCTAAACCGTCCCCGTCCCCTAACCCTAACCCGAACCCTAACCCTAAACCTTCCCCGAAGCCTGACCCTCACCCGTCCCCTAATCCTAACCCGTACGCTAACACTAACCCACGCCCTCACACGCACGCTCCCCCTAAAGCGTTGCCGTACCCTCACCTGGACCCTAAACCGTCCCCGTCCCCTAACCCTAACCCGAACCCTAACCCTAACCCTTCCCCGTAGCCTGACCCTCACCCGTCCCCTAATCCTAACCCGTACGCTAACACTAACCCGCGCCCTCACACGCACGCTCCCCCTAAAGCGTTGCCGTACCCTCACCTGGACCCTAAACCGTCCCCGTCCCCTAACCCTAACCCTAGCCCGAACCCTAAACCTAACCCTTCCCCGAAGCCTGACCCTCACCCGTCCCCTAATGCTAACCCGTACGCTAACACTAACCCACTCCCTCACACGCACGCTCCCCCTAAAGCGTTGCCGTACCCTCACCTGGACCCTAAACCGTCCCCGTCCCCTAACCCTAACCCTAGCCCGAACCCTAACCCTAACCCTTCCCCGAAGCCTGACTCTCACCCGTCCCCTAATCCTAACCCGTACGCTAACACTAACCCGCGCCCTCACACGCACGCTCCCCCTAAAGTGTTGCCGTACCCTCACCTGGACCCTAAACCGTCCCCGTCCCCTGACCCTAACCCTAGCCCGAACCCTAACCCTAACCCTTCCCCGAAGCCTGACCCTCACCCGTCCCCTAATCCTAACCCGTACGCTAACACTAACCCGCGCCCTCACACGCACGCTCCCCCTAAAGCGTTGCCGTACCCTCACCTGGACCCTAAACCGTCCCCGTCCCCTAACCCTAGCCCGAACCCTAACCCTAAACCTTCCCCGAAGCCTGACCCTCACCCGTCCCCTAATCCTAACCCGTACGCTAACACTAACCCGCGCCCTCACACGCACGCTCCCCCTAAAGCGTTGCCGTACCCTCACCTGGACCCTAAACCGTCCCCGTCCCCTAACCCTAACCCTAGCCCGAACCCTAACCCTAACCCTTCCCCGAAGCCTGACCCTCACCCGTCCCCTAATCCTAACCCGTACGCTAACACTAACCCGCGCCCTCACACGCACGCTCCCCCTAAAGCGTTGCCGTACCCTCACCTGGACCCTAAACCGTCCCCGTCCCCTAACCCTAGCCCGAACCCTAACCCTAACCCTTCCCCGAAGCCTGACCCTCACCCGTCCCCTAATCCTAACCCGTACGCTAACACTAACCCGCGCCCTCACACGCACGCTCCCCCTAAAGCGTTGCCGTACCCTCACCTGGACCCTAAACCGTCCCCGTCCCCTAACCCTAACCCTAGCCCGAACCCTAACCCTAACCCTTCCCCGAAGCCTGACCCTCACCCGTCCCCTAATGCTAACCCGTACGCTAACACTAACCCGCTCCCTCA
Source organism: Delphinus delphis (assembly GCF_949987515.2). Lineage (NCBI taxonomy): Eukaryota > Metazoa > Chordata > Mammalia > Artiodactyla > Delphinidae > Delphinus > Delphinus delphis. The sequence goes on along the minus strand of NW_027192787.1, from coordinate 166,535 downwards.
CACGCACGCTCCCCACAAAGCGTTGCCGTACCCTCACCTGGACCCTAAACCGTCCCCGTCCCCTGACCCTAACCCTAGCCCGAAACCTAACTCTAACCCTTCCCCGAAGCCTGACCCTCACCCGTCCCCTAATCCTAACCCGTACGCTAACACTAACCCGCGCCCTCACACGCACGCTCCCCCTAAAGCGTTGCCGTACCCTGACCTGGACCCGAAACCGTCCCCGTCCCCTAACCCTAACCCTAGCCCGAACCCTAACCCTAACCCTTCCCCGAAACCTGACCCTCACCCGTCCCCTAATCCTACGCCGTACGCTAACACTAACCCACGCCCTCACACGCACGCTCCCCCTAAAGCGTTGCCGTATACTGACCTGGACCCTAAACCGTCCCCTAACCCTAACCCTAACCCTAGTCCGAACCCTAACCCTAACACTTCCCCGAAGCCTGACCCTCACCCGTCCCCTAATCCTAACCCGAACGCTAACACTAACCCATGCCCTCACACGCACGCTCCCCCTAAAGCGTTGCCGTACCCTCACCTGGACCCTAAACCGTCCCCGTCCCCTAACCCTAACCCTAGACCGAACCCTAACCCTAACCTTTCCCCGAAGCCTGACCCTCACCCGTCCCCTAATCCTAACTCGTACGCTAACACTAACCCGCGCCCTCACACGCACGCTCCCCCTAAAGCGTTGCCGTACCCTCACCTGGACCCTAAACCGTCCCCATCCCCTAACCCTAACCCTAGCCCGAACCCTAACCCTAACCCTTCCCCGAAGCCTGACCCTCACCCGTCCCCTAATCCTAACCCGTACGCTAACACTAACCCGCGCCCTCACACTCACGCTCCCCCTAAAGCATTGCCGTACCCTCACCTGGACCCTAAACCGTCCCCGTCCCCTAACCCTAACTGAACCCTAACCCTAACCCTTCCCCGAAGCCTGACCCTCACCCGTCCCCTAATCCTAACCCGTACGCTAACACTAACCCGCGCCCTCACACGCACGCTCCCCCTAAAGCGTTGCCGTACCCTCACCTGGACCCTAAACCGTCCCCGTCCCCTAACCCTAACCCTAGCCCGAACCCTAACCCTAACCCTTCCCCGAAGCCTGACCCTCACCCGTCCCCTAATCCTAACCCGTACGCTAACACTAACCCGCGCCCTCACACGCACGCTCCCCCTAAAGCGTTGCCGTACCCTCACCTGGACCCTAAACCGTCCCCGTCCCCTAACCCTAACCCTAGCCCGAACCCTAACCCTAACCCTTCCCCGAAGCCTGACCCTCACCCGTCCCCTAATCCTAACCCGTACGCTAACACTAACCCGCGCCCTCACACGCCCGCTCCCCGTAAAGCGTTGCCGTACCCTCACCTGGACCCTAAACCGTCCCCGTCCCCTAACCCTAACCCTAGCCCGAACCCTAACCCTAACCCTTCCCCGAAGCCTGACCCTCACCCGTCCCCTAATCCTAAGCCGTACGCTAACACTAAGCCGCGCCCTCACACGCACGCTCCCCCTAAAGCGTTGCCGTACCCTCACCTGGACCCTAAACCGTCCCCTAACCCTAACCCTAACCCTAGCCCGAACCCTAACCCTAACCCTACCCCGAAGCCTGACCCTCACCCGTCCCCTAATCCTAAGCCGTACCCTAACACTAACCCGCGCCCTCACACGCACGCTCCCCCTAAAGCGTTGCCGTACCCTCACCTGGACCCTAAACCGTCCCCGTCCCCTAACCCTAACCCTAGCCCGAACCCTAACCCTAACCCTTCCCCGAAGCCTGACCCTCACCCGTCCCCTAATCCTAACCTGTACGCTAACACTAACCCGCGCCCTCACACGCACGCTCCCCCTAAAGCGTTGCCGTACCCTCACCTGGACCCGAAACCGTCCCCGTCCCCTAACCCTAACCCTAGCCCGAACCCTAACCCTAACCCTTCCCCGAAGCCTGACCCTCACCCGTCCCCTAATCCTAACCCGTACGCTAACACTAACCCGCGCCCTCACACGCACGCTCCCCCTAAAGCGTTGCCGTACCCTCACCTGGAACCGAAACCGTCCCCGTCCCCTAACCCTAACCCTAGCCCGAACCCTAACCCTAACCGTTCCCCGAAGCCTGACCCTCACCCGTCCCCTAATCCTAACCCGTACGCTAACACTAACCCGTGCCCTCACACGCACGCTGCCCCTAAAGCGTTGCCGTACCCTCACCTGGACCCGAAACCGTCCCCGTCCCCTAACCCTAACCCTAGCCCGAACCCTAACCCTAACCCTTCCCCGAAGCCTGACCCTCACCCGTCCCCTAATCCTAACCCGTACGCTAACACTAACCCGTGCCCTCACACGCACGCTCCCCCTAAAGCGTTGCCGTACCCTCACCTGGACCCTAAACCGTCCCCGACCCCTAACCCTAACCCTAGCCCGAACCCTAACCCTAACCCTTCCCTGAAGCCTGACCCTCACCCGTCCCCTAATCCTAACCCGTAAGCTAACACTAACCCGCGCCCTCACACGAACGCTCCCCCTAAAGCGTTGCCGTACCCTCACCTGGACCCTAAACCGTCCCCGTCCCCTAACCCTAACCCTAGCCCGAACCCTAACCCTAACCCTTCCCCGAAGCCTGACCCTCACCCGTCCCCTAATCCTAACCCGTACGCTAACACTAACCCGCGCCCTCACACGCACGCTCCCCCTAAAGCGTTGCCGTACCCTCACCTGGACCCGAAACCGTCCCCGTCCCCTAACCCTAACCCTAGCCCGAACCCTAACCCTAACCCTTCCCCGAAGCCTGACCCTCACCCGTCCCCTAATCCTAACCCGTACGCTAACACTAACCCGCGCCCTCACACGCACGCTCCCCCTAAAGCGTTGCCGTACCCTCACCTGGACCCTAAACCGTCCCCGTCCCCTAACCCTAACCCTAACCCGAACCCTAACCCTAACCCTTCCCCGAAGCCTGACCCTCACCCGTCCCCTAATCCTAACCCGTACGCTAACACTAACCCGCGCCCTCACACGCACGCTCCCCCTAAAGCGTTGCCGTACCCTCACCTGGACCCTAAACCGTCCCCGTCCCCTAACCCTAACCCTAGCCCGAACCCTAACCCTAACCCTTCCCCGAAGCCTGACCCTCACCCGTCCCCTAATCATAACCCGTACGCTAACACTAACCCGCGCCCTCACACGCACGCTCCCCCTAAAGCGTTGCCGTACCCTCACCTGGACCCGAAACCGTCCCCGTCCCCTAACCCTAACCCTAGCCTGAACCCTAAACCTAACACTTCCCCGAAGCCTGACCCTCACCCGTGCCCTAATCCTAACCCGTACGCTAACACTAACCCGCGCCCTCACACGCACGCTCCCCCTAAAGCGTTGCCGTACCCTCACCTGGACCCGAAACCGTCCCCGTCCCCTAACCCTAACCCTAGCCCGAACCCTAACCCTAACCCTTCCCCGAAGCCTGACCCTCACCCGTTCCCTAATCCTAAGCCGTACGCTAACACTAACCCGCGCCCTCACACGGACGCTCCCCCTAAAGCGTTGCCGTACCCTCACCTGGACCCTAAACCGTCCCCTAACCCTAACCCTAACCCTAGCCCGAACCCTAACCCTAACCCTTCCCCGAAGCCTGACCCTCACCCGTCCCCTAATCCTAACCCGTACGCTAACACTAACCCACGCCCTCACACACACGCTCCCCGTAAAGCGTTGCCGTACCCTCACCTGGACCCTAAACCGTCCCCGTCCCCTAACCCTAACCCTAGCCCGAACCCTAACCCTAACCCTTCCCCGAAGCCTGACCCTCACCCGTCCCCTAATCCTAACCCGTACGCTAACACTAACCCGCGCCCTGACACGCACGCTCCCCCTAAAGCGTTGCCGTACCCTCACCTGGACCCTAAACCGTCCCCGTCCCCTAACCCTTACCCTAGCCCGAACCCTAACACTAAACCTTCCCCGAAGCCTGACCCTCACCCGTCCCCTAATCCTAACCCGTACGCTAACACTAACCCGCGCCCTCACACGCACGCTCCCCCTAAAGCGTTGCCGTACCCTCACCTGGACCCTAAACCGTCCCCGTCCCCTAACCCTAACCCTAACCCGAACCCTAACCCTAACCCTTCCCCGAAGCCTGACCCTCACCCGTCCCCTAATCCTAACCCGTACGCTAACACTAACCCGCGCCCTCACACGCACGCTCCCCCTAAAGCGTTGCCGTACCCTCACCTGGACCCGAAACCGTCCCCGTCCCCTAACCCTAACCCTAGCCCGAACCCTAAACCTAACCCTTACCCGAAGCCTGACCCTCACCCGTCCCCTAATCCTAACCTGTACGCTAACACTAACCCGCGCCCTCACACGCACGCTCCCCCTAAAGCGTTGCCGTACCCTCACCTGGACCCTAAACCGTCCCCGTCCCCTAACCCTAACCCTAGCCCGAACCCTAACCCTAACCCTTCCCCGAAGCCTGACCCTCACCCGTCCCCTAATCCTAACCCGTACGCTAACACTTACCCGCGCCCTCACACGCACGCTCCCCCTAAAGCGTTGCCGTACCCTCACCTGGACCCTAAACCGTCCCCGTCCCCTAACCCTAACCCTAGCCCGAACCCTAACCCTAACCGTTCCCCGAAGCCTGACCCTCACCCGTCCCCTAATCCTAACACGTACGCTAACACTAACCCGCGCCCTCACACGCACGCTCCCCCTAAAGCGTTGCCGTACCCTCACCTGGACCCTAAACCGTCCCCGTCCCCTAACCCTAACCCTAGCCCTAACCCTAACCCTTCCCCGAAGCCTGACCCTCACCCGTCCCCTAATCCTAACCCGTACGCTAACACTAACCCGCGCCCTCACACGCACGCTCCCCCTAAAGCGTTGACGTACCCTCACCTGGACCCTAAACCGTCCCCGTCCCCTAACCCTAACCCTAGCCCGAACCCTAACCCTAACCCTTCCCCGTAGCCTGACCCTCACCCGTCCCCTAATCCTAACCCGTACGCTAACACTAACCCACGCCCTCACACGCACGCTCCCCCTAAAGCGTTGCCGTACCCTCACCTGGACCCTAAACCGTCCCCGTCCCCTAACCCTAACCCTAGCCCGAACCCTAACCCTAACCCTTCCCCGAAGCCTGACCCTCACCCGTCCCCTAATCCTAACCCGTACGCTAACACTAACCCGCGCCCTCACACGCACGCTGCCCCTAAAGCGTTGCCGTACACTCACCTGGACCCTAAACCGTCCCCGTCCCCTAACCCTAACCCTAGCCCGAACCCTAACACTAACACTTCCCCGAAGCCTGACCCTCACCCGTCCCCTAATCCTAACCCGTACGCTAACACTAACCCACGCCCTCACACGCACGCTCCCCCTAAAGCGTTGCCGTACCCTCACCTGGACCCTAAACCGTCCCCGTCCCCTAACCCTAACCCTAGAACGAACCCTAACCCTTCCCCGAAGCCTGACCCTCACCCGTCCCCTAATCCTAAGCCGTACGCTAACACTAACCCACGCCCTCACACGCACACTCCCCCTAAAGCGTTTCCGTACCCTCACCTGGACCCTAAACCGTCCCCGTCCCCTAACCCTATACCTAGACAGAACCCTAACCCTAACCCTTCCCCGAAGCCTGACCCTCACCCGTCCCCTAATCCTAACCTGTACGCTAACACTAACCCGCGCCCTCACATGCACGCTACCCCTAAAGCGTTGCCGTACCCTCACCTGGACCCTAAACCGTCCCCGTCCCCTAACCCTAACCCTAGCCCGAACCCTAACCCTAACCCTTCCCCGAAGCCTGACCCTCACCCGTCCCCTAATCCTAACCCGTACGCTAACACTAACCCGCGCCCTCACACGCACGCTCCCCCTAAAGCATTGCCGTACCCTTACCTGGACCCTAAACCGTCCCCGACCCCTAACCCTAACCCTAGCCCGAACCCTAACCCTAACCCTTCCCCGAAGCCTGACCCTCACCCGTCCCCTAATCCTAACCCGTACGCTAACACTAACCCGCGCCCTCACACGCACGCTCCCCCTAAAGCGTTGCCGTACCCTCACCTGGACCCGAAACCGTCCCCGTCCCCTAACCCTAACCCTAGCCCGAACCCTAACCCTAACCGTTCCCCGAAGCCTGACCCTCACCCGTCCCCTAATCCTAACCCGTACGCTAACACTAACCCGCGCCCTCACACGCACGCTCCCCCTAAAGCGTTGCCGTACCCTCACCTGGACCCTAAACCGTCCCCGTCCCCTAACCCTAACCCTAGCCCGAATCCTAACCCTAACCCTTCCCCGAAGCCTGACCCTCACCCGTCCCCTAATCCTAACCCGTACGCTAACACTAACCCGCGCCCTCACACGCACGCTCCCCCTAAAGCGTTGCCGTACCCTCACCTGGACCCTAAACCGTCCCCGTCCCCTAACCCTAACCCTAGCCCGAACACTAACACTAACCCTTCCCCGAAGCCTGACCCTCACCCGTCCCCTAATCCTAACCCGTACGCTAACACTAACCCGTGCCCTCACACGCACGCTGCCCCTAAAGCGTTGCCGTACCCTCACCTGGACCCGAAACCGTCCCCGTCCCCTAACCCTAACCCTAGCCCGAACCCTAACCGTAACCCTTCCCCGAAGCCTGACCCTCACCCGTCCCCTAATCCTAACCCGTACGCTAACACTAACCCGTGCCCTCACACGCACGCTCCCCCTAAAGCGTTGCCGTACCCTCACCTGGACCCTAAACCGTCCCCGACCCCTAACCCTAACCCTAGCCCGAACCCTAACCCTAACCCTTCCCTGAAGCCTGACCCTCACCCGTCCCCTAATCCTAACCCGTAAGCTAACACTAACCCGCGCCCTCACACGAACGCTCCCCCTAAAGCGTTGCCGTACCCTCACCTGGACCCTAAACCGTCCCCGTCCCCTAACCCTAACCCTAGCCCGAACCCTAACCCTAACCCTTCCCCGAAGCCTGACCCTCACCCGTCCCCTAATCCTAACCCGTACGCTAACACTAACCCGCGCCCTCACACGCACGCTCCCCCTAAAGCGTTGCCGTACCCTCACCTGGACCCGAAACCGTCCCCGTCCCCTAACCCTAACCCTAGCCCGAACCCTAACCCTAACCCTTCCCCGAAGCCTGACCCTCACCCGTTCCCTAATCCTAAGCCGTACGCTAACACTAACCCACGCCCTCACACGCACGCTCCCACTAAAGCGTTGCCGTACCCTCACCTGGACCCTAAACCGTCCCCGTCCCCTAACCCTAACCCTAGCCCGAACCCTAACCCTAACCCTTCCCCGAAGCCTGAGCCTCACCCGTCCCCTAAACCTAACCCGTACGCTAACACTAACCCGCGCCCTCACACGCACGCTCCCCCTAAAGCGTTGCCGTACCCTCACCTGGACCCTAAACCGTCCCCGTCCCCTAACCCTAACCCTAACCCGAACCCTAACTCTAACCCTTCCCCGAAGCCTGACCCTCACCCGTCCCCTAATCCTAACCCATACGCTAACACTAACCCGCGCCCTCACACGCACGCTCCCCCTAAAGCGTTGCCGTACCCTCACCTGGACCCTAAACCGTCCCCGTCCCCTAACCCTAACCCTAGCCCGAACCCTAACCCTAACCCTTCCCCGAAGCCTGACCCTCACCCGTCCCCTAATCCTAACCCGTACGCTAACACTAACCCGCGCCCTCACACGCACGCTCCCCCTAAAGCGTTGCCGTACCCTCACCTGGACCCGAAACCGTCCCCGTCCCCTAACCCTAACCCTAGCCCGAACCCTAACCCTAACCCTTCCCCGAAGCCTGACCCTCACCCGTTCCCTAATCCTAAGCCGTACGCTAACACTAACCCGCGCCCTCACACGGACGCTACCCCTAAAGCGTTGCCGTACCCTCACCTGGACCCTAAACCGTCCCCTAACCCTAACCCTAACCCTAGCCCGAACCCTAACCCTAACCCTTCCCCGAAGCCTGACCCTCACCCGTCCCCTAATCCTAACCCGTACGCTAACACTAACCCACGCCCTCACACACACGCTCCCCGTAAAGCGTTGCCGTACCCTCACCTGGACCCTAAACCGTCCCCGTCCCCTAACCCTAACCCTAGCCCGAACCCTAACCCTAACACTTCCCCGAAGCCTGACCCTCACCCGTCCCCTAATCCTAACCCGTACGCTAACACTAACCCGCGCCCTGACACGCACGCTCCCCCTAAAGCGTTGCCGTACCCTCACCTGGACCCTAAACCGTCCCCGTCCCCTAACCCTTACCCTAGCCCGAACCCTAACACTAAACCTTCCCTGAAGCCTGACCCTCACCCGTCCCCTAATCCTAACCCGTACGCTAACACTAACCCGCGCCCTCACACGCACGCTCCCCCTAAAGCGTTGCCGTACCCTCACCTGGACCCTAAACCGTCCCCGTCCCCTAACCCTAACCCTAACCCGAACCCTAACCCTAACCCTTCCCCGAAGCCTGACCCTCACCCGTCCCCTAATCCTAACCCGTACGCTAACACTAACCCGCGCCCTCACACGCACGCTCCCCCTAAAGCGTTGCCGTACCCTCACCTGGACCCGAAACCGTCCCCGTCCCCTAACCCTAACCCTAGCCCGAACCCTAAACCTAACCCTTACCCGAAGCCTGACCCTCACCCGTCCCCTAATCCTAACCGGTACGCTAACACTAACCCGCGCCCTCACACGCACGCTCCCCCTAAAGCGTTGCCGTACCCTCACCTGGACCCTAAACCGTCCCCGTCCCCTAACCCTAACCCTAGCCCGAACCCTAACCCTAACCCTTCCCCGAAGCCTGACCCTCACCCGTCCCCTAATCCTAACCCGTACGCTAACACTTACCCGCGCCCTCACACGCACGCTCCCCCTAAAGCGTTGCCGTACCCTCACCTGGACCCTAAACCGTCCCCGTCCCCTAACCCTAACCCTAGCCCGAACCCTAACCCTAACCGTTCCCCGAAGCCTGACCCTCACCCGTCCCCTAATCCTAACACGTACGCTAACACTAACCCGCGCCCTCACACGCACGCTCCCCCTAAAGCGTTGCCGTACCCTCACCTGGACCCTAAACCGTCCCCGTCCCCTAACCCTAACCCTAGCCCTAACCCTAACCCTTCCCCGAAGCCTGACCCTCACCCGTCCCCTAATCCTAACCCGTACGCTAACACTAACCCATGCCCTCACACGCACGCTCCCCCTAAAGCGTTGACGTACCCTCACCTGGACCCTAAACCGTCCCCGTCCCCTAACCCTAACCCTAGCCCGAACCCTAACCCTAACCCTTCCCCGTAGCCTGACCCTCACCCGTCCCCTAATCCTAACCCGTACGCTAACACTAACCCACGCCCTCACACGCACGCTCCCCCTAAAGCGTTGCCGTACCCTCACCTGGACCCTAAACCGTCCCCGTCCCCTAACCCTAACCCTAGCCCGAACCCTAACCCTAACCCTTCCCCGAAGCCTGACCCTCACCCGTCCCCTAATCCTAACCCGTACGCTAACACTAACCCGCGCCCTCACACGCACGCTGCCCCTAAAGCGTTGCCGTATACTCACCTGGACCCTAAACCGTCCCCGTCCCCTAACCCTAACCCTAGCCCGAACCCTAACACTAACACTTCCCCGAAGCCTGACCCTCACCCGTCCCCTAATCCTAACACGTACGCTAACACTAACCCACGCCCTCACACGCACGCTCCCCCTAAAGCGTTGCCGTACCCTCACCTGGACCCTAAACCGTCCCCGTCCCCTAACCCTAACCCTAGACCGAACCCTAACCCTTCCCCGAAGCCTGACCCTCACCCGTCCCCTAATCCTAACCCGTACGCTAACACTATCGCGCGCCCTCACACGTACGCTCCCCCTAAAGCGTTGACGTACCCTCACCTGGACCCTAAACCGTCCCCGTCCCCTAACCCTAACCCTAGCCCGAACCCTAACCCTAACCCTTCCCCGTAGCCTGACCCTCACCCGTCCCCTAATCCTAACCCGTACGCTAACACTAACCCACGCCCTCACACGCACGCTCCCCCTAAAGCGTTGCCGTACCCTCACCTGGACCCTAAACCGTCCCCGTCCCCTAACCCTAACCCTAGCCCGAACCCTAACCCTAACCCTTCCCCGAAGCCTGACCCTCACCCGTCCCCTAATCCTAACCCGTACGCTAACACTAACCCGCGCCCTCACACGCACGCTGCCCCTAAAGCGTTGCCGTATACTCACCTGGACCCTAAACCGTCCCCGTCCCCTAACCCTAACCCTAGCCCGAACACTAACACTAACACTTCCCCGAAGCCTGACCCTCACCCGTCCCCTAATCCTAACCCGTACGCTAACACTAACCCACGCCCTCACACGCACGCTCCCCCTAAAGCGTTGCCGTACCCTCACCTGGACCCTAAACCGTCCCCGTCCCCTAACCCTAACCCTAGCCCGAACCCTAACCCTAACCCTTCCCCGAAGCCTGACCCTCACCCGTGCCCTAATCCTAACCCGTACGCTAACACTAACCCGCGCCCTCACACGCACGCTCCCCCTAAAGCGTTGCCGTACCCTCACCTGGACCCGAAACCGTCCCCGTCCCCTAACCCTAACCCTAGCCCGAACCCTAACCCTAACACTTCCCCGAAGCCTGACCCTCACCCGTTCCCTAATCCTAAGCCGTACGCTAACACTAACCCGCGCCCTCACACGGACGCTACCCCTAAAGCGTTGCCGTACCCTCACCTGGACCCTAAACCGTCCCCTAACCCTAACCCTAACCCTAGCCCGAACCCTAACCCTAACCCTTCCCCGAAGCCTGACCCTCACCCGTCCCCTAATCCTAACCCGTACGCTAACACTAACCCACGCCCTCACACACACGCTCCCCGTAAAGCGTTGCCGTACCCTCACCTGGACCCTAAACCGTCCCCGTCCCCTAACCCTAACCCTAGCCCGAACCCTAACCCTAACCCTTCCCCGAAGCCTGACCCTCACCCGTCCCCTAATCCTAACCCGTACGCTAACACTAACCCGCGCCCTGACACGCACGCTCCCCCTAAAGCGTTGCCGTACCCTCACCTGGACCCTAAACCGTCCCCGTCCCCTAACCCTTACCCTAGCCCGAACCCTAACACTAAACCTTCCCCGAAGCCTGACCCTCACCCGTCCCCTAATCCTAACCCGTACGCTAACACTAACCCGCGCCCTCACACGCACGCTCCCCCTAAAGCGTTGCCGTACCCTCACCTGGACCCTAAACCGTCCCCGTCCCCTAACCCTAACCCTAACCCGAACCCTAACCCTAACCCTTCCCCGAAGCCTGACCCTCACCCGTCCCCTAATCCTAACCCGTACGCTAACACTAACCCGCGCCCTCACACGCACGCTCCCCCTAAAGCGTTGCCGTACCCTCACCTGGACCCGAAACCGTCCCCGTCCCCTAACCCTAACCCTAGCCCGAACCCTAAACCTAACCCTTACCCGAAGCCTGACCCTCACCCGTCCCCTAATCCTAACCTGTACGCTAACACTAACCCGCGCCCTCACACGCACGCTCCCCCTAAAGCGTTGCCGTACCCTCACCTGGACCCTAAACCGTCCCCGTCCCCTAACCCTAACCCTAGCCCGAACCCTAACCCTAACCCTTCCCCGAAGCCTGACCCTCACCCGTCCCCTAATCCTAACCCGTACGCTAACACTTACCCGCGCCCTCACACGCACGCTCCCCCTAAAGCGTTGCCGTACCCTCACCTGGACCCGAAACCGTCCCCGTCCCCTAACCCTAACCCTAGCCCGAACCCTAACCCTAACCCTTCCCCGAAGCCTGACCCTCACCCGTCCCCTAATCCTAACCCGTACGCTAACACTAACCCATGCCCTCACACGCACGCTCCCCCTAAAGCGTTGACGTACCCTCACCTGGACCCTAAACCGTCCCCGTCCCCTAACCCTAACCCTAGGCGAACCCTAACCCTAACCCTTCCCCGTAGCCTGACCCTCACCCGTCCCCTAATCCTAACCCGTACGCTAACACTAACCCACGCCCTCACACGCACGCTCCCCCTAAAGCGTTGCCGTATCCTCACCTGGACCCTAAACTGTCCCCGTCCCCTAACCCTAACCCTAGCCCGAACCCTAACCCTAACCCTTCCCCGAAGCCTGACCGTCACCCGTCCCCTAATCCTAACCCGTACGCTAACACTAACCCGCGCCCTCACACGCACGCTGCCCCTAAAGCGTTGCCGTATACTCACCTGGACCCTAAACCGTCCCCGTCCCCTAACCCTAACCCTAGCCCGAACCCTAACACTAACACTTCCCCGAAGCCTGACCCTCACCCGTCCCCTAATCCTAACCCGTACGCTAACACTAACCCACGCCCTCACACGCACGCTCCCCCTAAAGCGTTGCCGTACCCTCACCTGGACCCTAAACCGTCCCCGTCCCCTAACCCTAACCCTAGACCGAACCCTAACCCTAACCTTTCCCCGAAGCCTGACCCTCACCCGTCCCCTAATCCTAACACGTACGCTAACACTAACCCGCGCCCTCACACGCACGCTCCCACTAAAGCGTTGCCGTACCCTCACCTGGACCCTAAACCGTCCCCGTCCCCTAACCCTAGCCCGAACCGTAACCCTAACCCTTCCCCGAAGTCTGACCCTCACCCGTCCCCTAATCCTAACCCGTACGCTAACACTAACCCGCGCCCTCACACGCACGCTCCCCCTAAAGCGTTGCCGTACCCTCACCTGGACCCGAAACCGTCCCCGTCCCCTAACCCTAACCCTAGCCCGAACCCTAACCCTAACCCTTCCCCGAAGCCTGACCCTCACCCGTCCCCTAATCCTAACCCGTACGCTAACACTAACCCACGCCCTCACACGCACGCTCTCCCTAAAGCGTTGCCGTACCCTAACCTGGACCCTAAACCGTCCCCGTCCCCTAACCCTAACCCTAGCCCGAACCCTAACCCTAACCCTTCCCCGAAGCCTGACCCTCACCCGTCCCCTAATCCTAACCCGTACGCTAACACTAACCCGCGCCCTCACACGCACGCTCCCCCTAAAGCGTTGCCGTACCCTCACCTGGACCCTAAACCGTCCCCGTCCCCTAACCCTAACCCTAGCCGGAACCCTAACCCTAACCCTTCCCCGAAGCCTGACCCTCACCCGTCCTCTAATCCTAACCCGTACGCTAACACTAACCCGCGCCCTCACACGCACGCTCCCCCTAAAGCGTTGCCGTACCCTCACCTGGACCCTAAACCGTCCCCGTCCCCTAACCCTAACCCTAGCCCGAACCCTAACCCTAACCCTTCCCCGAAGCCTGACCCTCACCCGTCCCCTAATGCTAACCCGTACGCTAACCCTAACCCGCTCCCTCACACGCACGCTCCCCCTAAAGCGTTGCCGTACCCTCACCTGGACCCTAAACCGTCCCCGTCCCCTAACCCTAACCCTAGCCCGAACCCTAACACTAACACTTCCCCGAAGCCTGACCCTCACCCGTCCCCTAATCCTAACCCGTACGCTAACACTAACCCACGCCCTCACACGCACGCTCCCCCTAAAGCGTTGCCGTACCCTCACCTGGACCCTAAACCGTCCCCGTCCCCTAACCCTAACCCTAGACCGAACCCTAACCCTAACCTTTCCCCGAAGCCTGACCCTCACCCGTCCCCTAATCCTAACACGTACGCTAACACTAACCCGCGCCGTCACACGCACGCTCCCCCTAAAGCGTTGCCGTACCCTCACCTGGACCCTAAACCGTCCCCGTCCCCTAACCCTAACCCTAGCCCGAACGCTAACCCTAACCCTTCCCCGAAGCCTGACCCTCACCCGTCCCCTAATCCTAACCCGTACGCTAACACTAACCCGCGCCCTCACACGCACGCTCCCCCTAAAGCGTTGCCGTACCCTCACCTGGACCCGAAACCGTCCCCGTCCCCTAACCCTAACCCTAGCCCGAACCCTAAACCTAACCCTTCCCCGAAGCCTGACCCTCACCCGTCCCCTAATCCTAACCCGAACACTAACACTAACCCGTGCCCTCACACGCACGCTCCCCCTAAAGCGTTGCCGTACCCTCACCTGGACCCTAAACCGTCCCCGTCCCCTAACCCTAACCCTAGCCCGAACCCTAACCCTAACCCTTCCCCGAAGCCTGACCCTCACCCGTCCCCTAATCCTAACACGTACGCTAACACTAACCCGCGCCCTCACACGCACGCTCCCCCTAAAGCGTTGCCGTACCCTCACCTGGACCCTAAACCGTCCCCGTCCCCTAACCCTAACCCTAGCCCGAACCCTAACCCTAACCCTTCCCCGAAGCCTGACCCTCACCCGTCCCCTAATCCTAACCCGTACGCTAACACTAACCCACGCCCTCACACGCACGCTCTCCCTAAAGCGTTGCCGTACCCTAACCTGGACCCTAAACCGTCCCCGTCCCCTAACCCTAACCCTAGCCCGAACCCTAACCCTAACCCTTCCCCGAAGCCTGACCCTCACCCGTCCCCTAATCCTAACCCGTACGCTAACACTAACCCGCGCCCTCACACGCACGCTCCCCCTAAAGCGTTGCCGTACCCTCACCTGGACCCTAAACCGTCCCCGTCCCCTAACCCTAACCCTAGCCGGAACCCTAACCCTAACCCTTCCCCGAAGCCTGACCCTCACCCGTCCCCTAATCCTAACCCGTACGCTAACACTAACCCGCGCCCTCACACGCACGCTCCCCCTAAAGCGTTGCCGTACCCTCACCTGGACCCTAAACCGTCCCCGTCCCCTAACCCTAACCCTAGCCCGAACCCTAACCCTAACCCTTCCCCGAAGCCTGACCCTCACCCGTCCCCTAATGCTAACCCGTACGCTAACCCTAACCCGCTCCCTCACACGCACGCTCCCCCTAAAGCGTTGCCGTACCCTCACCTGGACCCTAAACCGTCCCCGTCCCCTAACCCTAACCCTAGCCCGAACCCTAACCCTAACCCTTCCCCGAAACCTGACCCTCACCCGTGCCCTAATCCTAAGCCGTACGCTAACACTAACCCGCGCCCTCACACGCACGCTCCCCCTAAAGCGTTGCCGTATACTCACCTGGACCCTAAACCGTCCCCTAACCCTAACCCTAACCCTAGTCCGAACCCTAACCCTAACACTTCCCCGAAGCCTGACCCTCACCCGTCCCCTAATCCTAACCCGAACGCTAACACTAACCCATGCCCTCACACGCACGCTCCCCCTAAAGCGTTGCCGTACCCTCACCTGGACCCTAAACCGTCCCCGTCCCCTAACCCTAACCCTAGCCCGAACCCTAACCCTAACCCTTCCCCGAAGCCTGACCCTCACCCGTCCCCTAATCCTAACCCGTACGCTAACACTAACCCGCGCCCTCACACGCACGCTCCCCCTAAAGCGTTGCCGTACCCTCACCTGGACCCTAAACCGTCCCCGACCCCTAACCCTAACCCTAGCCCGAACCCTAACCCTAACCCTTCCCCGAAGCCTGACCCTCACCCGTCCCCTAATGCTAACCCGTACGCTAACACTAACCCGCTCCCTCACACGCACGCTCCCCCTAAAGCGTTGCCGTACCCTCACCTGGACCCTAAACCGTCCCCGTCCCCTAACCCTAACCCTAGCCCGAACCCTAACCCTAACCCTTCCCCGAAGCCTGACCCTCACCCGTCCCCTAATCCTAACCCGTACGCTAACACTAACCCGCGCCCTCACACGCACGCTCCCCCTAAAGCGTTGCCGTACCCTCACCTGGACCCTAAACCGTCCCCGTCCCCTGACCCTAACCCTAGCCCGAACCCTAACCCTAACCCTTCCCCGAAGCCTGACCCTCACCCGTCCCCTAATCCTAACCCGTACGCTAACACTAACCCGCGCCCTCACATGCACGCTCCCCCTTAAGCGTTGCCGTACCCTCACCTGGACCCTAAACCGTCCCCGTCCCCTAACCCTAACCCTAGCCCGAACCCTAACCCTAACCGTTCCCCGAAGCCTAACCCTCACCCGTCCCCTAATCCTAACCCGTACGCTAACACTAACCCGCACCCTCACACGCACGCTCCCCCTAAAGCGTTGCCGTACCCTCACCTGGACCCTAAACCGTCCCCTAACCCTAACCCTAACCCTAGCCCAAATCCTAACCCTAACCCTTCCCCGAAGCCTGACCCTCACCCGTCCCCTAATCCTAAGCCGTACGCTAACACTAACCCACGCCCTCACACGCACACTCCCCCTAAAGCGTTTCCGTACCCTCACCTGGACCCTAAACCGTCCCCGTCCCCTAACCCTATACCTAGACCGAACCCTAACCCTAACCCTTCCCAGAAGCCTGACCCTCACCCGTCCCCTAATCCTAACCTGTACGCTAACACTAACCCGCGCCCTCACATGCACGCTACCCCTAAAGCGTTGCCGTACCCTCACCTGGACCCTAAACCGTCCCCGTCCCCTAACCCTAACCCTAGCCCGAACCCTAACCCTAACCCTTCCCCGAAGCCTGACCCTCACCCGTCCCGTAATCCTAACCCGTACGCTAACACTAACCCGCGCCCTCACACGCACGCTCCCCCTAAAGCATTGCCGTACCCTTACCTGGACCCTAAACCGTCCCCGACCCCTAACCCTAACCCTAGCCCGAACCCTAACCCTAACCCTTCCCCGAAGCCTGACCCTCACCCGTCCCCTAATCCTAACCCGTACGCTAACACTAACCCGCGCCCTCACACGCACGCTCCCCCTAAAGCGTTGCCGTACCCTCACCTGGACCCGAAACCGTCCCCGTCCCCTAACCCTAACCCTAGCCCGAACTCTAACCCTAACCGTTCCCCGAAGCCTGACCCTCACCCGTCCCCTAATCCTAACCCGTACGCTAACACTAACCCGCGCCCTCACACGCACGCTCCCCCTAAAGCGTTGCCGTACCCTCACCTGGACCCTAAACCGTCCCCGTCCCCTAACCCTAACCCTAGCCCGAATCCTAACCCTAACCCTTCCCCGAAGCCTGACCCTCACCCGTCCCCTAATCCTAACCCGTACGCTAACACTAACCCGCGCCCTCACACGCACGCTCCCCCTAAAGCGTTGCCGTACCCTCACCTGGACCCGAAACCGTCCCCGTCCCCTAACCCTGATCCTAGCCCGAACACTAACACTAACCCTTCCCCGAAGCCTGACCCTCACCCGTCCCCTAATCCTAACCCGTACGCTAACACTAACCCGTGCCCTCACACGCACGCTGCCCCTAAAGCGTTGCCGTACCCTCACCTGGACCCGAAACCGTCCCCGTCCCCTAACCCTAACCCTAGCCCGAACCCTAACCCTAACCCTTCCCCGAAGCCTGACCCTCACCCGTCCCCTAATCCTAACCCGTACGCTAACACTAACCCGTACCCTCACACGCATGCTCCCCCTAAAGCGTTGCCGTACCCTCACCTGGACCCTAAACCGTCCCCGACCCCTAACCCTAACCCTAGCCCGAACCCTAACCCTAACCCTTCCCTGAAGCCTGACCCTCACCCGTCCCCTAATCCTAACCCGTAAGCTAACACTAACCCGCGCCCTCACACGAACGCTCCCCCTAAAGCGTTGCCGTACCCTCACCTGGACCCTAAACCGTCCCCGTCCCCTAACCCTAACCCTAGCCCGAACCCTAACCCTAACCCTTCCCCGAAGCCTGACCCTCACCCGTCCCCTAATCCTAACCCGTACGCTAACACTAACCCGCGCCCTCACACGCACGCTCCCCCTAAAGCGTTGCCGTACCCTCACCTGGACCCGAAACCGTCCCCGTCCCCTAACCCTAACCCTAGCCCGAACCCTAACCCTAACCCTTCCCCGAAGCCTGACCCTCACCCGTTCCCTAATCCTAAGCCGTACGCTAACACTAACCCACGCCCTCACACGCACGCTCCCACTAAAGCGTTGCCGTACCCTCACCTGGACCCTAAACCGTCCCCGTCCCCTAACCCTAACCCTAGCCCGAACCCTAACCCTAACCCTTCCCCGAAGCCTGACCCTCACCCGTCCCCTAATCCTAACCCGTACGCTAACACTAACCCGCGCCCTCACACGCACGCTCCCCCTAAAGCGTTGCCGTACCCTCACCTGGACCCTAAACCGTCCCCGTCCCCTAACCCTAACCCTAACCCGAACCCTAACCCTAACCCTTCCCCGAAGCCTGACCCTCACCCGTCCCCTAATCCTAACCCGTACGCTAACACTAACCCGCGCCCTCACACGCACGCTCCCCCTAAAGCGTTGCCGTACCCTCACCTGGACCCTAAACCGTCCCCGTCCCCTAACCCTAACCCTAGCCCGAACCCTAACCCTAACCCTTCCCCGAAGCCTGACCCTCACCCGTCCCCTAATCCTAACCCGTACGCTAACACTAACCCGCGCCCTCACACGCACGCTCCCCCTAAAGCGTTGCCGTACCCTCACCTGGACCCGAAACCGTCCCCGTCCCCTAACCCTAACCCTAGCCTGAACCCTAAACCTAACACTTCCCCGAAGCCTGACCCTCACCCGTGCCCTAATCCTAACCCGTACGCTAACACTAACCCGCGCCCTCACACGCACGCTCCCCCTAAAGCGTTGCCGTACCCTCACCTGGACCCGAAACCGTCCCCGTCCCCTAACCCTAACCCTAGCCCGAACCCTAACCCTAACCCTTCCCCGAAGCCTGACCCTCACCCGTTCCCTAATCCTAAGCCGTACGCTAACACTAACCCGCGCCCTCACACGGACGCTACCCCTAAAGCGTTGCCGTTCCCTCACCTGGACCCTAAACCGTCCCCTAACCCTAACCCTAACCCTAGCCCGAACCCTAACCCTAACCCTTCCCCGAAGCCTGACCCTCACCCGTCCCCTAATCCTAACCCGTACGCTAACACTAACCCGCGCCCTCACACGCACGCTCCCCCTAAAGCGTTGCCGTACCCTCACCTGGACCCGAAACCGTCCCCGTCCCCTAACCCTAACCCTAGCCCGAACTCTAACCCTAACCGTTCCCCGAAGCCTGACCCTCACCCGTCCCCTAATCCTAACCCGTACGCTAACACTAACCAGCGCCCTCACACGCACGCTCCCCCTAAAGCGTTGCCGTACCCTCACCTGGACCCTAAACCGTCCCCGTCCCCTAACCCTAACCCTAGCCCGAATCCTAACCCTAACCCTTCCCCGAAGCCTGACCCTCACCCGTCCCCTAATCCTAACCCGTACGCTAACACTAACCCGCGCCCTCACACGCACGCTCCCCCTAAAGCGTTGCCGTACCCTCACCTGGACCCGAAACCGTCCCCGTCCCCTAACCCTAACCCTAGCCCGAACACTAACACTAACCCTTCCCCGAAGCCTGACCCTCACCCGTCCCCTAATCCTAACCCGTACGCTAACACTAACCCGTGCCCTCACACGCACGCTGCCCCTAAAGCGTTGCCGTACCCTCACCTGGACCCGAAACCGTCCCCGTCCCCTAACCCTAACCCTAGCCCGAACCCTAACCCTAACCCTTCCCCGAAGCCTGACCCTCACCCGTCCCCTAATCCTAACCCGTACGCTAACACTAACCCGTACCCTCACACGCACGCTCCCCCTAAAGCGTTGCCGTACCCTCACCTGGACCCTAAACCGTCCCCGTCCCCTAACCCTAACCCTAGCCCGAACCCTAACCCTAACCCTTCCCCGAAGCCTGACCCTCACCCGTCCCCTAATCCTAACCCGTACGCTAACACTAACCCGCGCCCTCACACGCACGCTCCCCCTAAAGCGTTGCCGTACCCTCACCTGGACCCGAAACCGTCCCCGTCCCCTAACCCTAACCCTAGCCTGAACCCTAAACCTAACACTTCCCCGAAGCCTGACCCTCACCCGTGCCCTAATCCTAACCCGTACGCTAACACTAACCCGCGCCCTCACACGCACGCTCCCCCTAAAGCGTTGCCGTACCCTCACCTGGACCCGAAACCGTCCCCGTCCCCTAACCCTAACCCTAGCCCGAACCCTAACCCTAACCCTTCCCCGAAGCCTGACCCTCACCCTTTCCCTAATCCTAAGCCGTACGCTAACACTAACCCGCGCCCTCACACGGACGCTACCCCTAAAGCGTTGCCGTTCCCTCACCTGGACCCTAAACCGTCCCCTAACCCTAACCCTAACCCTAGCCCGAACCCTAACCCTAACCCTTCCCCGAAGCCTGACCCTCACCCGTCCCCTAATCCTAACCCGTACGCTAACACTAACCCGCGCCCTCACACGCACGCTCCCCCTAAAGCGTTGCCGTACCCTCACCTGGACCCGAAACCGTCCCCGTCCCCTAACCCTAACCCTAGCCCGAACTCTAACCCTAACCGTTCCCCGAAGCCTGACCCTCACCCGTCCCCTAATCCTAACCCGTACGCTAACACTAACCCGCGCCCTCACACGCACGCTCCCCCTAAAGCGTTGCCGTACCCTCACCTGGACCCTAAACCGTCCCCGTCCCCTAACCCTAACCCTAGCCCGAATCCTAACCCTAACCCTTCCCCGAAGCCTGACCCTCACCCGTCCCCTAATCCTAACCCGTACGCTAACACTAACCCGCGCCCTCACACGCACGCTCCCCCTAAAGCGTTGCCGTACCCTCACCTGGACCCGAAACCGTCCCCTTCCCCTAACCCTAACCCTAGCCCGAACACTAACACTAACCCTTCCCCGAAGCCTGACCCTCACCCGTCCCCTAATCCTAACCCGTACGCTAACACTAACCCGTGCCCTCACACGCACGCTGCCCCTAAAGCGTTGCCGTACCCTCACCTGGACCCGAAACCGTCCCCGTCCCCTAACCCTAACCCTAGCCCGAACCCTAACCCTAACCCTTCCCCGAAGCCTGACCCTCACCCGTCCCCTAATCCTAACCCGTACGCTAACACTAACCCGTACCCTCACACGCACGCTCCCCCTAAAGCGTTGCCGTACCCTCACCTGGACCCTAAACCGTCCCCGACCCCTAACCCTAACCCTAGCCC
This sequence comes from Delphinus delphis, assembly GCF_949987515.2. NCBI lineage: Eukaryota > Metazoa > Chordata > Mammalia > Artiodactyla > Delphinidae > Delphinus > Delphinus delphis. The sequence goes on along the minus strand of NW_027192787.1, from coordinate 145,492 downwards.
GAACCCTAACCCTAACCCTTCCCTGAAGCCTGACCCTCACCCGTCCCCTAATCCTAACCCGTAAGCTAACACTAACCCGCGCCCTCACACGAACGCTCCCCCTAAAGCGTTGCCGTACCCTCACCTGGACCCTAAACCGTCCCCGTCCCCTAACCCTAACCCTAGCCCGAACCCTAACCCTAACCCTTCCCCGAAGCCTGACCCTCACCCGTCCCCTAATCCTAACCCGTACGCTAACACTAACCCGCGCCCTCACACGCACGCTCCCCCTAAAGCGTTGCCGTACCCTCACCTGGACCCGAAACCGTCCCCGTCCCCTAACCCTAACCCTAGCCCGAACCCTAACCCTAACCCTTCCTCGAAGCCTGACCCTCACCCGTTCCCTAATCCTAAGCCGTACGCTAACACTAACCCACGCCCTCACACGCACGCTCCCACTAAAGCGTTGCCGTACCCTCACCTGGACCCTAAACCGTCCCCGTCCCCTAACCCTAACCCTAGCCCGAACCCTAACCCTAACCCTTCCCCGAAGCCTGACCCTCACCCGTCCCCTAATCCTAACCCGTACGCTAACACTAACCCGCGCCCTCACACGCACGCTCCCCCTAAAGCGTTGCCGTACCCTCACCTGGACCCTAAACCGTCCCCGTCCCCTAACCCTAACCCTAACCCGAACCCTAACCCTAACCCTTCCCCGAAGCCTGACCCTCACCCGTCCCCTAATCCTAACCCGTACGCTAACACTAACCCGCGCCCTCACACGCACGCTCCCCCTAAAGCGTTGCCGTACCCTCACCTGGACCCTAAACCGTCCCCGTCCCCTAACCCTAACCCTAGCCCGAACCCTAACCCTAACCCTTCCCCGAAGCCTGACCCTCACCCGTCCCCTAATCCTAACCCGTACGCTAACACTAACCCGCGCCCTCACACGCACGCTCCCCCTAAAGCGTTGCCGTACCCTCACCTGGACCCGAAACCGTCCCCGTCCCCTAACCCTAACCCTAGCCTGAACCCTAAACCTAACACTTCCCCGAAGCCTGACCCTCACCCGTGCCCTAATCCTAACCCGTACGCTAACACTAACCCGCGCCCTCACACGCACGCTCCCCCTAAAGCGTTGCCGTACCCTCACCTGGACCCGAAACCGTCCCCGTCCCCTAACCCTAACCCTAGCCCGAACCCTAACCCTAACCCTTCCCCGAAGCCTGACCCTCACCCGTTCCCTAATCCTAAGCCGTACGCTAACACTAACCCGCGCCCTCACACGGACGCTACCCCTAAAGCGTTGCCGTTCCCTCACCTGGACCCTAAACCGTCCCCTAACCCTAACCCTAACCCTAGCCCGAACCCTAACCCTAACCCTTCCCCGAAGCCTGACCCTCACCCGTCCCCTAATCCTAACCCGTACGCTAACACTAACCCACGCCCTCACACGCACGCTCCCCGTAAAGCGTTGCCGTACCCTCACCTGGACCCTAAACCGTCCCCATCCCCTAACCCTAACCCTAGCCCAAACCCTAACCCTAACCCTTCCCCGAAGCCTGACCCTCACCCGTCCCCTAATCCTAACCCGTACGCTAACACTAACCCGCGCCCTGACACGCACGCTCCCCCTAAAGCGTTGCCGTACCCTCACCTGGACCCTAAACCGTCCCCGTCCCCTAACCCTTACCCTAGCCCGAACCCTAACACTAAACCTTCCCCGAAGCCTGACCCTCACCCGTCCCCTAATCCTAACCCGTACGCTAACACTAACCGGCGCCCTCACACGCACGCTCCCCCTAAAGCGTTGCCGTACCCTCACCTGGACCCTAAACCGTCCCCGTCCCCTAACCCTAACCCTAACCCGAACCCTAACCCTAACCCTTCCCCGAAGCCTGACCCTCACCCGTCCCCTAATCCTAACCCGTACGCTAACACTAACCCGCGCCCTCACACGCACGCTCCCCCTAAAGCGTTGCCGTACCCTCACCTGGACCCGAAACCGTCCCCGTCCCCTAACCCTAACCCTAGCCCGAACCCTAAACCTAACCCTTACCCGAAGCCTGACCCTCACCCGTCCCCTAATCCTAACCTGTACGCTAACACTAACCCGCGCCCTCACACGCACGCTCCCCCTAAAGCGTTGCCGTACCCTCACCTGGACCCTAAACCGTCCCCGTACCCTAACCCTAACCCTAGCCCGAACCCTAACCCTAACCCTTCCCCGAAGCCTGACCCTCACCCGTCCCCTAATCCTAACCCGTACGCTAACACTTACCCGCGCCCTCACACGCACGCTCCCCCTAAAGCGTTGCCGTACCCTCACCTGGACCCGAAACCGTCCCCGTCCCCTAACCCTAACCCTAGCCCGAACCCTAACCCTAACCGTTCCCCGAAGCCTGACCCTCACCCGTCCCCTAATCCTAACACGTACGCTAACACTAACCCGCGCCCTCACACGCACGCTCCCCCTAAAGCGTTGCCGTACCCTCACCTGGACCCTAAACCGTCCCCGTCCCCTAACCCTAACCCTAGCCCTAACCCTAACCCTTCCCCGAAGCCTGACCCTCACCCGTCCCCTAATCCTAACCCGTACGCTAACACTAACCCATGCCCTCACACGCACGCTCCCCCTAAAGCGTTGACGTACCCTCACCTGGACCCTAAACCGTCCCCGTCCCCTAACCCTAACCCTAGCCCGAACCCTAAACCTAACCCTTCCCCGTAGCCTGACCCTCACCCGTCCCCTAATCCTAACCCGTACGCTAACACTAACCCACGCCCTCACACGCACGCTCCCCCTAAAGCGTTGCCGTACCCTCACCTGGACCCTAAACCGTCCCCGTCCCCTAACCCTAACCCTAGCCCGAACCCTAACCCTAACCCTTCCCCGAAGCCTGACCCTCACCCGTCCCCTAATCCTAACCCGTACGCTAACACTAACCCGCGCCCTCACACGCACGCTGCCCCTAAAGCGTTGCCGTATACTCACCTGGACCCTAAACCGTCCCCGTCCCCTAACCCTAACCCTAGCCCGAACCCTAACACTAACACTTCCCCGAAGCCTGACCCTCACCCGTCCCCTAATCCTAACCCGTACGCTAACACTAACCCACGCCCTCACACGCACGCTCCCCCTAAAGCGTTGCCGTACCCTCACCTGGACCCTAAACCGTCCCCGTCCCCTAACCCTGACCCTAGACCGAACCCTAACCCTAACCTTTCCCCGAAGCCTGACCCTCACCCGTCCCCTAATCCTAACACGTACGCTAACACTAACCCGCGCCCTCACACGCACGCTCCCCCTAAAGCGTTGCCGTACCCTCACCTGGACCCTAAACCGTCCCCATCCCCTAACCCTAGCCCGAACCGTAACCCTAACCCTTCCCCGAAGTCTGACCCTCACCCGTCCCCTAATCCTAACCCGTACGCTAACACTAACCCGCGCCCTCACACGCACGCTCCCCCTAAAGCGTTGCCGTACCCTCACCTGGACCCGAAACCGTCCCCGTCCCCTAACCCTAACCCTAGCCCGAACCCTAACCCTAACCCTTCCCCGAAGCCTGACCCTCACCCGTCCCCTAATCCTAACCCGTACGCTAACACTAACCCGCGCCCTCACACGCACGCTCCCCCTAAAGCGTTGCCGTACCCTCACCTGGACCCTAAACCGTCCCCGTCCCCTAACCCTAACCCTAGCCCGAAACCTAACCCTAACCCTTCCCCGAAGCCTGACCCTCACCCGTCCCCTAATCCTAACCCGTACGCTAACACTAACCCACGCCCTCACACGCACGCTCCCCCTAAAGCGTTTCCGTACCCTCACATGGACCCTAAACCGTCCCCGTCCCCTAACCCTATCCCTAGACCGAAACCTAACCCTAACCCTTCCCCGAAGCCTGACCCTCACCCGTCCCCTAATCCTAACCTGTACGCTAACACTAACCCGCGCCCTCACACGCACGCTCCCCCTAAAGCGTTGCCGTACCCTCACCTGGACCCTAAACCGTCCCCGTCCCCTAACCCTAACCCTAGCCCGAACCCTAACCCTAACCCTTCCCCGAAGCCTGACACTCACCCGTCCCCTAATCCTAACCCGTACGCTAACACTAACCCGCGCCCTCACACGCACGCTCCCCCTAAAGCGTTGCCGTACCCTCAGCTGGACCCTAAACCGTCCCCGTCCCCTAACCCTAACCCTAGCCCGAACCCTAACCCTAACCGTTCCCCGAAGCCTGACCCTCACCAGTCCCCTAATCCTAACCCGTACGCTAACACTAACCCGCGCCCTCACACGCACGCTCCCCCTAAAGCGTTGCCGTACCCTCACCTGGACCCGAAACCGTCCCCGTCCCCTAACCCTAACCCTAGCCCGAACCCTAAACCTAACCCTTCCCCGAAGCCTGACCCTCACCCGTCCCCTAATCCTAACCCGTACGCTAACACTAACCCGCGCCCTCACACGCACGCTCCCCCTAAAGCGTTGCCGTACCCTCACCTGGACCCTAAACCGTCCCCGACCCCTAACCCTAACCCTAGCCCGAACCCTAACCCTAACCCTTCCCCGAAGCCTGACCCTCACCCGTCCCCTAATCCTAACCCGTACGCTAACACTAACCCACGCCCTCACACGCATGCTCCCCCTAAAGCGTTGCCGTACCCTCACCTGGACCCTAAACCGTCCCCATCCCCTAACCCTAACCCTAGCCCGAACCCTAACCCTAACCCTTCCCCGAAGCCTGACACTCACCCGTCCCGTAATCCTAACCCGTACGCTAACACTAACCCGCGCCCTCACACGCACGCTCCCCCTAAAGCGTTGCCGTACCCTCACCTGGACCCTAAACCGTCCCCGTCCCCTAACCCTAACCCTAGCCCGAACGCTAACCCTAACCCTTCCCCGAAGCCTGACCCTCACCCGTCCCCTAATCCTAACCCGTACGCTAACACTAACCCGCGCCCTCACACGCACGCTCCCCCTAAAGCGTTGCCGTACCCTCACCTGGACCCGAAACCGTCCCCGTCCCCTAACCCTAACCCTAGCCCGAACCCTAAACCTAACCCTTCCCCGAAGCCTGACCCTCACCCGTCCCCTAATCCTAACCCGAACACTAACACTAACCCGTGCCCTCACACGCACGCTCCCCCTAAAGCGTTGCCGTACCCTCACCTGGACCCTAAACCGTCCCCGTCCCCTAACCCTAACCCTAGCCCGAACCCTAACCCTAACCCTTCCCCGAAGCCTGACCCTCACCCGTCCCCTAATCCTAACACGTACGCTAACACTAACCCGCGCCCTCACACGCACGCTCCCCCTAAAGCGTTGCCGTACCCTCACCTGGACCCTAAACCGTCCCCGTCCCCTAACCCTAACCCTAGCCCGAACCCTAACCCTAACCCTTCCCCGAAGCCTGACCCTCACCCGTCCCCTAATCCTAACCCGTACGCTAACACTAACCCACGCCCTCACACGCACGCTCTCCCTAAAGCGTTGCCGTACCCTAACCTGGACCCTAAACCGTCCCCGTCCCCTAACCCTAACCCTAGCCCGAACCCTAACCCTAACCCTTCCCCGAAGCCTGACCCTCACCCGTCCCCTAATCCTAACCCGTACGCTAACACTAACCCGCGCCCTCACACGCACGCTCCCCCTAAAGCATTGCCGTACCCTCACCTGGACCCTAAACCGTCCCCGTCCCCTAACCCTAACCCTAGCCGGAACCCTAACCCTAACCCTTCCCCGAAGCCTGACCCTCACCCGTCCCCTAATCCTAACCCGTACGCTAACACTAACCCGCGCCCTCACACGCACGCTCCCCCTAAAGCGTTGCCGTACCCTCACCTGGACCCTAAACCGTCCCCGTCCCCTAACCCTAACCCTAGCCCGAACCCTAACCCTAACCCTTCCCCGAAGCCTGACCCTCACCCGTCCCCTAATGCTAACCCGTACGCTAACCCTAACCCGCTCCCTCATACGCACGCTCCCCCTAAAGCGTTGCCGTACCCTCACCTGGACCCTAAACCGTCCCCGTCCCCTAACCCTAACCCTAGCCCGAACCCTAACCCTAACCCTTCCCCGAAGCCTGACCCTCACCCGTCCCCTAATCCTAACCCGAACGCTAACACTAACCCATGCCCTCACACGCACGCTCCCCCTAAAGCGTTGCCGTACCCTCACCTGGACCCTAAACCGTCCCCGTCCCCTAACCCTAACCCTAGACCGAACCCTAACCCTAACCTTTCCCCGAAGCCTGACCCTCACCCGTCCCCTAATCCTAACACGTACGCTAACACTAACCCGCGCCCTCACACGCACGCTCCCCCTAAAGCGTTGCCGTACCCTCACCTGGACCCTAAACCGTCCCCGTCCCCTAACCCTAACCCTAGCCCTAACCCTAACCCTTCCCCGAAGCCTGACCCTCACCCGTCCCCTAATCCTAACCCGTACGCTAACACTAACCCATGCCCTCACACGCACGCTCCCCCTAAAGCGTTGACGTACCCTCACCTGGACCCTAAACCGTCCCCGTCCCCTAACCCTAACCCTAGCCCGAACCCTAACCCTAACCCTTCCCCGAAGCCTGACCCTCACCCGTCCCCTAATCCTAACCCGTACGCTAACACTAACCCGCGCCCTCACACGCACGCTGCCCCTAAAGCGTTGCCGTATACTCACCTGGACCCTAAACCGTCCCCGTCCCCTAACCCTAACCCTAGCCCGAACCCTAACACTAACACTTCCCCGAAGCCTGACCCTCACCCGTCCCCTAATCCTAACCCGTACGCTAACACTAACCCACGCCCTCACACGCACGCTCCCCCTAAAGCGTTGCCGTACCCTCACCTGGACCCTAAACCGTCCCCGTCCCCTAACCCTGACCCTAGACCGAACCCTAACCCTAACCTTTCCCCGAAGCCTGACCCTCACCCGTCCCCTAATCCTAACACGTACGCTAACACTAACCCGCGCCCTCACACGCACGCTCCCCCTAAAGCGTTGCCGTACCCTCACCTGGACCCTAAACCGTCCCCATCCCCTAACCCTAGCCCGAACCGTAACCCTAACCCTTCCCCGAAGTCTGACCCTCACCCGTCCCCTAATCCTAACCCGTACGCTAACACTAACCCGCGCCCTCACACGCACGCTCCCCCTAAAGCGTTGCCGTACCCTCACCTGGACCCGAAACCGTCCCCGTCCCCTAACCCTAACCCTAGCCCGAACCCTAACCCTAACCCTTCCCCGAAGCCTGACCCTCACCCGTCCCCTAATCCTAACCCGTACGCTAACACTAACCCGCGCCCTCACACGCACGCTCCCCCTAAAGCGTTGCCGTACCCTCACCTGGACCCTAAACCGTCCCCGTCCCCTAACCCTAACCCTAGCCCGAAACCTAACCCTAACCCTTCCCCGAAGCCTGACCCTCACCCGTCCCCTAATCCTAACCCGTACGCTAACACTAACCCACGCCCTCACACGCACGCTCCCCCTAAAGCGTTTCCGTACCCTCACATGGACCCTAAACCGTCCCCGTCCCCTAACCCTATCCCTAGACCGAAACCTAACCCTAACCCTTCCCCGAAGCCTGACCCTCACCCGTCCCCTAATCCTAACCTGTACGCTAACACTAACCCGCGCCCTCACACGCACGCTCCCCCTAAAGCGTTGCCGTACCCTCACCTGGACCCTAAACCGTCCCCGTCCCCTAACCCTAACCCTAGCCCGAACCCTAACCCTAACCCTTCCCCGAAGCCTGACACTCACCCGTCCCCTAATCCTAACCCGTACGCTAACACTAACCCGCGCCCTCACACGCACGCTCCCCCTAAAGCGTTGCCGTACCCTCAGCTGGACCCTAAACCGTCCCCGTCCCCTAACCCTAACCCTAGCCCGAACCCTAACCCTAACCGTTCCCCGAAGCCTGACCCTCACCAGTCCCCTAATCCTAACCCGTACGCTAACACTAACCCGCGCCCTCACACGCACGCTCCCCCTAAAGCGTTGCCGTACCCTCACCTGGACCCGAAACCGTCCCCGTCCCCTAACCCTAACCCTAGCCCGAACCCTAAACCTAACCCTTCCCCGAAGCCTGACCCTCACCCGTCCCCTAATCCTAACCCGTACGCTAACACTAACCCGCGCCCTCACACGCACGCTCCCCCTAAAGCGTTGCCGTACCCTCACCTGGACCCTAAACCGTCCCCGACCCCTAACCCTAACCCTAGCCCGAACCCTAACCCTAACCCTTCCCCGAAGCCTGACCCTCACCCGTCCCCTAATCCTAACCCGTACGCTAACACTAACCCACGCCCTCACACGCATGCTCCCCCTAAAGCGTTGCCGTACCCTCACCTGGACCCTAAACCGTCCCCATCCCCTAACCCTAACCCTAGCCCGAACCCTAACCCTAACCCTTCCCCGAAGCCTGACACTCACCCGTCCCGTAATCCTAACCCGTACGCTAACACTAACCCGCGCCCTCACACGCACGCTCCCCCTAAAGCGTTGCCGTACCCTCACCTGGACCCTAAACCGTCCCCGTCCCCTAACCCTAACCCTAGCCCGAACGCTAACCCTAACCCTTCCCCGAAGCCTGACCCTCACCCGTCCCCTAATCCTAACCCGTACGCTAACACTAACCCGCGCCCTCACACGCACGCTCCCCCTAAAGCGTTGCCGTACCCTCACCTGGACCCGAAACCGTCCCCGTCCCCTAACCCTAACCCTAGCCCGAACCCTAAACCTAACCCTTCCCCGAAGCCTGACCCTCACCCGTCCCCTAATCCTAACCCGAACACTAACACTAACCCGTGCCCTCACACGCACGCTCCCCCTAAAGCGTTGCCGTACCCTCACCTGGACCCTAAACCGTCCCCGTCCCCTAACCCTAACCCTAGCCCGAACCCTAACCCTAACCCTTCCCCGAAGCCTGACCCTCACCCGTCCCCTAATCCTAACACGTACGCTAACACTAACCCGCGCCCTCACACGCACGCTCCCCCTAAAGCGTTGCCGTACCCTCACCTGGACCCTAAACCGTCCCCGTCCCCTAACCCTAACCCTAGCCCGAACCCTAACCCTAACCCTTCCCCGAAGCCTGACCCTCACCCGTCCCCTAATCCTAACCCGTACGCTAACACTAACCCACGCCCTCACACGCACGCTCTCCCTAAAGCGTTGCCGTACCCTAACCTGGACCCTAAACCGTCCCCGTCCCCTAACCCTAACCCTAGCCCGAACCCTAACCCTAACCCTTCCCCGAAGCCTGACCCTCACCCGTCCCCTAATCCTAACCCGTACGCTAACACTAACCCGCGCCCTCACACGCACGCTCCCCCTAAAGCATTGCCGTACCCTCACCTGGACCCTAAACCGTCCCCGTCCCCTAACCCTAACCCTAGCCGGAACCCTAACCCTAACCCTTCCCCGAAGCCTGACCCTCACCCGTCCCCTAATCCTAACCCGTACGCTAACACTAACCCGCGCCCTCACACGCACGCTCCCCCTAAAGCGTTGCCGTACCCTCACCTGGACCCTAAACCGTCCCCGTCCCCTAACCCTAACCCTAGCCCGAACCCTAACCCTAACCCTTCCCCGAAGCCTGACCCTCACCCGTCCCCTAATGCTAACCCGTACGCTAACCCTAACCCGCTCCCTCATACGCACGCTCCCCCTAAAGCGTTGCCGTACCCTCACCTGGACCCTAAACCGTCCCCGTCCCCTAACCCTAACCCTAGCCCGAACCCTAACCCTAACCCTTCCCCGAAGCCTGACCCTCACCCGTCCCCTAATCCTAACCCGAACGCTAACACTAACCCATGCCCTCACACGCACGCTCCCCCTAAAGCGTTGCCGTACCCTCACCTGGACCCTAAACCGTCCCCGTCCCCTAACCCTAACCCTAGACCGAACCCTAACCCTAACCTTTCCCCGAAGCCTGACCCTCACCCGTCCCCTAATCCTAACTCGTACGCTAACACTAACCCGTGCCCTCACACGCACGCTCCCCCTAAAGCTTTGCCGTACCCTCACCTGGACCCTAAACCGTCCCCGTCCCCTAACCCTAACCCTAGCCCGAACCCTAACCCTAACCCTTTCCCGAAGCCTGACCCTCACCCGTCCCCTAATCCTAACCCGTACGCTAACACTAACCCGCGCCCTCACACGGACGCTCCCCCTAAAGCGTTGCCGTATACTCACCTGGACCCTAAACCGTCCCCGTCCCCTAACCCTAACCCTAGCCCGAACCCTAACCCTAACCCTTCCCCGAAGCCTGACCCTCACCCGTCCCCTAATCCTAACCCGTACGCTAACACTAACCCGCGCCCTCACACGCACGCTCCCCCTAAAGCGTTGCCGTACCCTCACCTGGACCCTAAACCGTCCCCGTCCCCTAACCCTAACCCGAACCCTAACCCTAACCCTTCCCCGAAGCCTGACCCTCACCCGTCCCCTAATCCTAACCCGTACGCTAACACTAACCCGCGCCCTCACACGCACGCTCCCCCTAAAGCGTTGCCGTACCCTCACCTGGACCCTAAACCGTCCCCGTCCCCTAACCCTAACCCTAGCCCGAACCCTAAACCTAACTCTTCCCCGAAGCCTGACCCTCACCCGTCCCCTAATGCTAACCCGTACGCTAACACTAACCCGCTCCCTCACACGCACGCTCCCCCTAAAGCGTTGCCGTACCCTCACCTGGACCCTAAACCGTCCCCGTCCCCTAACCCTAACCCTAGCCCGAACCCTAACCCTAACCCTTCCCCGAAGCCTGACCCTCACCCGTCCCCTAATCCTAACCCGTACGCTAACACTAACCCGCGCCCTCACACGCACGCTCCCCCTAAAGCGTTGCCGTACCCTCACCTGGACCCTAAACCGTCCCCGTCCCCTGACCCTAACCCTAGCCCGAACCCTAACCCTAACCCTTCCCCGAAGCCTGACCCTCACCCGTCCCCTAATCCTAACCCGTACGCTAACACTAACCCGCGCCCTCACACGCACGCTCCCCCTAAAGCGTTGCCGTACCCTCACCTGGACCCTAAACCGTCCCCGTCCCCTAACCCTAACCCTAGCCCGAACCCTAACCCTAACCCTTCCCCGAAGCCTGACCCTCACCCGTCCCCTAATGCTAACCCGTACGCTAACACTAACCCGCTCCCTCACACGCACGCTCCCCCTAAAGCGTTGCCGTACCCTCACCTGGACCCTAAACCGTCCCCGTCCCCTAACCCTAACCCTAGCCCGAACCCTAACCCTAACCCTTCCCCGAAGCCTGACCCTCACCCGTCCCCTAATCCTAACCCGTACGCTAACACTAACCCGCGCCCTCACACGCACGCTCCCCCTAAAGCGTTGCCGTACCCTCACCTGGACCCTAAACCGTCCCCTAACCCTAACCCTAGCCCGAACCCTAACCCTAACCCTTCCCCGAAGCCTGACCCTCACCCGTCCCCTAATCCTAACCCGTACGCTAACACTAACCCGCGCCCTCACACGCACGCTCCCCCTAAAGCGTTGCCGTACCCTCACCTGGACCCTAAACCGTCCCCGTCCCCTAACCCTAACCCTAGCCCGAACCCTAACCCTAACCCTTCCCCGAAGCCTGACCCTCACCCGTCCCCTAATGCTAACCCGTACGCTAACACTAACCCGCTCCCTCACACGCACGCTCCCCCTAAAGCGTTGCCGTACCCTCACCTGGACCCTAAACCGTCCCCGTCCCCTGACCCTAACCCTAGCCCGAACCCTAACCCTAACCCTTCCCCGAAGCCTGACCCTCACCCGTCCCCTAATCCTAAGCCGTACGCTAACACTAAGCCGCGCCCTCACACGCACGCTCCCCCTAAGCGTTGCCGTACCCTCACCTGGACCCTAAACCGTCCCCTAACCCTAACCCTAACCCTAGCCCGAACCCTAACCCTAACCCTACCCCGAAGCCTGACCCTCACCCGTCCCCTAATCCTAAGCCGTACCCTAACACTAATCCACGCCCTCACACGCACGCTCCCCCTAAAGCGTTGCCGTACCCTCACCTGGACCCTAAACCGTCCCCGTCCCCTAACCCTAACCCTAGCCCGAACCCTAACCCTAACCCTTCCCCGAAGCCTGACCCTCACCCGTCCCCTAATCCTAACCTGTACGCTAACACTAACCCGCAACCTCACACGCACGCTCCCCCTAAACCGTTGCCGTACCCTCACCTGGACCCGAAACCGTCCCCGTCCCCTAACCCTAACCCTAGCCCGAACCCTAACCCTAACCCTTCCCCGAAGCCTGACCCTCACCCGTCCCCTAATCCTAACCCGTACGCTAACACTAACCCGCGCCCTCACACGCACGCTCCCCCTAAAGCGTTGCCGTACCCTCACCTGGACCCGAAACCGTCCCCGTCCCCTAACCCTAACCCTAGCCCGAACCCTAAACCTAACCGTTCCCCGAAGCCTGACCCTCACCCGTCCCCTAATCCTAACCCGTACGCTAACACTAACCCGCGCCCTCACACGCACGCTCCCCCTAAAGCGTTGCCGTATACTCACCTGGACCCTAAACCGTCCCCTAACCCTAACCCTAACCCTAGCCCGAACCCTAACCCTAACACTTCCCCGAAGCCTGACCCTCACCCGTCCCCTAATCCTAACCCGTACGCTAACACTAACCCACGCCCTCACACGCACGCTCCCCCTAAAGCTTTGCCGTACCCTCACCTGGACCCTAAACCGTCCCCGTCCCCTAACCCTAACCCTAGACCGAACCCTAACCCTAAACTTTCCCCGAAGACTGACCCTCACCCGTCCCCTAATCCTAACACGTACGCTAACACTAACCCGCACCCTCACACGCACGCTCCCCCTAAAGCGTTGCCGTACCCTCACCTGGACCCTAAACCGTCCCCGTCCCCTAACCCTAGCCCGAACCCTAACCCTAACCCTTCCCCGAAGTCTGACCCTCACCCGTCCCCTAATCCTAACCCGTACGCTAACACTAACCCGCGCCCTCACACGCACGCTCCACCTAAAGCGTTGCCGTACCCTCACCTGGACCCGAAACCGTCCCCGTCCCCTAACCCTAACCCTAGCCCGAACCCTAACCCTAACCCTTCCCCGAAGCCTGACCCTCACCCGTCCCCTAATCCTAACCCGTACGCTAACACTAACCCGCTCCCTCACACGCACGCTCCCCCTAAAGCGTTGCCGTACCCTCACCTGGACCCTAAACCGTCCCCGTCCCCTAACCCTAACCCTAGCCCGAACCCTAACCCTAACCCTTCCCCGAAGCCTGACCCTCACCCGTCCCCTAATCCTAACCCGTACGCTAACACTATCCCGTGCGCTCACACGCATGCTCCCCCTAAAGCGTTGCCGTACCCTCACCTGGACCCTAAACCGTCCCCGTCCCCTAACCCTAACCCTAGCCCGAACCCTAACCCTAACCATTCCTCGAAGTCTGACCCTCACCCATCCCCTAATCCTAACCCGTACGCTAACACTAACCCGCGCCCTCACACGCACGCTCCCCCTAAAGCGTTGCCGTACCCTCACCTGGACCCGAAACCGTCCCCGTCCCCTAACCCTAACCCTAGCCCGAACCCTAACCCTAACCCTTCCCCGAAGCCTGACCCTCACCCGTCCCCTAATCCTAACCCGTACGCTAACACTAACCCGCGCCCTCACACGCACGCTCCCCCTAAAGCGTTGCCGTACCCTCACCTGGACCCTATACCGTCCCCGACCCCTAACCCTAACCCTAGCCCGAACCCTAACCCTAACCCTTCCCCGAAGCCTGACCCTCACCCGTCCCCTAATCCTAACCCGTACGCTAACACTAACCCGTGCCCTCACACGCACGCTCCCCCTAAAGCGTTGACGTACCCTCACCTGGACCCTAAACCGTCCCCGTCCCCTAACCCTAACCCTAACCCGAACCCTAACCCTAACCCTTCCCCGAAGCCTGACCCTCACCCGTCCCCTAATCCTAACCCGTAGGCTAACACTAACCCGCGCCCTCACACGCACGCTCCCCCTAAAACATTGCCGTACCCTCACCTGGACCCTAAACCGTCCCCGTCCCCTAACCCTAACCCTAGCCCGAACCCTAAACCTAAACCTTCCCCGAAGCCTGACCCTCACCCGTCCCCTAATCCTAACCCGTACGCTAACACTAACCCGCGCCCTCACACGCACGCTCCCCCTAAATCGTTGCCGTACCCTCACCTGGACCCTAAACCGTCCCCGTCCCCTAACCCTAACCCTAGCCCGAACCCTAACCCTAACCCTTCCCCGAAGTCTGACCCTCACCCGTCCCCTAATCCTAACCCGTACGCTAACACTAACCCGCGCCCTCACACGCACGCTCCCCCTAAAGCGTTGCCGTACCCTCACCTGGACCCGAAACCGTCCCCGTCCCCTAACCCTAACCCTAGCCCGAACCCTAACCCTAACCGTTCCCCGAAGCCTAACCCTCACCCGTCCCCTAATCCTAACCCGTACGCTAACACTAACCCGCGCCCTCACACGCACGCTCCCCCTAAAGCGTTGCCGTACCCTCACCTGGACCCTAAACCGTCCCCTAACCCTAACCCTAACCCTAGCCCAAATCCTAACCCTAACCCTTCCCCGAAGCCTGACCCTCACCCGTCCCCTAATCCTAACCCGTACGCTAACACTAACCCACGCCCTCACACGCACACTCCCCCTAAAGCGTTTCCGTACCCTCACCTGGACCCTAAACCGTCCCCGTCCCCTAACCCTATACCTAGACCGAACCCTAACCCTAACCCTTCCCCGAAGCCTGACCCTCACCCGTCCCCTAATCCTAACCTGTACGCTAACACTAACCCGCGCCCTCACATGCACGCTACCCCTAAAGCGTTGCCGTACCCTCACCTGGACCCTAAACCGTCCCCGTCCCCTAACCCTAACCCTAGCCCGAACCCTAACCCTAACCCTTCCCCGAAGCCTGACCCTCACCCGTCCCCTAATCCTAACCCGTACGCTAACACTAACCCGCGCCCTCACACGCACGCTCCCCCTAAAGCGTTGCCGTACCCTCACCTGGACCCTAAACCGTCCCCGTCCCCTAACCCTAACCCTAGCCCGAACCCTAACCCTAACCCTTCCCCGAAGCCTGACCCTCACCCATCCCCTAATCCTAACCCGTACGCTAACACTAACCCGCGCCCTCACACGCACGCTCCCCCTAAAGCGTTGCCGTACCCTCACCTGGACCCGAAACCGTCCCCGTCCCCTAACCCTAACCCTAGCCCGAACCCTAACCCTAACCCTTCCCCGAAGCCTGACCCTCACCCGTCCCCTAATCCTAACCCGTACGCTAACACTAACCCGCGCCCTCACACGCACGCTCCACCTAAAGCGTTGCCGTACCCTCACCTGGACCCGAAACCGTCCCCGTCCCCTAACCCTAACCCTAGCCCGAACCCTAACCCTAACCCTTCCCCGAAGCCTGACCCTCACCCGTCCCCTAATCCTAACCCGTACGCTAACACTAACCCGCTCCCTCACACGCACGCTCCCCCTAAAGCGTTGCCGTACCCTCACCTGGACCCTAAACCGTCCCCGTCCCCTAACCCTAACCCTAGCCCGAACCCTAACCCTAACCCTTCCCCGAAGCCTGACCCTCACCCGTCCCCTAATCCTAACCCGTACGCTAACACTATCCCGTGCGCTCACACGCATGCTCCCCCTAAAGCGTTGCCGTACCCTCACCTGGACCCTAAACCGTCCCCGTCCCCTAACCCTAACCCTAGCCCGAACCCTAACCCTAACCATTCCTCGAAGTCTGACCCTCACCCATCCCCTAATCCTAACCCGTACGCTAACACTAACCCGCGCCCTCACACGCACGCTCCCCCTAAAGCGTTGCCGTACCCTCACCTGGACCCGAAACCGTCCCCGTCCCCTAACCCTAACCCTAGCCCGAACCCTAACCCTAACCCTTCCCCGAAGCCTGACCCTCACCCGTCCCCTAATCCTAACCCGTACGCTAACACTAACCCGCGCCCTCACACGCACGCTCCCCCTAAAGCGTTGCCGTACCCTCACCTGGACCCTATACCGTCCCCGACCCCTAACCCTAACCCTAGCCCGAACCCTAACCCTAACCCTTCCCCGAAGCCTGACCCTCACCCGTCCCCTAATCCTAACCCGTACGCTAACACTAACCCGTGCCCTCACACGCACGCTCCCCCTAAAGCGTTGACGTACCCTCACCTGGACCCTAAACCGTCCCCGTCCCCTAACCCTAACCCTAACCCGAACCCTAACCCTAACCCTTCCCCGAAGCCTGACCCTCACCCGTCCCCTAATCCTAACCCGTAGGCTAACACTAACCCGCGCCCTCACACGCACGCTCCCCCTAAAACATTGCCGTACCCTCACCTGGACCCTAAACCGTCCCCGTCCCCTAACCCTAACCCTAGCCCGAACCCTAAACCTAAACCTTCCCCGAAGCCTGACCCTCACCCGTCCCCTAATCCTAACCCGTACGCTAACACTAACCCGCGCCCTCACACGCACGCTCCCCCTAAATCGTTGCCGTACCCTCACCTGGACCCTAAACCGTCCCCGTCCCCTAACCCTAACCCTAGCCCGAACCCTAACCCTAACCCTTCCCCGAAGTCTGACCCTCACCCGTCCCCTAATCCTAACCCGTACGCTAACACTAACCCGCGCCCTCACACGCACGCTCCCCCTAAAGCGTTGCCGTACCCTCACCTGGACCCGAAACCGTCCCCGTCCCCTAACCCTAACCCTAGCCCGAACCCTAACCCTAACCGTTCCCCGAAGCCTAACCCTCACCCGTCCCCTAATCCTAACCCGTACGCTAACACTAACCCGCGCCCTCACACGCACGCTCCCCCTAAAGCGTTGCCGTACCCTCACCTGGACCCTAAACCGTCCCCTAACCCTAACCCTAACCCTAGCCCAAATCCTAACCCTAACCCTTCCCCGAAGCCTGACCCTCACCCGTCCCCTAATCCTAACCCGTACGCTAACACTAACCCACGCCCTCACACGCACACTCCCCCTAAAGCGTTTCCGTACCCTCACCTGGACCCTAAACCGTCCCCGTCCCCTAACCCTATACCTAGACCGAACCCTAACCCTAACCCTTCCCCGAAGCCTGACCCTCACCCGTCCCCTAATCCTAACCTGTACGCTAACACTAACCCGCGCCCTCACATGCACGCTACCCCTAAAGCGTTGCCGTACCCTCACCTGGACCCTAAACCGTCCCCGTCCCCTAACCCTAACCCTAGCCCGAACCCTAACCCTAACCCTTCCCCGAAGCCTGACCCTCACCCGTCCCCTAATCCTAACCCGTACGCTAACACTAACCCGCGCCCTCACACGCACGCTCCCCCTAAAGCGTTGCCGTACCCTCACCTGGACCCTAAACCGTCCCCGTCCCCTAACCCTAACCCTAGCCCGAACCCTAACCCTAACCCTTCCCCGAAGCCTGACCCTCACCCATCCCCTAATCCTAACCCGTACGCTAACACTAACCCGCGCCCTCACACGCACGCTCCCCCTAAAGCGTTGCCGTACCCTCACCTGGACCCGAAACCGTCCCCGTCCCCTAACCCTAACCCTAGCCCGAACCCTAACCCTAACCCTTCCCCGAAGCCTGACCCTCACCCGTCCCCTAATCCTAACCCGTACGCTAACACTAACCCGCGACCTCACACGCACGCTCCCCCTAAAGCGTTGCCGTACCCTCACCTGGACCCTAAACCGTCCCCGTCCCCTAACCCTAACCCTAGCCCGAACCCTAACCCTAACCCTTCCCCGAAGCCTGACCCTCACCCGTCCCCTAATCCTAACCCGTACGCTAACACTAACCCACGCCCTCACACGCACGCTCCCCCTAAAGCGTTGCCGTACCCTCACCTGGACCCTAAACGGTCCCCGTCCCCTAACCCTAACCCTAGACCGAACCCTAACCCTAACCCTTCCCCGAAGCCTGACCCTCACCCGTCCCCTAATCCTAACCTGTACGCTAACACTAACCCGCGCCCTCACACGCACGCTCCCCCTAAAGCGTTGCCGTACCCTCACCTGGACCCTAAACCGTCCCCGTCCCCTAACCCTAACCCTAGCCCGAACCCTAACCCTAAGCCTTCCCCGAAGCCTGACCCTCACCCGTCCCCTAATCCTAACCCGTACGCTAACACTAACCCGCGCCCTCACACGCACGCTCCCCCTAAAGCGTTGCCGTACCCTCACCTGGACCCGAAACCGTCCCCGTCCCCTAACCCTAACCCTAGCACGAACCCTAACCCTAACCCTTCCCCGAAGCCTGACACTCACCCGTCCCCTAATCCTAACCCGTACGCTAACACTAACCTGCGCCCTCACACGCACGCTCCCCCTAAAGCGTTGCCGTACCCTCACCTGGACCCTAAACCGTCCCCGTCCCCTAACCCTAACCCTAGCCCGAACCCTAACCCTAACCCTTCCCCGAAGCCTGACCCTCACCCGTCCCCTAATCCTAACCCGTACGCTAACACTAACCCGCGCCCTCACACGCACGCTCCCCCTAAAGCGTTGCCGTACCCTCACCTGGACCCTAAACCGTCCCCGACCCCTAACCCTAACCCTAGCCCGAACCCTAACTCTAACCCTTCCCCGAAGCCTGACCCTCACCCGTCCCCTAATCCTAACCCGTACGCTAACACTAACCCGCGCCCTCACACGCACGCTCCCCCTAAAGCGTTGCCGTACCCTCACCTGGACCCTAAACCGTCCCCATCCCCTAACCCTAACCCTAGCACGAACCCTAACCCTAACCCTTCCCCGAAGCCTGACACTCACCCGTCCCCTAATCCTAACCCGTAGGCTAACACTAACCTGCGCCCTCACACGCACGCTCCCCCTAAAGCGTTGCCGTACCCTCACCTGGACCCTAAACCGTCCCCGTCCCCTAACCCTAACCCTAGCCCGAACCCTAACCCTAACCCTTCCCCGAAGCCTGACCCTCACCCGTCCCCTAATCCTAACCCGTACGCTAACACTAACCCACGCCCTCACACGCACGCTCCCCCTAAAGCGTTGCCGTACCCTCACCTGGACCCTAAACCGTCCCCGTCCCCTAACCCTAACCCTAGACCAAACCCTAACCCTAACCCTTCCCCGAAGCCTGACCCTCACCCGTCCCCTAATCCTAACCTGTACGCTAACACTAACCCGCGCTCTCACACGCACGCTCCCCCTAAAGCGTTGCCGTACCCTCACCTGGACCCTAAACCGTCCCCGTCCCCTAACCCTAACCCTAGCCCGAACCCTAACCCTAACCCTTCCCCGAAGCCTGACCCTCACCCGTCCCCTAATCCTAACCCGTACGCTAACACTAACCCGCGCCCTCACACGCACGCTCCCCCTAAAGCGTTGCCGTACCCTCACCTGGACCCGAAACCGTCACCGTCCCCTAACCCTAACCCTAGCCCGAACCCTAACCCTAACCGTTCCCCGAAGCCTGACCCTCACCCGTCCCCTAATCCTAACCCGTACGCTAACACTAACCCGCGCCCTCACACGCACGCTCCCCCTAAAGCGTTGCCGTACCCTCACCTGGACCCTAAACCGTCCCCGTCCCCTAACCCTAACCCTAGCCCTAACCCTAACCCTAACCCTTCCCCGAAGCCTGACGCTCACCCGTCCCCTAATCCTAACCCGTACGCTAACACTAACCCGCGCCCTCACACGCACGCTCCCCCTAAAGCGTTGACGTACCCTCACCTGGACCCTAAACCGTCCCCGTCCCATAACCCTAACCCTAGCCCGAACCCTAACCCTAACACTTCCCCGAAGCCTGACCCTCACCCGTCCCCTAATCCTAACCCGTACGCTAACACTAACCCACGCCCTCACACGCACGCTCCCCCTAAAGCGTTGCCGTACCCTCACCTGGACCCTAAACCGTCCCCATCCCCTAACCCTAACCCTAGCCCGAACCCTAACCCTAACCCTTCCCCGAAGCCTGACCCTCACCCGTCCCCTAATCCTAACCCGTACGCTAACACTAACCCGCGCCCTCACACGCACGCTCCCCCTAAAGCGTTGCCGTACCCTCACCTGGACCCGAAACCGTCCCCGTCCCCTAACCCTAACCCTAGCCCAAACCCTAAACCTAACACTTCCCCGAAGCCTGACCATCACCCGTCCCGTAATCCTAACCCGTACGCTAACACTAACCCGTGCCCTCACACGCACGCTCCCCCTAAAGCGTTGCCGTACCCTCACCTGGACCCGAAACCGTCCCCGTCCCCTAACCCTAACCCTAGCCCGAACCCTAACCCTAACCCTTCCCCGAAGCCTGACCCTCACCCGTCCCCTAATCCTAACCCGTACGCTAACACTAACCCGCGCTCTCACACGCACGCTCCCCCTAAAGCGTTGCCGTACCCTCACCTGGACCCTAAACCGTCCCCGTCCCCTAACCGTAACCCTAGCCCGAACCCTAACCCTAACCCTTCCCCGAAGCCTGACCCTCACCCGTCCCCTAATCCTAACCCGTACGCTAACACTAACCCGCGCCCTCACACGCACGCTCCCCCTAAAGCGTTGCCGTACCCTCACCTGGACCCGAAACCGTCCCCGTCCCCTAACCCTAACCCTAGCCCGAACCCTAACCCTAACCGTTCCCCGAAGCCTGACCCTCACCCGTCCCCTAATCCTAACCCGTACGCTAACACTAACCCGCGCCCTCACACGCACGCTCCCCCTAAAGCGTTGCCGTACCCTCACCTGGACCCTAAACCGTCCCCGTCCCCTAACCCTAACCCTAACCCTAACCCTAACCCTAACCCTTCCCCGAAGCCTGACCCTCACCCGTCCCCTAATCCTAACCCGTACGCTAACACTAACCCGCGCCCTCACACGCACGCTCCCCCTAAAGCGTTGACGTACCCTCACCTGGACCCTAAACCGTCCCCGTCCCATAACCCTAACCCTAGCCCGAACCCTAACCCTAACCCTTCCCCGAAGCCTGACCCTCACCCGTCCCCTAATCCTAACCCGTACGCTAACACTAACCCACGCCCTCACACGCACGCTCCCCCTAAAGCGTTGCCGTACCCTCACCTGGACCCTAAACCGTCCCCGTCCCCTAACCCTAACCCTAGCCCGAACCCTAACCCTAACCCTTCCCCGAAGCCTGACCCTCACCCGTCCCCTAATCCTAATCCGTACGCTAACACTAACCCGCGCCCTCACACGCACGCTCCCCCTAAAGCGTTGACGTACCCTCACCTGGACCCTAAACCGTCCCCGTCCCATAACCCTAACCCTAGCCCTAACCCTAACCCTAACCCTTCCCCGAAGCCTGACCCTCACCCGTCCCCTAATCCTAACCCGTACGCTAACACTAACCCACGCCCTCACACGCACGCTCCCCCTAAAGCGTTGCCGTACACTCACCTGGACCCTAAACCATCCCCGTCCCCTAACCCTAACCCTAGCCCGAACCCTAACCCTAACCCTTCCCCGAAGCCTGACCCTCACCCGTCCCCTAATCCTAACCCGTACGCTAACACTAACTCGCGCCCTCACACGCATGCTCCCCCTAAAGCGTTGCCGTATACTCACCTGGACCCTAAACCGTCCCCTAACCCTAACCCTAACCCTAGCCCGAACCCTAACCCTAACACTTCCCCGAAGCCTGACCCTCACCCGTCCCCTAATCCTAACCCGTACGCTAACACTAACCCACGCCCTCACACGCACACTCCCCCTAAAGCGTTGCCGTACCCTCACCTGGACCCTAAACCGTCCCCGTCCCCTAACCCTAACCCTAGACCGAACCCTAACCCTAACATTTCCCCGAAGCCTGACCCTCACCCGTCCCCTAATCCTAACACGTACGCTAACACTAACCCGCGCCCTCACACGCACGCTCCCCCTAAAGCGTTGCCGTACCCTCACCTGGACCCTAAACCGTCCCCGTCCCCTAACCCTAACCCTAGCCCGAACCCTAACCCTAACCCTTCCCCGAAGTCTGACACTCACCCGTCCCCTAATCCTAACCCGTACGCTAACACTAACCCGCGCCCTCACACGCACGCTCCCCCTAAAGCGTTGCCGTACCCTCACCTGGACCCGAAACCGTCCCCGTCCCCTAACCCTAACCCTAGCCCGAACCCTAACCCTAACCCTTCCCCGAAGCCTGACCCTCACCCGTCCCCTAATCCTAACCCGTACGCTAACACTAACCCGCGCCCTCACACGCACGCTCCCCCTAAAGCGTTGCCGTACCCTCACCTGGACCCTAAACCGTCCCCATCCCCTAACCCTAACCCTAGCCCGAACCCTAACCCTAACCCTTCCCCGAAGCCTGACCCTCACCCGTCCCCTAATCCTAACCCGTACGCTAACACTAACTCGCGCCCTCACACGCATGCTCCCCCTAAAGCGTTGCCGTATACTCACCTGGACCCTAAACCGTCCCCTAACCCTAACCCTAACCCTAGCCCGAACCCTAACCCTAACACTTCCCCGAAGCCTGACCCTCACCCGTCCCCTAATCCTAACCCGTACGCTAACACTAACCCACGCCCTCACACGCACACTCCCCCTAAAGCGTTGCCGTACCCTCACCTGGACCCTAAACCGTCCCCGTCCCCTAACCCTAACCCTAGACCGAACCCTAACCCTAACATTTCCCCGAAGCCTGACCCTCACCCGTCCCCTAATCCTAACACGTACGCTAACACTAAACCGCGCCCTCACACGCACGCTCCCCCTAAAGCGTTGCCGTACCCTCACCTGGACCCTAAACCGTCCCCGTCCCCTAACCCTAACCCTAGCCCGAACCCTAACCCTAACCCTTCCCCGAAGTCTGACCCTCACCCGTCCCCTAATCCTAACCCGTACGCTAACACTAACCCACGCCCTCACACGCACGCTCCCCCTAAAGCGTTGCCGTACCCTCACCTGGACCCGAAACCGTCCCCGTCCCCTAACCCTAACCCTAGCCCGAACCCTAACCCTAACCCTTCCCCGAAGCCTGACCCTCACCCGTCCCCTAATCCTAACCCGTACGCTAACACTAACCCGCGCCCTCACACGCACGCTCCCCCTAAAGCGTTGCCGTACCCTCACCTGGACCCTAAACCGTCCCCATCCCCTAACCCTAACCCTAGCCCGAACCCTAACCCTAACCCTTCCCCGAAGCCTGACCCTCACCCGTCCCCTAATCCTAACCCGTACGCTAACACTAACTCGCGCCCTCACACGCATGCTCCCCCTAAAGCGTTGCCGTATACTCACCTGGACCCTAAACCGTCCCCTAACCCTAACCCTAACCCTAGCCCGAACCCTAACCCTAACACTTCCCCGAAGCCTGACCCTCACCCGTCCCCTAATCCTAACCCGTACGCTAACACTAACCCACGCCCTCACACGCACACTCCCCCTAAAGCGTTGCCGTACCCTCACCTGGACCCTAAACCGTCCCCGTCCCCTAACCCTAACCCTAGACCGAACCCTAACCCTAACATTTCCCCGAAGCCTGACCCTCACCCGTCCCCTAATCCTAACACGTACGCTAACACTAACCCGCGCCCTCACACGCACGCTCCCCCTAAAGCGTTGCCGTACCCTCACCTGGACCCTAAACCGTCCCCGTCCCCTAACCCTAACCCTAGCCCGAACCCTAACCCTAACCCTTCCCCGAAGTCTGACCCTCACCCGTCCCCTAATCCTAACCCGTACGCTAACACTAACCCGCGCCCTCACACGCACGCTCCCCCTAAAGCGTTGCCGTACCCTCACCTGGACCCGAAACCGTCCCCGTCCCCTAACCCTAACCCTAGCCCGAACCCTAACCCTAACCCTTCCCCGAAGCCTGACCCTCACCCGTCCCCTAATCCTAACCCGTACGCTAACACTAACCCGCGCCCTCACACGCACGCTCCCCCTAAAGCGTTGCCGTACCCTCACCTGGACCCGAAACCGTCCCCGTCCCCTAACCCTAACCCTAGCCCGAACCCTAACCCTAACCGTTCCCCGAAGCCTGACACTCACCCGTCCCCTAATCCTAACCCGTACGCTAACACTAACCCGCGCCCTCACACGCACGCTCCCCCTAAAGCGTTGCCGTACCCTCACCTGGACCCTAAACCGTCCCCGTCCCCTAACCCTAACCCTAGCCCTAACCCTAACCCTAACCCTTCCCCGAAGCCTGACCCTCACCCGTCCCCTAATCCTAACCCGTACGCTAACACTAACCCGCGCCCTCACACGCACGCTCCCCCTAAAGCGTTGACGTACCCTCACCTGGACCCTAAACCGTCCCCGTCCCATAACCCTAACCCTAGCCCGAACCCTAACCCTAACCCTTCCCCGAAGCCTGACCCTCACCCGTCCCCTAATCCTAACCCGTACGCTAACACTAACCCACGCCCTCACACGCACGCTCCCCCTAAAGCGTTGCCGTACCCTCACCTGGACCCTAAACCGTCCCCGTCCCCTAACCCTAACCCTAGCCCGAACCCTAACCCTAACCCTTCCCCGAAGCCTGACCCTCACCCGTCCCCTAATCCTAACCCGTACGCTAACACTAACCCGTGCCCTCACACGCACGCTCCCCCTAAAGCGTTGCCGTACCCTCACCTGGACCCTAAACCGTCCCTATCCCCTAACCCTAACCCTAGCCCGAACCCGAACCCTAACACTTCCCCGAAGCCTGACACTCACCCGTCCCCTAATCCTAACCCGTACGCTAACACTAACCCGCGCCCTCACACGCACGCTCCCCCTAAAGCGTTGCCATACCCTCACCTGGACCCTAAACCGTCCCCGTCCCCTAACCCTAACCCTAGCCCGAACCCTAACCCTAACCCTTCCCCGAAGCCTGACCCTCACCCGTCCCCTAATCCTAACCCGTACGCTAACACTAACCCGCGCCCTCACACGCACGCTCCCCCTAAAGCGTTGCCGTACCCTCACCTGGACCCGAAACCGTCCCCGTCCCCTAACCCTAACCCTAGACCGAACCCTAACCCTAACCGTTCCCCGAAGCCTGACCCTCACCCATCCCCGAATCCTAACCCGTACGCTAACACTAACCCGCGCCCTCACACGCACGCTCCCCCTAAAGCGTTGCCGTACCCTCACCTGGACCCTAAACCGTCCCCGTCCCCTAACCCTAACCCTAGCCCTAACCCTAACCCTAACCCTTCCCCGAAGCCTGACCCTCACCCGTCCCCTAATCCTAACCCGTACGCTAACACTAACCCGCGCCCTCACACGCACGCTCCCCCTAAAGCGTTGACGTACCCTCACCTGGACCCTAAACCATCCCCGTCCCATAACCCTAACCCTAGTCCAAACCCTAACCCTAACCCTTCCCCGAAGCCTGACCCTCACCCGTCCCCTAATCCTAACCCGTACGCTAACACTAACCCACGCCCTCACACGCACGCTCCCCCTAAAGCGTTGCCGTACCCTCACCTGGACCCTAAACCATCCCCGTCCTCTAACCCTAACCCTAGCCCGAACCCTAACCCTAACCCTTCCCCGAAGCCTGACCCTCACCCGTCCCCTAATCCTAAGCCATACGCTAACACTAACCCGCGCCCTCACACGCCTGCTCCCCCTAAATCGTTGCCGTATACTCACCTGGACCCTAAACCGTCCCCTAACCCTAACCCTAACCCTAGCCCGAACCCTAACCCTAACCCTTCCCCGAAGCCTGACCCTCACCCGTCCCCTAATCCTAACCCGTACGCTAACACTAACCCGCGCCCTCACACGCACGCTCCCCCTAAAGCGTTGACGTACCCTCACCTGGACCCTAAACCATCCCCGTCCCATAACCCTAACCCTAGTCCAAACCCTAACCCTAACCCTTCCCCGAAGCCTGACCCTCACCCGTCCCCTAATCCTAACCCGTACGCTAACACTAACCCACGCCCTCACACGCACGCTCCCCCTAAAGCGTTGCCGTACCCTCACCTGGACCCTAAACCATCCCCGTCCCCTAACCCTAACCCTAGACCGAACCCTAACCCTAACCCTTCCCCGAAGCCTGACCCTCACCCGTCCCCTAATCCTAAGCCATACGCTAACACTAACCCGCGCCCTCACACGCATGCTCCCCCTAAAGCGTTGCCGTATACTCACCTGGACCCTAAACCGTCCCCTAACCCTAACCCTAACCCTAGCCCGAACCCTAACCCTAACACTTCCCCGAAGCCTGACCCTCACCCGTCCCCTAATCCTAACCCGTACGCTAACACTAACCCACGCCCTCACAAGCACACTCCCCCTAAAGCGTTGCCGTACCCTCACCTGGACCCTAAACCGTCCCCGTCCCCTAACCCTAACCCTAGACCGAACCCTAACCCTAACATTTCCCCGAAGCGTGACCCTCACCCGTCCCCTAATCCTAACACGTACGCTAACACTAACCCGCGCCCTCACACGCACGCTCCCCCTAAAGCGTTGCCGTACCCTCACCTGGACCCTAAACCGTCCCCGTCCCCTAACCCTAACCCTAGCCCGAACCCTAACCCTAACCCTTCCCCGAAGCCTGACCCTCACCCGTCCCCTAATCCTAACCCGTACGCTAACACTAACCCGCGCCCTCACACGCACGCTCCCCCTAAAGCGTTGCCGTACCCTCACCTGGACCCGAAACCGTCCCCGTACCCTAACCCTAACCCTAGCCCGAACCCTAACCCTAACCCTTCCCCGAAGCCTGACCCTCACCCGTCCCCTAATCCTAACCCGTACGCTAACACTAACCCGCGCCCTCACACGCACGCTCCCCCTAAAGCGTTGCCGTACCCTCACCTGGACCCGAAACCGTCCCCATCCCCTAACCCTAACCCTAGCCCGAACCCTAACCCTAACACTTCCCCGAAGCCTGACACTCACCCGTCCCCTAATCCTAACCCGTACGCTAACACTAACCCGCGCCCTCACACGCACGCTCCCCCTAAAACGTTGCCGTACCCTCACCTGGACCCTAAACCGTCCCCGTCCCCTAACCCTAACCCTAGCCCGAACCCTAACCCTAACCCTTCCCCGAAACCTGACCCTCACCCGTCCCCTAATCCTAACCCGTACGCTAACACTAACCCGCGCCCTCACACGCACGCTCCCCCTAAAGCGTTGCCGTACCCTCACCTGGACCCGAAACCGTCCCCGTCCCCTAACCCTAACCCTAGCCCGAACCCTAACCCTAACCGTTCCCCGAAGCCTGACCCTCACCCGTCCCCTAATCCTAACCCGTACGCTAACACTAACCCGCGCCCTCACACGCACGCTCCCCCTAAAGCGTTGCCGTACCCTCACCTGGACCCTAAACCGTCCCCGTCCCCTAACCCTAACCCTAGCCCTAACCCTAACCCTAACACTTCCCCGAAGCCTGAGCCTCACCCGTCCCCTAATCCTAACCCGTGCGCTAACACTAACCCGCGCCCTCACACGCACGCTCCCCCTAAAGCGTTGCCGTACCCTCACCTGGACCCTAAACCGTCCCCGTCCCCTAACCCTAACCCTAGACCGAACCCTAACCCTAACCCTTCCCCGAAGCCTGACCCTCACCCGTCCCCTAATCCTAACCCGTACGCTAACACTAACCCGCGCCCTCACACGCACGCTCCCCCTAAAGCGTTGCCGTATACTCACCTGGACCCTAAACCGTCCCCTAACCCTAACCCTAACCCTAGCCCGAACCCTAACCCTAACACTTGCCCGAAGCCTGACCCTCACCCGTCCCCTAATCCTAACCCGTACGCTAACACTAACCCACGCCGTCACACGCACGCTCCCCCTAAAGCGTTGCCGTACCCTCACCTGGACCCTAAACCGTCCCCGTCCCCTAACCCTAACCCTAGACCGAACCCTAACCCTAACATTTCCCCGAAGCCTGACCCTCACCCGTCCCCTAATCCTAACACGTACGCTAACACTAACCCGCGCCCTCACACGCACGCTCCCCCTAAAGCGTTGCCGTACCCTCACCTGGACCCGAAACCGTCCCCGTCCCCTAACCCTAACCCTAGCCCGAACCCTAACCCTTCCCCGAAGCCTGACCCTCACCCGTCCCCTAATCCTAACACGTACGCTAACACTAACCCGCGCCCTCACACGCACGCTCCCCCTAAAGCGTTGCCGTACCCTCACCTGGACCCTAAACCGTCCCCGTCCCCTAACCCTAACCCTAGCCCGAACCCTAACCCTAACCCTTCCCCGAAGCCTGACCCTCACCCGTCCCCTAATCCTAACCCGTACGCTAACACTATCCCGCGCCCTCACACGCACGCTCCCCCTAAAGCGTTGCCGTACCCTCACCTGGACCCTAAACCGTCCCCGTCCCCTAAACCTAACCCTAGCCCGAACCCTAACCCTAACCCTTCCCCGAAGCCTGACCCTCACCCGTCCCCTAATCCTAACCCGTACGCTAACACTAACCCGCGCCCTCACACGCACGCTCCCCCTAAAGCGTTGCCGTACCCTCACCTGGACCCTAAACCGTCCCCGTCCCCTAACCCTAACCCTAGCCCGAACCCTAACCCTAACCCTTCCCCGAAGCCTGACCCTCACCCGTCCCCTAATCCTAACCCGTACGCTAACACTAACCCGCGCCCTCACACGCACGCTCCCCCTAAAGCGTTGCCGTACCCTCACCTGGACCCTAAACCGTCCCCGTCCCCTAACCCTAACCCTAGCCCTAACCCTAACCCTAACCCTTCCCCGAAGCCTGACCCTCACCCGTCCCCTAATCCTAACCCGTACGCTAACACTAACCCGTGCCCTCACACGCACGCTCCCCCTAAAGCGTTGACGTACCCTCACCTGGACCCTAAACCGTCCCCGTCCCATAACCCTAACCCTAGTCCAAACCCTAACCCTAACCCTTCCCCGAAGCCTGACCCTCACCCGTCCCCTAATCCTAACCCGTACGCTAACACTAACCCACGCCCTCACACGCACGCTCCCCCTAAAGCGTTGCCGTACCCTCACCTGGACCCTAAACCATCCCCGTCCCCTAACCCTAACCCTAGCCCGAACCCTAACCCTAACCCTTCCCCGAAGCCTGACCCTCACCCGTCCCCTAATCCTAACCCGTACGCTAACACTAACCCGCGCCCTCACACGCATGCTCCCCCTAAAGCGTTGCCGTATACTCACCTGGACCCTAAACCGTCCCCTAACCCTAACCCTAACCCTAGCCCGAACCCTAACCCTAACACTTCCCCGAAGCCTGACCCTCACCCGTCCCCTAATCCTAACCCGTACGCTAACACTAACCCACGCCCTCACAAGCACACTCCCCCTAAAGCGTTGCCGTACCCTCACCTGGACCCTAAACCGTCCCCGTCCCCTAACCCTAACCCTAGACCGAACCCTAACCCTAACATTTCCCCGAAGCGTGACCCTCACCCGTCCCCTAATCCTAACACGTACGCTAACACTAACCCGCGCCCTCACACGCACGCTCCCCCTAAAGCGTTGCCGTACCCTCACCTGGACCCTAAACCGTCCCCGTCCCCTAACCCTAACCCTAGCCCGAACCCTAACCCTAACCCTTCCCCGAAGCCTGACCCTCACCCGTCCCCTAATCCTAACCCGTACGCTAACACTAACCCGCGCCCTCACACGCACGCTCCCCCTAAAGCGTTGCCGTACCCTCACCTGGACCCGAAACCGTCCCCGTACCCTAACCCTAACCCTAGCCCGAACCCTAACCCTAACCCTTCCCCGAAGCCTGACCCTCACCCGTCCCCTAATCCTAACCCGTACGCTAACACTAACCCGCGCCCTCACACGCACGCTCCCCCTAAAGCGTTGCCGTACCCTCACCTGGACCCGAAACCGTCCCCATCCCCTAACCCTAACCCTAGCCCGAACCCTAACCCTAACACTTCCCCGAAGCCTGACACTCACCCGTCCCCTAATCCTAACCCGTACGCTAACACTAACCCGCGCCCTCACACGCACGCTCCCCCTAAAACGTTGCCGTACCCTCACCTGGACCCTAAACCGTCCCCGTCCCCTAACCCTAACCCTAGCCCGAACCCTAACCCTAACCCTTCCCCGAAACCTGACCCTCACCCGTCCCCTAATCCTAACCCGTACGCTAACACTAACCCGCGCCCTCACACGCACGCTCCCCCTAAAGCGTTGCCGTACCCTCACCTGGACCCGAAACCGTCCCCGTCCCCTAACCCTAACCCTAGCCCGAACCCTAACCCTAACCGTTCCCCGAAGCCTGACCCTCACCCGTCCCCTAATCCTAACCCGTACGCTAACACTAACCCGCGCCCTCACACGCACGCTCCCCCTAAAGCGTTGCCGTACCCTCACCTGGACCCTAAACCGTCCCCGTCCCCTAACCCTAACCCTAGCCCTAACCCTAACCCTAACACTTCCCCGAAGCCTGAGCCTCACCCGTCCCCTAATCCTAACCCGTGCGCTAACACTAACCCGCGCCCTCACACGCACGCTCCCCCTAAAGCGTTGCCGTACCCTCACCTGGACCCTAAACCGTCCCCGTCCCCTAACCCTAACCCTAGACCGAACCCTAACCCTAACCCTTCCCCGAAGCCTGACCCTCACCCGTCCCCTAATCCTAACCCGTACGCTAACACTAACCCGCGCCCTCACACGCACGCTCCCCCTAAAGCGTTGCCGTATACTCACCTGGACCCTAAACCGTCCCCTAACCCTAACCCTAACCCTAGCCCGAACCCTAACCCTAACACTTGCCCGAAGCCTGACCCTCACCCGTCCCCTAATCCTAACCCGTACGCTAACACTAACCCACGCCGTCACACGCACGCTCCCCCTAAAGCGTTGCCGTACCCTCACCTGGACCCTAAACCGTCCCCGTCCCCTAACCCTAACCCTAGACCGAACCCTAACCCTAACATTTCCCCGAAGCCTGACCCTCACCCGTCCCCTAATCCTAACACGTACGCTAACACTAACCCGCGCCCTCACACGCACGCTCCCCCTAAAGCGTTGCCGTACCCTCACCTGGACCCGAAACCGTCCCCGTCCCCTAACCCTAACCCTAGCCCGAACCCTAACCCTTCCCCGAAGCCTGACCCTCACCCGTCCCCTAATCCTAACACGTACGCTAACACTAACCCGCGCCCTCACACGCACGCTCCCCCTAAAGCGTTGCCGTACCCTCACCTGGACCCTAAACCGTCCCCGTCCCCTAACCCTAACCCTAGCCCGAACCCTAACCCTAACCCTTCCCCGAAGCCTGACCCTCACCCGTCCCCTAATCCTAACCCGTACGCTAACACTATCCCGCGCCCTCACACGCACGCTCCCCCTAAAGCGTTGCCGTACCCTCACCTGGACCCTAAACCGTCCCCGTCCCCTAAACCTAACCCTAGCCCGAACCCTAACCCTAACCCTTCCCCGAAGCCTGACCCTCACCCGTCCCCTAATCCTAACCCGTACGCTAACACTAACCCGCGCCCTCACACGCACGCTCCCCCTAAAGCGTTGCCGTACCCTCACCTGGACCCTAAACCGTCCCCGTCCCCTAACCCTAACCCTAGCCCGAACCCTAACCCTAACCCTTCCCCGAAGCCTGACCCTCACCCGTCCCCTAATCCTAACCCGTACGCTAACACTAACCCGCGCCCTCACACGCACGCTCCCCCTAAAGCGTTGCCGTACCCTCACCTGGACCCGAAACCTTCCCCGTCCCCTAACCCTAACCCTAGACCGAACCCTAACCCTAACACTTCCCCGAAGCCTGACCCTCACCCGTCCCCTAATCCTAACCCGTACGCTAACACTAACCCGCGCCCTCACACGCACGCTCCCCCTAAAGCGTTGCCGTACCCTCACCTGGACCCTAAACCGTCCCCGTCCCCTAACCCTAACCCTAGCCCGAACCCTAACCCTAACCCTTCCCCGAAGCCTGACCCTCACCCGTCCCCTAATCCTAACCCGTACGCTAACACTAACCCGTGCCCTTACACGCACGCTCCCCCTAAAGCGTTGACGTACCCTCACCTGGACCCTAAACCGTCCCCGTCCCCTAACCCTAACCCTAGCCCGAACCCTAACCCTAACCCTTCCCCGAAGCCTGACACTCACCCGTCCCCTAATCCTAACCCGTACGCTAACACTAACCCGCGCCCTCACACGCACGCTCCCCCTAAAGCGTTGCCGTACCCTCACCTGGACCCTAAACCGTCCCCGTCCCATAACCCTAACCCTAGCCCGAACCTTAACCCTAACCCTTCCCCGAAGCCTGACCCTCACCCGTCCCCTAATCCTAACCCGTACGCTAACACTAACCCGTGCCCTCACACGCACGCTCCCCCTAAAGCGTTGCCGTACCCTCACCTGGACCCTAAACCATCCCCGTCCCCTAACCCTAACCCTAGCCAGAACCCTAACCCTAACCCTTCCCCGAAGCCTGACTCTCACCCGTCCCCTAATCCTAACCCGTACGCTAACACTAACCCGCGCCCGCACACGCATGCTCCCCCTAAAGCGTTGCCGTATACTCACCTGGACCCTAAACCGTCCCCTAACCCTAACCCTAACCCTAGCCCGAACCCTAACCCTAACACTTCCCCGAAGCCTGACCCTCACCCGTCCCCTAATCCTAACACGTACGCTAACACTAACCCGCGCCCTCACACGCACGCTCCCCCTAAAGCGTTGCCGTACCCTCATCTGGACCCTAAACCGTCCCCGTCCCCTAACCCTAACCCTAGCCCGAACCCTAACCCTAACCCTTCCCCGAAGCCTGACCCTCACCCGTCCCCTAATCCTAACCCGTACGCTAACACTAACCCGCGCCGTCACACGCACGCTCCCCCTAAAGCGTTGCCGTACCCTCACCTGGACCCGAAACCTTCCCCGTCCCCTAACCCTAACCCTAGCCCGAACCCTAACCCTAACCCTTCCCCGAAGCCTGACCCTCACCCGTCCCCTAATCCTAACCCGTACGCTAACACTAACCCGCGCCCTCACACGCACGCTCCCCCTAAAGCGTTGCCGTACCCTCACCTGGACCCTAAACCGTCCCCGTCCCCTAACCCTAACCCTAGCCCGAACCCTAACCCTAACCCTTCCCCGAAGCCTGACCCTCACCCGTCCCCTAATCCTAACCCGTACGCTAACACTAACCCGCGCCCTCACACGCACGCTCCCCCTAAAGCGTTGCCGTACCCTCACCTGGACCCGAAACCTTCCCCGTCCCCTAACCCTAACCCTAGCCCGAACCCTAACCCTAACCGTTCCCCGAAGCCTGACCCTCACCCGTCCCCTAATCCTAACCCGTACGCTAACACTAACCCGCGCCCTCACACGCACGCTCCCCCTAAAGCGTTGCCGTACCCTCACCTGGACCCTAAACCGTCCCCGTCCCCTAACCCTAACCCTAGCCCGAACCCTAACCCTAACCCTTCCCCGAAGCCTGACCCTCACACGTCCCCTAATCCTAACCCGTACGCTAACACTAACCCACGCCCTCACACGCACGCTCCCCCTAAAGCGTTGCCGTACCCTCACCTGGACCCTAAACCGTCCCCGTCCCCTAACCCTAACCCTAACCCGAACCCTAACCCTAACACTTCCCCGAAGCCTGACCCTCACCCGTCCCCTAATCCTAACCCGTACGCTAACACTAACCCACGCCCTCACACGCACGCTCCCCCTAAAGCGTCGCCGTACCCTCACCTGGACCTGAAACCGTCCCCGTCCCCTAACCCTAACCCTAGCCCGAACCCTAACCCTAACCCTTCCTCGAAGCCTGACCCTCACCCGTCCCCTAATCCTAACCCGTACGCTAACACTAACCCGTGCCCTCACACGCACGCTCCCCCTAAAGCGATGCCGTACCCTCACCTGGACCCTAAACCGTCCCCGTCCCCTAACCCTAACCCTAGCCCGAACCCTAACCCTAACCCTTCCCCGAAGCCTGACCCTCACCCGTCCCCTAATCCTAACCCGTACGCTAACACTAACCCGCGCCCTCACACGCACGCTCCCCCTAAAGCGTTGCCGTACCCTCACCTGGACCCTAAACCGTCTCCGTCCCCTAACCCTAATTCTAGCCCGAACCCTAACCCTAACCCTTCCCCAAAGCCTGACCCTCACCCGTCCCCTAATCCTAACCCGTACGCTAACACTAACCCGCGCCCTCACACGCACGCTCCCCCTAAAGCGTTGCCGTACCCTCACCTGGACCCGAAACCTTCCCCGTCCCCTAACCCTAACCCTAGCCCGAACCCTAACCCTAACCGTTCCCCGAAGCCTGACCCTCACCCGTCCCCTAATCCTAACCCGTACGCTAACACTAACCCGCGCCCTCACACGCACGCTCCCCCTAAAGCGTTGCCGTACCCTCACCTGGACCCTAAACCGTCCCCGTCCCCTAACCCTAACCCTAGCCCGAACCCTAACCCTAACCCTTCCCCGAAGCCTGACCCTCACCCGTCCCCTAATCCTAACCCGTACGCTAACACTAACCCGCGCCCTCACACGCACGCTCCCCCTAAAGCGTTGACGTACCCTCACCTGGACCCTAAACCGTCCCCGTCCCATAACCCTAACCCTAGCCCGAACCTTAACCCTAACCCTTCCCCGAAGCCTGCCCCTCACCCGTCCCCTAATCCTAACCCGTACGCTAACACTAACCCGCTCCCTCACACGCACGCTCCCCCTAAAGCGTTGCCGTACCCTCACCTGGACCCTAAACCATCCCCGTCCCCTAACCCTAACCCTAGCCCGAACCCTAACCCTAACCCTTCCCCGAAGCCTGACCCTCACCCGTCCCCTAATCCTAACCCGTACGCTAACACTAACCCGCGCCCTCACACGCATTCTGCCCCTAAAGCGTTGCCGTATACTCACCTGGACCCTAAACCGTCCCCTAACCCTAACCCTAACCCTAGCCCGAACCCTAACCCTAACACTTCCCCGAAGCCTGACCCTCACCCGTCCCCTAATCCTAACCCGTACGCTAACACTAACCCACGCCCTCACACGCACACTCCCCCTAAAGCGTTGCCGTACCCTCACCTGGACCCTAAACCGTCCCCGTCCCCTAACCCTAACCCTAGACCGAACCCTTACCCTAACATTTCCCCGAAGCCTGACCCTCACCCGTCCCCTAATCCTAACACGTACGCTAACACTAACCCGCGCCCTCACACGCACGCTCCCCCTAAAGCGTTGCCGTACCCTCACCTGGACCCTAAACCGTCCCCGTCCCCTAACCCTAACCCTAGCCCGAACCCTAACCCTAACCCTTCCCCGAAGTCTGACCCTCACCCGTCCCCTAATCCTAACCCGTACGCTAACACTAACCCGCGCCCTCACACGCACGCTCCCCCTAAAGCGTTGCCGTACCCTCACCTGGACCCGAAACCGTCCCCGTCCCCTAACCCTAACCCTAGCCCGAACCCTAACCCTAACCCTTCCCCGAAGCCTGACCCTCACCCGTCCCCTAATCCTAACCCGTACGCTAACACAAACCCGCGCCCTCACACGCACGCTCACCCTAAAGCGTTGCCGTACCCTCACCTGGACCCTAAACCGTCCCCATCCCCTAACCCTAACCCTAGCCCGAAACCTAACCCTAACACTTCCCCGAAGCCTGACACTCACCCGTCCCCTAATCCTAACCCGTACGCTAACACTAACCCGCGCCCTCACACGCACGCTCCCCCTAAAGCGTTGCCGTACCCTCACCTGGACCCTAAACCGTCCCCGTCCCCTAACCCTAACCCTAGCCCGAACCCTAACCCTAACCCTTCCCCGAAGCCTGACCCTCACCCGTCCCCTAATCCTAACCTGTACGCTAACACTAACCCGCGCCCTCACACGCACGCTCCCCCTAAAGCGTTGCCGTACCCTCACCTGGACCCGAAACCGTCCCCGTCCCCTAACCCTAACCCTAGCCCGAACCCTAAACCTAACCGTTCCCCGAAGCCTGACCCTCACCCGTCCCCTAATCCTAACCCGTACGCTAACACTAACCCGCGCCCTCACACGCACGCTCCCCCTAAAGCGTTGCCGTACCCTCACCTGGACCCTAAACCGTCCCCATCCCCTAACCCTAACCCTAGCCCGAACCCTAACCCTAACACTTCCCCGAAGCCTGACACTCACCCGTCCCCTAATCCTAACCCGTACGCTAACACTAACCCGCGCCCTCACACGCACGCTCCCCCTAAAGCGTTGCCGTACCCTCACCTGGACCCTAAACCGTCCCCGTCCCCTAACCCTAACCCTAGCCCGAACCCTAACCCTAACCCTTCCCCGAAGCCTGACCCTCACCCGTCCCCTAATCCTAACCCGTACGCTAACACTAACCCGCGCCCTCACACGCACGCTCCCCCTAAAGCGTTGCCGTATACTCACCTGGACCCTAAACCGTCCCCTAACCCTAACCCTAACCCTAGCCCGAACCCTAACCCTAACACTTGCCCGAAGCCTGACCCTCACCCGTCCCCTAATCCTAACCCGTACGGTAACACTAACCCACGCCGTCACACGCACGCTCCCCCTAAAGCGTTGCCGTACCCTCACCTGGACCCTAAACCGTCCCCGTCCCCTAACCCTAACCCTAGACCGAACCGTAACCCTAACATTTCCCCGAAGCCTGACCCTCACGCGTCCCCTAATCCTAACACGTACGCTAACACTAACCCGCGCCCTCACACGCACGCTCCCCCTAAAGCGTTGCCGTACCCTCACCTGGACCCGAAACCGTCCCCGTCCCCTAAGCCTAACCCTAGCCCGAACCCTAACCCTAACCCTTCCCCGAAGCCTGACCCTCACCCGTCCCCTAATCCTAACCCGTACGCTAACACTAACCCGCGCCCGCACACGCATGCTCCCCCTAAAGCGTTGCCGTATACTCACCTGGACCCTAAACCGTCCCCTAACCCTAACCCTAACCCTAGCCCGAACCCTAACCCTAACACTTCCCCGAAGCCTGACCCTCACCCGTCCCCTAATCCTAACCCGTACGCTAACACTAACCCGCGCCCTCACACGCACGCTCCCCCTAAAGCGTTGCCGTACCCTCACCTGGACCCGAAACCTTCCCCGTCCCCTAACCCTAACCCTAGCCCGAACCCTAACCCTAACCGTTCCCCGAAGCCTGACCCTCACCCGTCCCCTAATCCTAACCCGTACGCTAACACTAACCCGCGCCCTCACACGCACGCTCCCCCTAAAGCGTTGCCGTACCCTCACCTGGACCCTAAACCGTCCCCGTCCCCTAACCCTAACCCTAGCCCGAACCCTAACCCTAACCCTTCCCCGAAGCCTGACCCTCACCCGTCCCCTAATCCTAACCCGTACGCTAACACTAACCCACGCCCTCACACGCACGCTCCCCCTAAAGCGTTGCCGTACCCTCACCTGGACCCTAAACCGTCCCCGTCCCCTAACCCTAACCCTAACCCGAACCCTAACACTAACACTTCCCCGAAGCCTGACCCTCACCCGTCCCCTAATCCTAACCTGTACGCTAACACTAACCCACGCCCTCACACGCACGCTCCCCCTAAAGCGTCGCCGTACCCTCACCTGGACCCGAAACCGTCCCCGTCCCCTAACCCTAACCCTAGCCCGAACCCTAACCCTAACCCTTCCTCGAAGCCTGACCCTCACCCGTCCCCTAATCCTAACCCGTACGCTAACACTAACCCGTGCCCTCACACGCACGCTCCCCCTAAAGCGATGCCGTACCCTCACCTGGACCCTAAACCGTCCCCGTCCCCTAACCCTAACCCTAGCCCGAACCCTAACCCTAACCCTTCCCCGAAGCCTGACCCTCACCCGTCCCCTAATCCTAACCCGTACGCTAACACTAACCCGCGCCCTCACACGCACGCTCCCCCTAAAGCGTTGCCGTACCCTCACCTGGACCCTAAACCGTCCCCGTCCCCTAACCCTAACCCTAGCCCGAACCCTAACCCTAACCCTTCCCCGAAGCCTGACCCTCACCCGTCCCCTAATCCTAACCCGTACGCTAACACTAACCCGTGCCCTCACACGCACGCTCCCCCTAAAGCGTTGACGTACCCTCACCTGGACCCTAAACCGTCCCCGTCCCCTAACCCTAACCCTAGCCCGAACCCTAACCCTAACCCTTCCCCGAAGCCTGACCCTCACCCGTCCCCTAATCCTAACCCGTACGCTAACACTAACCCGCGCCCTCACACGCACGCTCCCCCTAAAGCGTTGCCGTACCCTCACCTGGACCCTAAACCGTCCCCGTCCCATAACCCTAACCCTAGCCCGAACCTTAACCCTAACCCTTCCCCGAAGCCTGACCCTCACCCGTCCCCTAATCCTAACCCGTACGCTAACACTAACCCGTGCCCTCACACGCACGCTCCCCCTAAAGCGTTGCCGTACCCTCACCTGGACCCTAAACCATCCCCGTCCCCTAACCCTAACCCTAGCCCGAACCCTAACCCTAACCCTTCCCCGAAGCCTGACCCTCACCCGTCCCCTAATCCTAACCCGTACGCTAACACTAACCCGCGCCCTCACACGCATTCTCCCCCTAAAGCGTTGCCGTATACTCACCTGGACCCTAAACCGTCCCCTAACCCTAACCCTAACCCTAGCCCGAACCCTAACCCTAACACTTCCCCGAAGCCTGACCCTCACCCGTCCCCTAATCCTAACCCGTACGCTAACACTAACCCACGCCCTCACACGCACACTCCCCCTAAAGCGTTGCCGTACCCTCACCTGGACCCTAAACCGTCCCCGTCCCCTAACCCTAACCCTAGACCGAACCCTAACCCTAACATTTCCCCGAAGCCTGACCCTCACCCGTCCCCTAATCCTAACACGTACGCTAACACTAACCCGCGCCCTCACACGCACGCTCCCCCTAAAGCGTTGCCGTACCCTCACCTGGACCCTAAACCGTCCCCGTCCCCTAACCCTAACCCTAGCCCGAACCCTAACCCTAACCCTTCCCCGAAGTCTGACCCTCACCCGTCCCCTAATCCTAACCCGTACGCTAACACTAACCCGCGCCCTCACACGCACGCTCCCCCTAAAGCGTTGCCGTACCCTCACCTGGACCCGAAACCGTCCCCGTCCCCTAACCCTAACCCTAGCCCGAACCCTAACCCTAACACTTCCCCGAAGCCTGAGCCTCACCCGTCCCCTAATCCTAACCCGTGCGCTAACACTAACCCGCGCCCTCACACGCACGCTCCCCCTAAAGCGTTGCCGTACCCTCACCTGGACCCTAAACCGTCCCCGTCCCCTAACACTAACCCTAGACCGAACCCTAACCCTAACCCTTCCCCGAAGCCTGACCCTCACCCGTCCCCTAATCCTAACCCGTACGCTAACACTAACCCGCGCCCTCACACGCACGCTCCCCCTAAAGCGTTGCCGTATACTCACCTGGACCCTAAACCGTCCCCTAACCCTAACCCTAACCCTAGCCCGAACCCTAACCCTAACACTTGCCCGAAGCCTGACCCTCACCCGTCCCCTAATCCTAACCCGTACGCTAACACTAACCCACGCCGTCACACGCACGCTCCCCCTAAAGCGTTGCCGTACCCTCACCTGGACCCTAAACCGTCCCCGTCCCCTAACCCTAACCCTAGACCGAACCCTAACCCTAACATTTCCCCGAAGCCTGACCCTCACCCGTCCCCTAATCCTAACACGTACGCTAACACTAACCCGCGCCCTCACACGCACGCTCCCCCTAAAGCGTTGCCGTACCCTCACCTGGACCCGAAACCGTCCCCGTCCCCTAACCCTAACCCTAGCCCGAACCCTAACCCTTCCCCGAAGCCTGACCCTCACCCGTCCCCTAATCCTAACACGTACGCTAACACTAACCCGCGCCCTCACACGCACGCTCCCCCTAAAGCGTTGCCGTACCCTCACCTGGACCCTAAACCGTCCCCGTCCCCTAACCCTAACCCTAGCCCGAACCCTAACCCTAACCCTTCCCCGAAGCCTGACCCTCACCCGTCCCCTAATCCTAACCCGTACGCTAACACTATCCCGCGCCCTCACACGCACGCTCCCCCTAAAGCGTTGCCGTACCCTCACCTGGACCCTAAACCGTCCCCGTCCCCTAAACCTAACCCTAGCCCGAACCCTAACCCTAACCCTTCCCCGAAGCCTGACCCTCACCCGTCCCCTAATCCTAACCCGTACGCTAACACTAACCCGCGCCCTCACACGCACGCTCCCCCTAAAGCGTTGCCGTACCCTCACCTGGACCCTAAACCGTCCCCGTCCCCTAACCCTAACCCTAGCCCGAACCCTAACCCTAACCCTTCCCCGAAGCCTGACCCTCACCCGTCCCCTAATCCTAACCCGTACGCTAACACTAACCCGCGCCCTCACACGCACGCTCCCCCTAAAGCGTTGCCGTACCCTCACCTGGACCCGAAACCTTCCCCGTCCCCTAACCCTAACCCTAGACCGAACCCTAACCCTAACACTTCCCCGAAGCCTGACCCTCACCCGTCCCCTAATCCTAACCCGTACGCTAACACTAACCCGCGCCCTCACACGCACGCTCCCCCTAAAGCGTTGCCGTACCCTCACCTGGACCCTAAACCATCCCCGTCCCCTAACCCTAACCCTAGCCAGAACCCTAACCCTAACCCTTCCCCGAAGCCTGACTCTCACCCGTCCCCTAATCCTAACACGTACGCTAACACTAACCCGCGCCCGCACACGCATGCTCCCCCTAAAGCGTTGCCGTATACTCACCTGGACCCTAAACCGTCCCCTAACCC
Organism: Delphinus delphis; assembly: GCF_949987515.2. Classification (NCBI taxonomy): domain Eukaryota; kingdom Metazoa; phylum Chordata; class Mammalia; order Artiodactyla; family Delphinidae; genus Delphinus; species Delphinus delphis. Next base: position 104,747 of record NW_027192787.1, on the reverse strand, counting down.
TAACCCTAACCCTAGCCCGAACCCTAACCCTAACACTTCCCCGAAGCCTGACCCTCACCCGTCCCCTAATCCTAACACGTACGCTAACACTAACCCGCGCCCTCACACGCACGCTCCCCCTAAAGCGTTGCCGTACCCTCATCTGGACCCTAAACCGTCCCCGTCCCCTAACCCTAACCCTAGCCCGAACCCTAACCCTAACCCTTCCCCGAAGCCTGACCCTCACCCGTCCCCTAATCCTAACCCGTACGCTAACACTAACCCGCGCCGTCACACGCACGCTCCCCCTAAAGCGTTGCCGTACCCTCACCTGGACCCGAAACCTTCCCCGTCCCCTAACCCTAACCCTAGCCCGAACCCTAACCCTAACCCTTCCCCGAAGCCTGACCCTCACCCGTCCCCTAATCCTAACCCGTACGCTAACACTAACCCGCGCCCTCACACGCACGCTCCCCCTAAAGCGTTGCCGTACCCTCACCTGGACCCTAAACCGTCCCCGTCCCCTAACCCTAACCCTAGCCCGAACCCTAACCCTAACCCTTCCCCGAAGCCTGACCCTCACCCGTCCCCTAATCCTAACCCGTACGCTAACACTGACCCGCGCCCTCACACGCACGCTCCCCCTAAAGCGTTGCCGTACCCTCACCTGGACCCGAAACCTTCCCCGTCCCCTAACCCTAACCCTAGCCCGAACCCTAACCCTAACCGTTCCCCGAAGCCTGACCCTCACCCGTCCCCTAATCCTAACCCGTACGCTAACACTAACCCGCGCCCTCACACGCACGCTCCCCCTAAAGCGTTGCCGTACCCTCACCTGGACCCTAAACCGTCCCCGTCCCCTAACCCTAACCCTAGCCCGAACCCTAACCCTAACCCTTCCCCGAAGCCTGACCCTCACACGTCCCCTAATCCTAACCCGTACGCTAACACTAACCCACGCCCTCACACGCACGCTCCCCCTAAAGCGTTGCCGTACCCTCACCTGGACCCTAAACCGTCCCCGTCCCCTAACCCTAACCCTAACCCGAACCCTAACCCTAACACTTCCCCGAAGCCTGACCCTCACCCGTCCCCTAATCCTAACCCGTACGCTAACACTAACCCACGCCCTCACACGCACGCTCCCCCTAAAGCGTCGCCGTACCCTCACCTGGACCTGAAACCGTCCCCGTCCCCTAACCCTAACCCTAGCCCGAACCCTAACCCTAACCCTTCCTCGAAGCCTGACCCTCACCCGTCCCCTAATCCTAACCCGTACGCTAACACTAACCCGTGCCCTCACACGCACGCTCCCCCTAAAGCGATGCCGTACCCTCACCTGGACCCTAAACCGTCCCCGTCCCCTAACCCTAACCCTAGCCCGAACCCTAACCCTAACCCTTCCCCGAAGCCTGACCCTCACCCGTCCCCTAATCCTAACCCGTACGCTAACACTAACCCGCGCCCTCACACGCACGCTCCCCCTAAAGCGTTGCCGTACCCTCACCTGGACCCTAAACCGTCTCCGTCCCCTAACCCTAATTCTAGCCCGAACCCTAACCCTAACCCTTCCCCAAAGCCTGACCCTCACCCGTCCCCTAATCCTAACCCGTACGCTAACACTAACCCGCGCCCTCACACGCACGCTCCCCCTAAAGCGTTGCCGTACCCTCACCTGGACCCGAAACCTTCCCCGTCCCCTAACCCTAACCCTAGCCCGAACCCTAACCCTAACCGTTCCCCGAAGCCTGACCCTCACCCGTCCCCTAATCCTAACCCGTACGCTAACACTAACCCGCGCCCTCACACGCACGCTCCCCCTAAAGCGTTGCCGTACCCTCACCTGGACCCTAAACCGTCCCCGTCCCCTAACCCTAACCCTAGCCCGAACCCTAACCCTAACCCTTCCCCGAAGCCTGACCCTCACCCGTCCCCTAATCCTAACCCGTACGCTAACACTAACCCGCGCCCTCACACGCACGCTCCCCCTAAAGCGTTGACGTACCCTCACCTGGACCCTAAACCGTCCCCGTCCCATAACCCTAACCCTAGCCCGAACCTTAACCCTAACCCTTCCCCGAAGCCTGCCCCTCACCCGTCCCCTAATCCTAACCCGTACGCTAACACTAACCCGCTCCCTCACACGCACGCTCCCCCTAAAGCGTTGCCGTACCCTCACCTGGACCCTAAACCATCCCCGTCCCCTAACCCTAACCCTAGCCCGAACCCTAACCCTAACCCTTCCCCGAAGCCTGACCCTCACCCGTCCCCTAATCCTAACCCGTACGCTAACACTAACCCGCGCCCTCACACGCATTCTCCCCCTAAAGCGTTGCCGTATACTCACCTGGACCCTAAACCGTCCCCTAACCCTAACCCTAACCCTAGCCCGAACCCTAACCCTAACACTTCCCCGAAGCCTGACCCTCACCCGTCCCCTAATCCTAACCCGTACGCTAACACTAACCCACGCCCTCACACGCACACTCCCCCTAAAGCGTTGCCGTACCCTCACCTGGACCCTAAACCGTCCCCGTCCCCTAACCCTAACCCTAGACCGAACCCTTACCCTAACATTTCCCCGAAGCCTGACCCTCACCCGTCCCCTAATCCTAACACGTACGCTAACACTAACCCGCGCCCTCACACGCACGCTCCCCCTAAAGCGTTGCCGTACCCTCACCTGGACCCTAAACCGTCCCCGTCCCCTAACCCTAACCCTAGCCCGAACCCTAACCCTAACCCTTCCCCGAAGTCTGACCCTCACCCGTCCCCTAATCCTAACCCGTACGCTAACACTAACCCGCGCCCTCACACGCACGCTCCCCCTAAAGCGTTGCCGTACCCTCACCTGGACCCGAAACCGTCCCCGTCCCCTAACCCTAACCCTAGCCCGAACCCTAACCCTAACCCTTCCCCGAAGCCTGACCCTCACCCGTCCCCTAATCCTAACCCGTACGCTAACACAAACCCGCGCCCTCACACGCACGCTCACCCTAAAGCGTTGCCGTACCCTCACCTGGACCCTAAACCGTCCCCATCCCCTAACCCTAACCCTAGCCCGAAACCTAACCCTAACACTTCCCCGAAGCCTGACACTCACCCGTCCCCTAATCCTAACCCGTACGCTAACACTAACCCGCGCCCTCACACGCACGCTCCCCCTAAAGCGTTGCCGTACCCTCACCTGGACCCTAAACCGTCCCCGTCCCCTAACCCTAACCCTAGCCCGAACCCTAACCCTAACCCTTCCCCGAAGCCTGACCCTCACCCGTCCCCTAATCCTAACCTGTACGCTAACACTAACCCGCGCCCTCACACGCACGCTCCCCCTAAAGCGTTGCCGTACCCTCACCTGGACCCGAAACCGTCCCCGTCCCCTAACCCTAACCCTAGCCCGAACCCTAAACCTAACCGTTCCCCGAAGCCTGACCCTCACCCGTCCCCTAATCCTAACCCGTACGCTAACACTAACCCGCGCCCTCACACGCACGCTCCCCCTAAAGCGTTGCCGTACCCTCACCTGGACCCTAAACCGTCCCCATCCCCTAACCCTAACCCTAGCCCGAACCCTAACCCTAACACTTCCCCGAAGCCTGACACTCACCCGTCCCCTAATCCTAACCCGTACGCTAACACTAACCCGCGCCCTCACACGCACGCTCCCCCTAAAGCGTTGCCGTACCCTCACCTGGACCCTAAACCGTCCCCGTCCCCTAACCCTAACCCTAGCCCGAACCCTAACCCTAACCCTTCCCCGAAGCCTGACCCTCACCCGTCCCCTAATCCTAACCCGTACGCTAACACTAACCCGCGCCCTCACACGCACGCTCCCCCTAAAGCGTTGCCGTATACTCACCTGGACCCTAAACCGTCCCCTAACCCTAACCCTAACCCTAGCCCGAACCCTAACCCTAACACTTGCCCGAAGCCTGACCCTCACCCGTCCCCTAATCCTAACCCGTACGGTAACACTAACCCACGCCGTCACACGCACGCTCCCCCTAAAGCGTTGCCGTACCCTCACCTGGACCCTAAACCGTCCCCGTCCCCTAACCCTAACCCTAGACCGAACCGTAACCCTAACATTTCCCCGAAGCCTGACCCTCACGCGTCCCCTAATCCTAACACGTACGCTAACACTAACCCGCGCCCTCACACGCACGCTCCCCCTAAAGCGTTGCCGTACCCTCACCTGGACCCGAAACCGTCCCCGTCCCCTAAGCCTAACCCTAGCCCGAACCCTAACCCTAACCCTTCCCCGAAGCCTGACCCTCACCCGTCCCCTAATCCTAACCCGTACGCTAACACTAACCCGCGCCCGCACACGCATGCTCCCCCTAAAGCGTTGCCGTATACTCACCTGGACCCTAAACCGTCCCCTAACCCTAACCCTAACCCTAGCCCGAACCCTAACCCTAACACTTCCCCGAAGCCTGACCCTCACCCGTCCCCTAATCCTAACCCGTACGCTAACACTAACCCGCGCCCTCACACGCACGCTCCCCCTAAAGCGTTGCCGTACCCTCACCTGGACCCGAAACCTTCCCCGTCCCCTAACCCTAACCCTAGCCCGAACCCTAACCCTAACCGTTCCCCGAAGCCTGACCCTCACCCGTCCCCTAATCCTAACCCGTACGCTAACACTAACCCGCGCCCTCACACGCACGCTCCCCCTAAAGCGTTGCCGTACCCTCACCTGGACCCTAAACCGTCCCCGTCCCCTAACCCTAACCCTAGCCCGAACCCTAACCCTAACCCTTCCCCGAAGCCTGACCCTCACCCGTCCCCTAATCCTAACCCGTACGCTAACACTAACCCACGCCCTCACACGCACGCTCCCCCTAAAGCGTTGCCGTACCCTCACCTGGACCCTAAACCGTCCCCGTCCCCTAACCCTAACCCTAACCCGAACCCTAACACTAACACTTCCCCGAAGCCTGACCCTCACCCGTCCCCTAATCCTAACCTGTACGCTAACACTAACCCACGCCCTCACACGCACGCTCCCCCTAAAGCGTCGCCGTACCCTCACCTGGACCCGAAACCGTCCCCGTCCCCTAACCCTAACCCTAGCCCGAACCCTAACCCTAACCCTTCCTCGAAGCCTGACCCTCACCCGTCCCCTAATCCTAACCCGTACGCTAACACTAACCCGTGCCCTCACACGCACGCTCCCCCTAAAGCGATGCCGTACCCTCACCTGGACCCTAAACCGTCCCCGTCCCCTAACCCTAACCCTAGCCCGAACCCTAACCCTAACCCTTCCCCGAAGCCTGACCCTCACCCGTCCCCTAATCCTAACCCGTACGCTAACACTAACCCGCGCCCTCACACGCACGCTCCCCCTAAAGCGTTGCCGTACCCTCACCTGGACCCTAAACCGTCCCCGTCCCCTAACCCTAACCCTAGCCCGAACCCTAACCCTAACCCTTCCCCGAAGCCTGACCCTCACCCGTCCCCTAATCCTAACCCGTACGCTAACACTAACCCGTGCCCTCACACGCACGCTCCCCCTAAAGCGTTGACGTACCCTCACCTGGACCCTAAACCGTCCCCGTCCCCTAACCCTAACCCTAGCCCGAACCCTAACCCTAACCCTTCCCCGAAGCCTGACCCTCACCCGTCCCCTAATCCTAACCCGTACGCTAACACTAACCCGCGCCCTCACACGCACGCTCCCCCTAAAGCGTTGCCGTACCCTCACCTGGACCCTAAACCGTCCCCGTCCCATAACCCTAACCCTAGCCCGAACCTTAACCCTAACCCTTCCCCGAAGCCTGACCCTCACCCGTCCCCTAATCCTAACCCGTACGCTAACACTAACCCGTGCCCTCACACGCACGCTCCCCCTAAAGCGTTGCCGTACCCTCACCTGGACCCTAAACCATCCCCGTCCCCTAACCCTAACCCTAGCCCGAACCCTAACCCTAACCCTTCCCCGAAGCCTGACCCTCACCCGTCCCCTAATCCTAACCCGTACGCTAACACTAACCCGCGCCCTCACACGCATTCTCCCCCTAAAGCGTTGCCGTATACTCACCTGGACCCTAAACCGTCCCCTAACCCTAACCCTAACCCTAGCCCGAACCCTAACCCTAACACTTCCCCGAAGCCTGACCCTCACCCGTCCCCTAATCCTAACCCGTACGCTAACACTAACCCACGCCCTCACACGCACACTCCCCCTAAAGCGTTGCCGTACCCTCACCTGGACCCTAAACCGTCCCCGTCCCCTAACCCTAACCCTAGACCGAACCCTAACCCTAACATTTCCCCGAAGCGTGACCCTCACCCGTCCCCTAATCCTAACACGTACGCTAACACTAACCCGCGCCCTCACACGCACGCTCCCCCTAAAGCGTTGCCGTACCCTCACCTGGACCCTAAACCGTCCCCGTCCCCTAACCCTAACCCTAGCCCGAACCCTAACCCTAACCCTTCCCCGAAGTCTGACCCTCACCCGTCCCCTAATCCTAACCCGTACGCTAACACTAACCCGCGCCCTCACACGCACGCTCCCCCTAAAGCGTTGCCGTACCCTCACCTGGACCCGAAACCGTCCCCGTCCCCTAACCCTAACCCTAGCCCGAACCCTAACCCTAACCCTTCCCCGAAGCCTGACCCTCACCCGTCCCCTAATCCTAACCCGTACGCTAACACTAACCCGCGCCCTCACACGCACGCTCACCCTAAAGCGTTGCCATACCCTCACCTGGACCCTAAACCGTCCCCATCCCCTAACCCTAACCCTAGCCCGAACCCTAACCCTAACACTTCCCCGAAGCCTGACACTCACCCGTCCCCTAATCCTAACCCGTACGCTAACACTAACCCGCGCCCTCACACGCACGCTCCCCCTAAAGCGTTGCCGTACCCTCACCTGGACCCTAAACCGTCCCCGTCCCCTAACCCTAACCCTAGCCCGAACCCTAACCCTAACCCTTCCCCGAAGCCTGACCCTCACCCGTCCCCTAATCCTAACCCGTACGCTAACACTAACCCGCGCCCTCACACGCACGCTCCCCCTAAAGCGTTGCCGTATACTCACCTGGACCCTAAACCGTCCCCGTCCCCTAACCCTAACCCTAGCCCGAACCCTAACCCTAACCCTTCCCCGAAGCCTGACCCTCACCCGTCCCCTAATCCTAACCCGTACGCTAACACTAACCCGCGCCCTCACACGCACGCTCACCCTAAAGCGTTGCCGTACCCTCACCTGGACCCTAAACCGTCCCCATCCCCTAACCCTAACCCTAGCCCGAACCCTAACCCTAACACTTCCCCGAAGCCTGACACTCACCCGTCCCCTAATCCTAACCCGTACGCTAACACTAACCCGCGCCCTCACACGCACGCTCCCCCTAAAGCGTTGCCGTACCCTCACCTGGACCCTAAACCGTCCCCGTCCCCTAACCCTAACCCTAGCCCGAACCCTAACCCTAAACCTTCCCCGAAGCCTGACCCTCACCCGTCCCCTAATCCTAACCCGTACGCTAACACTAACCCGCGCCCTCACACGCACGCTCCCCCTAAAGCGTTGCCGTATACTCACCTGGACCCTAAACCGTCCCCTAACCCTAACCCTAACCCTAGCCCGAACCCTAACCCTAACACTTGTCCGAAGCCTGACCCTCACCCGTCCCCTAATCCTAACCCGTACGCTAACACTAACCCACGCCGTCACACGCACGCTCCCCCTAAAGCGTTGCCGTACCCTCACCTGGACCCTAAACCGTCCCCGTCCCCTAACCCTAACCCTAGACCGAACCGTAACCCTAACATTTCCCCGAAGCCTGACCCTCACCCGTCCCCTAATCCTAACACGTACGCTAACACTAACCCGCGCCCTCACACGCACGCTCCCCCTAAAGCGTTGCCGTACCCTCACCTGGACCCGAAACCGTCCCCGTCCCCTAAGCCTAACCCTAGCCCGAACCCTAACCCTAACCCTTCCCCGAAGCCTGATCCTCACCCGTCCCCTAATCCTAACACGTACGCTAACACTAACCCGCGCCCTCACACGCACGCTCCCCCTAAAGCGTTGCCGTACCCTCACCTGGACCCTAAACCGTCCCCGTCCCCTAACCCTAACCCTAGCCCGAACCCTAACCCTTCCCCGAAGCCTGACCCTCACCCGTCCCCTAATCCTAACACGTACGCTAACACTAACCCGCGCCCTCACACGCACGCTCCCCCTAAAGCGTTGCCGTACCCTCACCTGGACCCTAAACCGTCCCCGTCCCCTAACCCTAACCCTAGCCCGAACCCTAACCCTAACCCTTCCCCGAAGCCTGACCCTCACCCGTCCCCTAATCCTAACCTGTACGCTAACACTAACCCGCGCCCTCACACGCACGCTCCCCCTAAAGCGTTGCTGTACCCTCACCTGGACCCGAAACCTTCCCCGTCCCCTAACCCTAACCCTAGCCCGAACCCTAACCCTAACCGTTCCCCGAAGCCTGACCCTCACCCGTCCCCTAATCCTAACCCGTACGCTAACACTAACCCGCGCCCTCACACGCACGCTCCCCCTAAAGCGTTGCCGTACCCTCACCTGGACCCTAAACCGTCCCCGTCCCCTAACCCTAACCCTAGCCCGAACCCTAACCCTAACCCTTCCCCGAAGCCTGACCCTCACCCGTCCCCTAATCCTAACCCGTACGCTAACACTAACCCGTGCCCTCACACGCACGCTCCCCCTAAAGCGTTGACGTACCCTCACCTGGACCCTAAACCGTCCCCGTCCCCTAACCCTAACCCTAGCCCGAACCCTAACCCTAACCCTTCCCCGAAGCCTGACCCTCACCCGTCCCCTAATCCTAACCCGTACGCTAACACTAACCCGCGCCCTCACACGCACGCTCCCCCTAAAGCGTTGCCGTACCCTCACCTGGACCCTAAACCGTCCCCGTCCCCTAACCCTAACCCTAGCCCGAACCCTAAACCTAACCCTTCCCCGAAGCCTGACCCTCACCCGTCCCCTAATCCTAACCCGTACGCTAACACTAACCCGCGCCCTCACACGCACGCTCCCCCTAAAGCGTTGCCGTACCCTCACCTGGACCCGAAACCTTCCCCGTCCCCTAACCCTAACCCTAGCCCGAACCCTAACCCTAACCGTTCCCCGAAGCCTGACCCTCACCCGTCCCCTAATCCTAACCCGTACGCTAACACTAACCCGCGCCCTCACACGCACGCTCCCCCTAAAGCGTTGCCGTACCCTCACCTGGACCCTAAACCGTCCCCGTCCCCTAACCCTAACCCTAGCCCGAACCCTAACCCTAACCCTTCCCCGAAGCCTGACCCTCACCCGTCCCCTAATCCTAACCCGTACGCTAACACTAACCCGTGCCCTCACACGCACGCTCCCCCTAAAGCGTTGACGTACCCTCACCTGGACCCTAAACCGTCCCCGTCCCCTAACCCTAACCCTAGCCCGAACCCTAACCCTAACCCTTCCCCGAAGCCTGACCCTCACCCGTCCCCTAATCCTAACCCGTACGCTAACACTAACCCGCGCCCTCACACGCACGCTCCCCCTAAAGCGTTGCCGTACCCTCACCTGGACCCTAAACCGTCCCCGTCCCATAACCCTAACCCTAGCCCGAACCTTAACCCTAACCCTTCCCCGAAGCCTGACCCTCACCCGTCCCCTAATCCTAACCCGTACGCTAACACTAACCCGTGCCCTCACACGCACGCTCCCCCTAAAGCGTTGCCGTACCCTCACCTGGACCCTAAACCATCCCCGTCCCCTAACCCTAACCCTAGCCCGAACCCTAACCCTAACCCTTCCCCGAAGCCTGACCCTCACCCGTCCCCTAATCCTAACCCGTACGCTAACACTAACCCGCGCCCTCACACGCATTCTCCCCCTAAAGCGTTGCCGTATACTCACCTGGACCCTAAACCGTCCCCTAACCCTAACCCTAACCCTAGCCCGAACCCTAACCCTAACACTTCCCCGAAGCCTGACCCTCACCCGTCCCCTAATCCTAACCCGTACGCTAACACTAACCCACGCCCTCACACGCACACTCCCCCTAAAGCGTTGCCGTACCCTCACCTGGACCCTAAACCGTCCCCGTCCCCTAACCCTAACCCTAGACCGAACCCTAACCCTAACATTTCCCCGAAGCCTGACCCTCACCCGTCCCCTAATCCTAACACGTACGCTAACACTAACCCGCGCCCTCACACGCACGCTCCCCCTAAAGCGTTGCCGTACCCTCACCTGGACCCTAAACCGTCCCCGTCCCCTAACCCTAACCCTAGCCCGAACCCTAACCCTAACCCTTCCCCGAAGTCTGACCCTCACCCGTCCCCTAATCCTAACCCGTACGCTAACACTAACCCGCGCCCTCACACGCACGCTCCCCCTAAAGCGTTGCCGTACCCTCACCTGGACCCGAAACCGTCCCCGTCCCCTAACCCTAACCCTAGCCCGAACCCTAACCCTAACCCTTCCCCGAAGCCTGACCCTCACCCGTCCCCTAATCCTAACCCGTACGCTAACACTAACCCGCGCCCTCACACGCACGCTCACCCTAAAGCGTTGCCGTACCCTCACCTGGACCCTAAACCGTCCCCATCCCCTAACCCTAACCCTAGCCCGAACCCTAACCCTAACACTTCCCCGAAGCCTGACACTCACCCGTCCCCTAATCCTAACCCGTACGCTAACACTAACCCGCGCCCTCACACGCACGCTCCCCCTAAAGCGTTGCCGTACCCTCACCTGGACCCTAAACCGTCCCCGTCCCCTAACCCTAACCCTAGCCCGAACCCTAACCCTAACCCTTCCCCGAAGCCTGACCCTCACCCGTCCCCTAATCCTAACCCGTACGCTAACACTAACCCGCGCCCTCACACGCACGCTCCCCCTAAAGCGTTGCCGTATACTCACCTGGACCCTAAACCGTCCCCGTCCCCTAACCCTAACCCTAGCCCGAACCCTAACCCTAACCCTTCCCCGAAGCCTGACCCTCACCCGTCCCCTAATCCTAACCCGTACGCTAACACTAACCCGCGCCCTCACACGCACGCTCACCCTAAAGCGTTGCCGTACCCTCACCTGGACCCTAAACCGTCCCCATCCCCTAACCCTAACCCTAGCCCGAACCCTAACCCTAACACTTCCCCGAAGCCTGACATTCACCCGTCCCCTAATCCTAACCCGTACGCTAACACTAACCCGCGCCCTCACACGCACGCTCCCCCTAAAGCGTTGCCGTACCCTCACCTGGACCCTAAACCGTCCCCGTCCCCTAACCCTAACCCTAGCCCGAACCCTAACCCTAACCCTTCCCCGAAGCCTGACCCTCACCCGTCCCCTAATCCTAACCCGTACGCTAACACTAACCCGCGCCCTCACACGCACGCTCCCCCTAAAGCGTTGCCGTATACTCACCTGGACCCTAAACCGTCCCCTAACCCTAACCCTAACCCTAGCCCGAACCCTAACCCTAACACTTGCCCGAAGCCTGACCCTCACCCGTCCCCTAATCCTAACCCGTACGCTAACACTAACCCACGCCGTCACACGCACGCTCCCCCTAAAGCGTTGCCGTACCCTCACCTGGACCCTAAACCGTCCCCGTCCCCTAACCCTAACCCTAGACCGAACCGTAACCCTAACATTTCCCCGAAGCCTGACCCTCACCCGTCCCCTAATCCTAACACGTACGCTAACACTAACCCGCGCCCTCACACGCACGCTCCCCCTAAAGCGTTGCCGTACCCTCACCTGGACCCGAAACCGTCCCCGTCCCCTAAGCCTAACCCTAGCCCGAACCCTAACCCTAACCCTTCCCCGAAGCCTGACCCTCACCCGTCCCCTAATCCTAACACGTACGCTAACACTAACCCGCGCCCTCACACGCACGCTCCCCCTAAAGCGTTGCCGTACCCTCACCTGGACCCTAAACCGTCCCCGTCCCCTAACCCTAACCCTAGCCCGAACCCTAACCCTTCCCCGAAGCCTGACCCTCACCCGTCCCCTAATCCTAACACGTACGCTAACACTAACCCGCGCCCTCACACGCACGCTCCCCCTAAAGCGTTGCCGTACCCTCACCTGGACCCTAAACCGTCCCCGTCCCCTAACCCTAACCCTAGCCCGAACCCTAACCCTAACCCTTCCCCGAAGCCTGACCCTCACCCGTCCCCTAATCCTAACCTGTACGCTAACACTAACCCGCGCCCTCACACGCACGCTCCCCCTAAAGCGTTGCTGTACCCTCACCTGGACCCGAAACCTTCCCCGTCCCCTAACCCTAACCCTAGCCCGATCCCTAACCCTAACCGTTCCCCGAAGCCTGACCCTCACCCGTCCCCTAATCCTAACCGGTACGCTAACACTAACCCGCGCCCTCACACGCACGCTCCCCCTAAAGCGTTGCCGTACCCTCACCTGGACCCTAAACCGTCCCCGTCCCCTAACCCTAACCCTAGCCCGAACCCTAACCCTAACCCTTCCCCGAAGCCTGACCCTCACCCGTCCCCTAATCCTAACCCGTACGCTAACACTAACCCGTGCCCTCACACGCACGCTCCCCCTAAAGCGTTGACGTACCCTCACCTGGACCCTAAACCGTCCCCGTCCCCTAACCCTAACCCTAGCCCGAACCCTAACCCTAACCCTTCCCCGAAGCCTGACCCTCACCCGTCCCCTAATCCTAACCCGTACGCTAACACTAACCCGCGCCCTCACACGCACGCTCCCCCTAAAGCGTTGCCGTACCCTCACCTGGACCCTAAACCGTCCCCGTCCCCTAACCCTAACCCTAGCCCGAACCCTAAACCTAACCCTTCCCCGAAGCCTGACCCTCACCCGTCCCCTAATCCTAACCCGTACGCTAACACTAACCCGCGCCCTCACACGCACGCTCCCCCTAAAGCGTTGCCGTACCCTCACCTGGACCCGAAACCTTCCCCGTCCCCTAACCCTAACCCTAGCCCGAACCCTAACCCTAACCGTTCCCCGAAGCCTGACCCTCACCCGTCCCCTAATCCTAACCCGTACGCTAACACTAACCCGCGCCCTCACACGCACGCTCCCCCTAAAGCGTTGCCGTACCCTCACCTGGACCCTAAACCGTCCCCGTCCCCTAACCCTAACCCTAGCCCGAACCCTAACCCTAACCCTTCCCCGAAGCCTGACCCTCACCCGTCCCCTAATCCTAACCCGTACGCTAACACTAACCCGTGCCCTCACACGCACGCTCCCCCTAAAGCGTTGACGTACCCTCACCTGGACCCTAAACCGTCCCCGTCCCCTAACCCTAACCCTAGCCCGAACCCTAACCCTAACCCTTCCCCGAAGCCTGACCCTCACCCGTCCCCTAATCCTAACCCGTACGCTAACACTAACCCGCGCCCTCACACGCACGCTCCCCCTAAAGCGTTGCCTTACCCTCACCTGGACCCTAAACCGTCCCCGTCCCCTAACGCTAACCCTAGCCCGAACCCTAACCCTAACCCTTCCCCGAAGCCTGACCCTCACCCGTCCCCTAATCCTAACCCGTACGCTAACACTAACCTGCGCCCTCACACGCACGCTCCCCCTAAATCGTTGCCGTACCCTCACCTGGACCCTGAACCGTCCCCGTCCCCTAACCCTAACCCTAGCCCTAACCCTAACCCTAACCCTTCCCCGAAGCCTGACCCTCACCCGTCCCCTAATCCTAACCCGTACGCTAACACTAACCCGCGCCCTCACACGCACGCTCCCCCTAAAGCGTTGCCGTACCCTCACCTGGACCCGAAACCGTCCCCGTCCCCTAACCCTAACCCTAGCCCGAACCCTAACCCTAACCGTTCCCCGAAGCCTGACCCTCACCCGTCCCCTAATCCTAACCCGTACGCTAACACTAACCCGCGCCCTCACACGCACGCTCCCCCTAAAGCGTTGCCGTACCCTCACCTGGACCCTAAACCGTCCCCTAACCCTAACCCTAACCCTAGCCCGAACCCTAACCCTAACCCTTCCCCGAAGCCTGACCCTCACCCGTCCCCTAATCCTAACCCGTACGCTAACACTAACCCACGCCCTCACACGCACGCTCCCCCTAAAGCGTTGCCGTACCCTCACCTGGACCCTAAACCGTCCCCGTCCCCTAACCCTATCCCTAGACCGAACCCTAACTCTAACCCTTCCCCGAAGCCTGACCCTCACCCGTCCCCTAATCCTAACCCGTACCCTAACACTAACCCGTGCCCTCACACGCACGCTCCCCCTAAAGCGTTGACGTACCCTCACCTGGACCCTAAACCGTCCCCGTCCCCTAACCCTAACCCTAGCCCGAACCCTAACCCTAACCCTTCCCGGAAGCCTGACCCTGACCCGTCCCCTAATCCTTACCCGTAGGCTAACACTAACCCGCGCCCTCACACGCACGCTCCCCCTAAAGCATTGCCGTACCCTCACCTGGACCCTAAACCGTCCCCGTCCCCTAACCCTAACCCTAGCCCGAACCCTAAACCTAACCCTTCCCCGAAGCCTGACCCTCACCCGTCCCCTAATCCTAACCCGTACGCTAACACTAACCCGCGCCCTCACACGCACGCTCCCCCTAAATCGTTGCCGTACCCTCACCTGGACCCTAAACCGTCCCCGTCCCCTAACCCTAACCCTAGCCCGAACCCTAACCCTAACCCTTCCCCGAAGCCTGACCCTCACCCGTCCCCTAATCCTAACCCGTACGCTAACACTAACCCGCCCCCTCACACGCACGCTCCCCCTAAAGCGTTGCCGTACCCTCACCTGGACCCGAAACCGTCCCCGTCCCCTAACCCTAACCCTAGCCCGAACCCTAACCCTAACCGTTCCCCGAAGCCTGACCCTCACCCGTCCCCTAATCCTAACCCGTACGCTAACACTAACCCGCGCCCTCACATGCACGCTCCCCCTAAAGCGTTGCCGTACCCTCACCTGGACCCTAAACCGTCCCCTAACCCTAACCCTAACCCTAGCCCAAATCCTAACCCTAACCCTTCCCCGAAGCCTGACCCTCACCCGTCCCCTAATCCTAACCCGTACGCTAACACTAACCCACGCCCTCACACGCACGCTCCCCCTAAAGCGTTTCCGTACCCTCACCTGGACCCTAAACCGTCCCCGTCCCCTAACCCTATCCTTAGACCGAACCCTAACCCTAACACTTCCCCGAAGCCTGACACTCACCCGTCCCCTAATCCTAACCCGTACGCTAACACTAACCCACGCCCTCACACGCACGCTCCCCCTAAAGCGTTGCCGTACCCTCACCTGGACCCTAAACCGTCCCCGTCCCCTAACCCTAACCCTAGCCCGAACCCTAACCCTAACCCTTCCCCGAAGCCTGACCCTCACCCGTCCCCTAATCCTAACCCGTACGCTAACACTAACCCGTGCCCTCACACGCACGCTCCCCCTAAAGCGTTGACGTACCCTCACCTGGACCCTAAACCGTCCCCGTCCCCTAACCCTAACCCTAGCCCGAACCCTAACCCTAACCCTTCCCCGAAGCCTGACCCTCACCCGTCCCCTAATCCTAACCCGTACGCTAACACTAACCCGCGCCCTCACACGCACGCTCCCCCTAAAGCGTTGCCTTACCCTCACCTGGACCCTAAACCGTCCCCGTCCCCTAACGCTAACCCTAGCCCGAACCCTAACCCTAACCCTTCCCCGAAGCCTGACCCTCACCCGTCCCCTAATCCTAACCCGTACGCTAACACTAACCTGCGCCCTCACACGCACGCTCCCCCTAAATCGTTGCCGTACCCTCACCTGGACCCTGAACCGTCCCCGTCCCCTAACCCTAACCCTAGCCCTAACCCTAACCCTAACCCTTCCCCGAAGCCTGACCCTCACCCGTCCCCTAATCCTAACCCGTACGCTAACACTAACCCGCGCCCTCACACGCACGCTCCCCCTAAAGCGTTGCCGTACCCTCACCTGGACCCGAAACCGTCCCCGTCCCCTAACCCTAACCCTAGCCCGAACCCTAACCCTAACCGTTCCCCGAAGCCTGACCCTCACCCGTCCCCTAATCCTAACCCGTACGCTAACACTAACCCGCGCCCTCACACGCACGCTCCCCCTAAAGCGTTGCCGTACCCTCACCTGGACCCTAAACCGTCCCCTAACCCTAACCCTAACCCTAGCCCGAACCCTAACCCTAACCCTTCCCCGAAGCCTGACCCTCACCCGTCCCCTAATCCTAACCCGTACGCTAACACTAACCCACGCCCTCACACGCACGCTCCCCCTAAAGCGTTGCCGTACCCTCACCTGGACCCTAAACCGTCCCCGTCCCCTAACCCTATCCCTAGACCGAACCCTAACTCTAACCCTTCCCCGAAGCCTGACCCTCACCCGTCCCCTAATCCTAACCCGTACCCTAACACTAACCCGTGCC
Source organism: Delphinus delphis (assembly GCF_949987515.2). Taxonomy (NCBI): domain Eukaryota; kingdom Metazoa; phylum Chordata; class Mammalia; order Artiodactyla; family Delphinidae; genus Delphinus; species Delphinus delphis. The sequence continues at coordinate 88,362 of NW_027192787.1, read as the reverse complement.
CTCACACGCACGCTCCCCCTAAAGCGTTGACGTACCCTCACCTGGACCCTAAACCGTCCCCGTCCCCTAACCCTAACCCTAGCCCGAACCCTAACCCTAACCCTTCCCGGAAGCCTGACCCTGACCCGTCCCCTAATCCTAACCCGTAGGCTAACACTAACCCGCGCCCTCACACGCACGCTCCCCCTAAAGCATTGCCGTACCCTCACCTGGACCCTAAACCGTCCCCGTCCCCTAACCCTAACCCTAGCCCGAACCCTAAACCTAACCCTTCCCCGAAGCCTGACCCTCACCCGTCCCCTAATCCTAACCCGTACGCTAACACTAACCTGCGCCCTCACACGCACGCTCCCCCTAAATCGTTGCCGTACCCTCACCTGGACCCTAAACCGTCCCCGTCCCCTAACCCTAACCCTAGCCCGAACCCTAACCCTAACCCTTCCCCGAAGCCTGACCCTCACCCGTCCCCTAATCCTAACCCGTACGCTAACACTAACCCGCCCCCTCACACGCACACTCCCCCTAAAGCGTTGCCGTACCCTCACCTGGACCCGAAACCGTCCCCGTCCCCTAACCCTAACCCTAGCCCGAACCCTAACCCTAACCGTTCCCCGAAGCCTGACCCTCACCCGTCCCCTAATCCTAACCCGTACGCTAACACTAACCCGCGCCCTCACACGCACGCTCCCCCTAAAGCGCTGCCGTACCCTCACCTGGACCCTAAACCGTCCCCTAACCCTAACCCTAACCCTAGCCCAAATCCTAAACCTAACCCTTCCCCGAAGCCTGACCCTCACCCGTCCCCTAATCCTAACCCGTACGCTAACACTAACCCACGCCCTCACACGCATGCTCCCCCTAAAGCGTTTCCGTACCCTCACCTGGACCCTAAACCGTCCCCGTCCCCTAACCCTATCCTTAGACCGAACCCTAACCCTAACACTTCCCCGAAGCCTGACACTCACCCGTCCCCTAATCCTAACCTGTACGCTAACACTAACCCACGCCCTCACACTCACGCTCCCCCTAAAGCGTTGCCGTACCCTCACCTGGACCCTAAACCGTCCCCGTCCCCTAACCCTAACCCTAGCCCGAACCCTAACCCTAACCCTTCCCCGAAGCCTGACCCTCACCCGTCCCCTAATCCTAACCCGTACGCTAACACTAACCCGTGCCCTCACACGCACGCTCCCCCTAAAGCGTTGCCGTACCCTCACCTGGACCCTAAACCGTCCCCGTCCCCTAACCCTAACCCTAGCCCGAACCCTAAACCTAACCCTTCCCCGAAGCCTGACCCTCACCCGTCCCCTAATCCTAACCCGTACGCTAACACTAACCCACGCCCTCACACGCACGCTCCCCCTAAAGCGTTGCCGTACCCTCACCAGGACCCTAAACCATCCCCGTCCCCTAACCCTAACCCTAGCCCGAACCCTAACCCTAACCCTTCCCCGAAGCCTGACCCTCACCCGTCCCCTAATCCTAACCCGTACGCTAACACTAACCCGCCCCCTCACACGCACGCTCCCCCTAAAGCGTTGCCGTACCCTCACCTGGACCCGAAACCGTCCCCGTCCCCTAACCCTAACCGTAGCCCGAACCCTAACCCTAACCGTTCCCCGAAGCCTGACCCTCACCCGTCCCCTAATCCTAACCCGTACGCTAACACTAACCCGCGCCCTCACACGCACGCTCCCCCTAAAGCGTTGCCGTACCCTCACCTGGACCCGAAACCGTCCCCTAACCCTAACCCTAACCCTAGCCCGAACCCTAACCCTAACCGTTCCCCGAAGCCTGACCCTCACCCGTCCCCTAATCCTAACCCGTACGCTAACACTAACCCGCGCCCTCACACGCACGCTCCCCCTAAAGCGTTGCCGTACCCTCACCTGGACCCTAAACCGTCCCCGTCCCCTAACCCTAACCCTAGCCCGAACCCTAACCCTAACCCTTCCCCGAAGCCTGACCCTCACCCGTCCCCTAATCCTAACCCGTACGCTAACACTAACCCGTGCCCTCACACGCACGCTCCCCCTAAAGCGTTGACGTACCCTCACCTGGACCCTAAACCGTCCCCGTCCCCTAACCCTAACCCTAGCCCGAACCCTAACCCTAACCCTTCCCCGAAGCCTGACCCTCACCCGTCCCCTAATCCTAACGCGTAGGCTAACACTAACCCGCGCCCTCACACGCACGCTCCCCCTAAAACATTGCCGTACCCTCACCTGGACCCTAAACCGTCCCCGTCCCCTAACCCTAACCCTAGCCCGAACCCTAAACCTAACCCTTCCCCGAAGCCTGACCCTCACCCGTCCCCTAATCCTAACCCGTACGCTAACACTAACCCGCGCCCTCACACGCACGCTCCCCCTAAATCGTTGCCGTACCCTCACCTGGACCCTAAACCGTCCCCGTCCCCTAACCCTAACCCTAGCCCGAACCCTAACCCTAACCCTTCCCCGAAGCCTGACCCTCACCCGTCCCCTAATCCTAACCCGTACGCTAACACTAACCCGCCCCCTCACACGCACACTCCCCCTAAAGCGTTGCCGTACCCTCACCTGGACCCGAAACCGTCCCCGTCCCCTAACCCTAACCCTAGCCCGAACCCTAAACCTAACCCTTCCCCGAAGCCTGACCCTCACCCGTCCCCTAATCCTAACCCGTACGCTAACACTAACCCGCGCCCTCACACGCACGCTCCCCCTAAAGCGTTGCCGTACCCTCACCTGGACCCTAAACCGTCCCCTAACCCTAACCCTAACCCTAGCCCAAATCCTAACCCTAACCCTTCCCCGAAGCCTGACCCTCACCCGTCCCCTAATCCTAACCCGTACGCTAACACTAACCCACGCCCTCACACGCACGCTCCCCCTAAAGCGTTGCCGTACCCTCACCTGGACCCTAAACCGTCCCCGTCCCCTAACCCTATCCCTAGACCGAACCCTAACTCTAACCCTTCCCCGAAGCCTGACCCTCACCCGTCCCCTAATCCTAACCCGTACCCTAACACTAACCCGTGCCCTCACACGCACGCTCCCCCTAAAGCGTTGACGTACCCTCACCTGGACCCTAAACCGTCCCCGTCCCCTAACCCTAACCCTAGCCCGAACCCTAACCCTAACCCTTCCCGGAAGCCTGACCCTGACCCGTCCCCTAATCCTAACCCGTAGGCTAACACTAACCCGCGCCCTCACACGCACGCTCCCCCTAAAGCGTTGCCGTACCCTCACCTGGACCCTAAACCGTCCCCGTCCCCTAACCCTAACCCTAGCCCGAACCCTAAACCTAACCCTTCCCCGAAGCCTGACCCTCACCCGTCCCCTAATCCTAACCCGTACGCTAACACTAACCTGCGCCCTCACACGCACGCTCCCCCTAAATCGTTGCCGTACCCTCACCTGGACCCTAAACCGTCCCCGTCCCCTAACCCTAACCCTAGCCCGAACCCTAACCCTAACCCTTCCCCGAAGCCTGACCCTCACCCGTCCCCTAATCCTAACCCGTACGCTAACACTAACCCGCCCCCTCACACGCACACTCCCCCTAAAGCGCTGCCGTACCCTCACCTGGACCCTAAACCGTCCCCTAACCCTAACCCTAACCCTAGCCCAAATCCTAAACCTAACCCTTCCCCGAAGCCTGACCCTCACCCGTCCCCTAATCCTAACCCGTACGCTAACACTAACCCACGCCCTCACACGCATGCTCCCCCTAAAGCGTTTCCGTACCCTCACCTGGACCCTAAACCGTCCCCGTCCCCTAACCCTATCCTTAGACCGAACCCTAACCCTAACACTTCCCCGAAGCCTGACACTCACCCGTCCCCTAATCCTAACCTGTACGCTAACACTAACCCACGCCCTCACACGCACGCTCCCCCTAAAGCGTTGCCGTACCCTCACCTGGACCCTAAACCGTCCCCGTCCCCTAACCCTAACCCTAGCCCGAACCCTAACCCTAACCCTTCCCCGAAGCCTGACCCTCACCCGTCCCCTAATCCTAACCCGTACGCTAACACTAACCCGTGCCCTCACACGCACGCTCCCCCTAAAGCGTTGCCGTACCCTCACCTGGACCCTAAACCGTCCCCGTCCCCTAACCCTAACCCTAGCCCCAACCCTAAACCTAACCCTTCCCCGAAGCCTGACCCTCACCCGTCCCCTAATCCTAACCCGTACGCTAACACTAACCCACGCCCTCACACGCACGCTCCCCCTAAAGCGTTGCCGTACCCTCACCAGGACCCTAAACCATCCCCGTCCCCTAACCCTAACCCTAGCCCGAACCCTAACCCTAACCCTTCCCCGAAGCCTGACCCTCACCCGTCCCCTAATCCTAACCCGTACGCTAACACTAACCCGCCCCCTCACACGCACGCTCCCCCTAAAGCGTTGCCGTACCCTCACCTGGACCCGAAACCGTCCCCGTCCCCTAACCCTAACCGTAGCCCGAACCCTAACCCTAACCGTTCCCCGAAGCCTGACCCTCACCCGTCCCCTAATCCTAACCCGTACGCTAACACTAACCCGCGCCCTCACACGCACGCTCCCCCTAAAGCGTTGCCGTACCCTCACCTGGACCCTAAACCGTCCCCTAACCCTAACCCTAACCCTAGCCCAAATCCTAACCCTAACCCTTCCCCGAAGCCTGACCCTCACCCGTCCCCTAATCCTAACCCGTACGCTAACACTAACCCGCGCCCTCACACGCACGCTCCCCCTAAAGCGTTGCCGTACCCTCACCTGGACCCTAAACCGTCCCCGTCCCCTAACCCTAACCCTAGCCCGAACCCTAACCCTAACCCTTCCCCGAAGCCTGACCCTCACCCGTCCCCTAATCCTAACCCGTACGCTAACACTAACCCGTGCCCTCACACGCACGCTCCCCCTAAAGCGTTGACGTACCCTCACCTGGACCCTAAACCGTCCCCGTCCCCTAACCCTAACCCTAGCCCGAACCCTAACCCTAACCCTTCCCCGAAGCCTGACCCTCACCCGTCCCCTAATCCTAACGCGTAGGCTAACACTAACCCGCGCCCTCACACGCACGCTCCCCCTAAAACATTGCCGTACCCTCACCTGGACCCTAAACCGTCCCCGTCCCCTAACCCTAACCCTAGCCCGAACCCTAAACCTAACCCTTCCCCGAAGCCTGACCCTCACCCGTCCCCTAATCCTAACCCGTACGTTAACACTAACCTGCGCCCTCACACGCACGCTCCCCCTAAATCGTTGCCGTACCCTCACCTAGACCCTAAACCGTCCCCGTCCCCTAACCCTAACCCTAGCCCGAACCCTAACCCTAACCCTTCCCCGAAGCCTGACCCTCACCCGTCCCCTAATCCTAACCCGTACGCTAACACTAACCCGCCCCCTCACACGCACACTCCCCCTAAAGCGTTGCCGTACCCTCACCTGGACCCGAAACCGTCCCCGTCCCCTAACCCTAACCCTAGCCCGAACCCTAAACCTAACCCTTCCCCGAAGCCTGACCCTCACCCGTCCCCTAATCCTAACCCGTACGCTAACACTAACCCGCGCCCTCACACGCACGCTCCCCCTAAAGCGTTGCCGTACCCTCACCTGGACCCTAAACCGTCCCCTAACCCTAACCCTAACCCTAGCCCAAATCCTAACCCTAACCCTTCCCCGAAGCCTGACCCTCACCCGTCCCCTAATCCTAACCCGTACGCTAACACTAACCCACGCCCTCACACGCACGCTCCCTCTAAAGCGTTTCCGTACCCTCACCTGGACCCTAAACCGTCCCCGTCCCCTAACCCTATCCCTAGACTGAACCCTAACCCTAACACTTCCCCGAAGCCTGACCCTCACCCGTCCCCTAATCCTAACCTGTACGCTAACACTAACCCACGCCCTCACACGTACGCTCCCCCTAAAGCGTTGCCATACCCTCACCTGGACCCTAAACCGTCCCCGTCCCCTAACCCTAACCCTAGCCCGAACCCTAACCCTAACCCTTCCCCGAAGTCTGACCCTCACCCGTCCCCTAATCCTAACCCATACGCTAACACTAACCCGCACCCTCACACGCACGCTCCCCCTAAAGCGTTGCCGTACCCTCACCTGGACCCGAAACCGTCCCCGTCCCCTAACCCTAACCCTAGCCCGATCCCTAACCCTAACCGTTCCCCGAAGCCTGACCCTCACCCGTCCCCTAATCCTAACCCGTACGCTAACACTAACCCGCGCCCTCACACGCACGCTCCCCCTAAAGCGTTGCCGTACCCTCACCTGGACCCTAAACCGTCCCCGTCCCCTAACCCTAACCCTAGCCCGAACCCTAACCCTAACCCTTCCCCGAAGCCTGACCCTCACCCGTCCCCTAATCCTAACCCGTACGCTAACACTAACCCGCGCCCTCACACGCACGCTCCCCCTAAAGCGTTGCCGTACCCTCACCTGGACCCGAAACCGTCCCCGTCCCCTAACCCTAACCCTAGCCCGAACCCTAAACCTAACCCTTCCCCGAAGCCTGACCCTCACCCGTCCCCTAATCCTAACCCGTACGCTAACACTAACCCGTGCCCTCACACGCACGCTCCCCCTAAAGCGTTGCCGTACTCTCACCTGGACCCGAAACCGTCCCCGTCCCCTAACCCTAACCCTAGCCCGAACCCTAACCCTAACCCTTCCCCGAAGCCTGACCCTCACCCGTCCCCTAATCCTAACCCGTACGCTAACACTAACCCACGCCCTCACACGCACGCTCCCCCTAAAGCGTTGCCGTACCCTCACCTGGACCCTAAACCGTCCCCGTCCCCTAACCCTAACCCTAGACCGAACCCTAACCCTAACCCTTCCCCGAAGCCTGACCCTCACCCGTCCCCTAATCCTAACCCGTACGCTAACACTAACCCGCGCCCTCACATGCACGCTCCCCCTAAAGCGTTGCCGTACCCTCACCTGGACCCTAAACCGTCCCCGTCCCCTAACCCTAACCCTAGCCCGAACCCTAACCCTAACCCTTCCCCGAAGCCTGACCCTCACCCGTCCCCTAATCCTAACCCGTACGCTAACACTAACCCGCGCCCTCACACGCACGCTCCCCCTAAAGCGTTGCCGTACCCTCACCTGGACCCGAAACCGTCCCCGTCCCCTAACCCTAACCCTAGCCCGAACCCTAACCCTAACCGTTCCCCGAAGCCTGACACTCACCCGTCCCCTAATCCTAACCCGTACGCTAACACTAACCTGCGCCCTCACACGCACGCTCCCCCTAAAGCATTGACGTACCCTCACCTGGACCCTAAACCGTCCCCGTCCCCTAACCCTAACCCTAGCCCGAACCCTAACCCTAACCCTTCCCCGAAGCCTGACCCTCACCCGTCCCCTAATCCTAACCCGTACGCTAACACTAACCCACGCCCTCACACGCACGCTCCCCCTAAAGCGTTGCCGTACCCTCACCTGGACCCTAAACCGTCCCCGTCCCCTAACCCTAACCCTAGCCCGAACCCTAACCCTAACCCTTCCCCGAAGCCTGACCCTCACCCGTCCCCTAATCCTAACCCGTACGCTAACACTAACCCGCGCCCTCACACGCACGATCCCCCTAAAGCGTTGCCGTACCCTCACCTGGACCCTAAACCGTCCCCTAACCCTAACCCTAACCCTAGCCCGAACCCTAACCCTAACACTTCCCCGAAGCCTGACCCTCACCCGTCCCCTAATCCTAACCCGTACGCTAACACTAACCCACGCCCTCACACGCACACTCCCCCTAAAGCGTTGCCGTACCCTCACCTGGACCCTAAACCGTCCCCGTCCCCTAACCCTAACCCTAGACCGAACCCTAACCCTAACCTTTCCCCGAAGCCTGACCCTCACCCGTCCCCTAATCCTAACACGTACGCTAACACTAACCCGCGCCCTCACACGCACGCTCCCCCTAAAGCGTTGCCGTACCCTCACCTGGACCCTAAACCGTCCCTGTCCCCTAACCCTAACCCTAGCCCGAACCCTAACCCTAACCCTTCCCCGAAGTCTGACCCTCACCCGTCCCCTAATCCTAACCCGTATGCTAACACTAACCCGCGCCCTCACACGCACGCTCCCCCTAAAGCGTTGCCGTACCCTCACCTGGACCCGAAACCGTCCCCGTCCCCTAACCCTAACCCTAGCCCGAACCCTAACCCTTCCCCGAAGCCTGACCCTCACCCGTCCCCTAATCCTAACCCGTACGCTAACACTAACCCGCGGCCTCACACGGACGCTCCCCCTAAAGCGTTGCCGTACCCTCACCTGGACCCTAAACCGTCCCCGTCCCCTAACCCTAACCCTAGCCCGAACCCTAACCCTAACCCTTCCCCGAAGCCTGACCCTCACCCGTCCCCTAATCCTAACCCGTAGGCTAACACTAACCCGCGCCCTCACACGCACGCTCCCCCTAAAGCGTTGCCGTACCCTCACCTGGACCCTAAACCGTCCCCTAACCCTAACCCTAACCCTAGCCGGAACCCTAACCCTAACCCTTCCCCGAAGCCTGACCGTCACCCGTCCCCTAATCCTAAACCGTACGCTAACACTAACCCGCGCCCTCACACGCACGCTCCCCCTAAAGCGTTGCCGTACCCTCACCTGGACCCTAAACCGTCCCCGTCCCCTAACCCTAACCCTAGCCCGAACCCTAACCCTAACCCTTCCCCGAAGCCTGACCCTCACCCGTCCCCTAATCCTAACCCGTACGCTAACACTAACCCGCGCCCTCACACGCACGCTCCCCCTAAAGCGTTGCCGTACCCTCACCTGGACCCGAAACCGTCCCCGTCCCCTATCCCTAACCCTAGCCCGAACCCTAACCCTAACCGTTCCCCGAAGCCTGACCCTCACCCGTCCCCTAATCCTAACCCGTACGCTAACACTAACCCGCGCCCTCACACGCACGCTCCCCCTAAAGCGTTGCCGTACCCTCACCTGGACCCTAAACCGTCCCCGTCCCCTAACCCTAACCCTAGCCCGAACCCTAACCCTAACCCTTCCCCGAAGCCTGACCCTCACCCGTCCCCTAATCCTAACCCGTACGCTAACACTAACCCGTGCCCTCACACGCACGCTCCCCCTAAAGCGTTGACGTACCCTCACCTGGACCCTAAACCGTCCCCGTCCCCTAACCCTAACCCTAGCCCGAACCCTAACCCTAACCCTTCCCCGAAGCCTGACCCTCACCCGTCCCCTAATCCTAACCCGTAGGTTAACACTAACCCGCGCCCTCACACGCACGCTCCCCCTAAAGCGTTGCCGTACCCTCACCTGGACCCTAAACCGTCCCCGTCCCCTAACCCTAACCCTAGCCCGAACCCTAACCCTAACACTTCCCCGAAGCCTGACCCTCACCCGTCCCCTAATCCTAACCCGTACGATAACACTAACCTGCGCCCTCACACGCACGCTCCCCCTAAATCGTTGCCGTACCCTCACCTGGACCCTAAACCGTCCCCGTCCCCTAACCCTAACCCTAGCCCGAACCCTAACCCTAACCCTTCCCCGAAGCCTGACCCTCACCCGTCCCCTAATCCTAACCCGTACGCTAACACTAACCCGCGCCCTCACACGCACGCTCCCCCTAAAGCGTTGCCGTACCCTCACCTGGACCCGAAACCGTCCCCGTCCCCTAACCCTAACCCTAGCCCGAACCCTAACCCTAACCCTTCCCCGAAGCCTGACCCTCACCCGTCCCCTAATCCTAACCCGTACGCTAACACTAACCCGCGCCCTCACACGCACGCTCCCCCTAAAGCGTTGCCGTACCCTCACCTGGACCCTAAACCGTCCCCTAACCCTAACCCTAACCCTAGCCCGAACCCTAACCCTAACCCTTCCCCGAAGCCTGACCCTCACCCGTCCCCTAATCCTAACCCGTACGCTAACACTAACCCACGCCCTCACACGCACGCTCCCCCTAAAGCGTTGACGTACCCTCACCTGGACCCTAAACCGTCCCCGTCCCCTAACCCTAACCCTAGCCCGAACCCTAACCCTAACCCTTCCCCGAAGCCTGACCCTCACCCGTCCCCTAATCCTAACCCGTACGCTAACACTAACCCGCGCCCTCACACGCACGCTCCCCCTAAAGCGTTGCCGTATACTCACATGGACCCTAAACCGTCCCCTAACCCTAACCCTAACCCTAGCCCGAACCCTAACCCTAACACTTCCCCGAAGCCTGACCCTCACCCGTCCCTTAATCCTGACCCGTACGCTAACACTAACCCACGCCCTCACACGCACCCTCCCCCTAAAGCGTTGCCGTACCCTCACCTGGACCCTAAACCGTCCCCGTCCCCTAACCCTAACCCTAGCCCGAACCCTAACCCTAACCCTTCCCCGAAGTCTGACCCTCACCCGTCCCCTAATCCTAACCCGTACGCTAACACTAACCCGCGCCCTCACACGCACGCTCCCCCTAAAGCGTTGCCGTACCCTCACCTGGACCCGAAACCGTCCCCGTCCCCTAACCCTAACCCTAGCCCGAACCCTAACCCTTCCCCGAAGCCTGACCCTCACCCGTCCCCTAATCCTAACCCGTACGCTAACACTAACCCGCGCCCTCACACGCACGCTCCCCCTAAAGCGTTGCCGTACCCTCACCTGGACCCTAAACCGTCCCCGTCCCCTAACCCTAACCCTAGCCCGAACCCTAACCCTAATCCTTCCCCGAAGCCTGACCCTCACCCATCCCCTAATCCTAACCCGTACGCTAACACTATCCCGCGCCCTCACACACACGCTCCCCCTAAAGCGTTGCCGTACCCTCACCTGGACCCTAAACCGTCCCCGTCCCCTAACCCTAACCCTAGCCCGAACCCTAACCCTAACCCTTCCCCGAAGCCTGACCCTCACCCGTCCCCTAATCCTAACCCGTACGCTAACACTAACCCGCGCCCTCACACGCACACTCCCCCTAAAGCGTTGCCGTACCCTCACCTGGACCCGAAACCGTCCCCGTCCCCTAACCCTAACCCTAGCCCGAACCCTAACCCTAACCGTTCCCCGAAGCCTGACCCTCACCCGTCCCCTAATCCTAACCCGTACGCTAACACTAACCCACGCCCTCACACGCACGCTCCCCCTAAAGCGTTGCCGTACCCTCACCTGGACCCTAAACCGTCCCCGTCCCCTAACCCTAACCTTAGCCCGAACCCTAACCCTAACCCTTCCCCGAAGCCTGACCCTCACCCGTCCCCTAATCCTAACCCGTAGGCTAACACTAACCCGCGCCCTCACACGCACGCTCCCCCTAAAGCGTTGCCGTACCCTCACCTGGACCCTAAACCGTCCCCGTCCCCTAACCCTAACCCTAGCCCGAACCCTAACCCTAACCCTTCCCCGAAGCCTGACCCTCACCCGTCCCCTAATCCTAACCCGTACGCTAACACTAACCTGCGCCCTCACACGCACGCTCCCCCTAAATCGTTGCCGTACCCTCACCTGGACCCTAAACCGTCCCCGTCCCCTAACCCTAACCCTAGCCCGAACCCTAACCCTAACCCTTCCCCGAAGCCTGACCCTCACCCGTCCCCTAATCCTAACCCGTACGCTAACACTAACCCGCGCCCTCACACGCACGCTCCCCCTAAAGCGTTGCCGTACCCTCACCTGGACCCGAAACCGTCCCCGTCCCCTAACCCTAACCCTAGCCCGAACCCTAACCCTAACCGTTCCCCGAAGCCTGACCCTCACCCGTCCCCTAATCATAACCCGAACGCTAACACTAACCCGCGCCCTCACACGCACGCTCCCCCTAAAGCGTTGCCGTACCCTCACCTGGACCCTAAACCGTCCCCTAACCTTAACCCTAACCGTAGCCCGAACCCTAACCCTAACCCTTCCCCGAAGCCTGACCCTCATCCGTCCCCTAATCCTAACCCGTACGCTAACACTAACCCACGCCCTCACACGCACGCTCCCCCTAAAGCGTTGCCGTACCCTCACCTGGACCCTAAACCGTCCCCGTCCCCTAACCCTATCCCTAGACCGAACCCTAACCCTAACCCTTCCCCGAAGCCTGACCCTCACCCGTCCCCTAATCCTAACCTGTACGCTAACACTAACCCGCGCCCTCACACGCACGCTCCCCCTAAAGCGTTGCCGTACCCTCACCTGGACCCTAAACTGTCCCCGTCCCCTAACCCTAACCCTAGCCCGAACCCTAACCCTAACCCTTCCCCGAAGCCTGACCCTCACCCGTCCCCTAATCCTAACCCGTACGCTAACACTAACCCGCGCCCTCACACGCAAGCTCCCCCTAAAGCGTTGCCGTACCCTCACCTGGACCCTAAACCGTCCCCGTCCCCTAACCCTAACCCTAGCCTGAACCCTAACCCTAACCCTTCCCCGAAGCCTGACCCTCACCTGTCCCCTAATCCTAACCCGTACGCTAACACTAACCCGCGCCCACACACGCACGCTCCCCCTAAAGCGTTGCCGTACCCTCACCTGGACCCGAAACCGTCCCCTAACCCTAACCCTAACCCTAGCCCGAACCCTAACCCTAACCCTTCCCCGAAGCCTGACCCTCACCCGTCCCCTAATCCTAACCCGTACGCTAACACTAACCCGCGCCCTCACACGCACGCTCCCCCTAAAGCGTTGCCGTACCCTCACCTGGACCCTAAACCGTCCCCGTCCCCTAACCCTAGCCCGAAACCTAACCCTAACCCTTCCCCGAAGCCTGACCCTCACCCGTCCCCTAATCCTAACCCGTACGCTAACACTAACCCGCGCCCTCACACGCACGCTCCCCCTAAAGCGTTGCCGTACCCTCAGCTGGACCCTAAACCGTCCCCGTCCCCTAACCCTAACCCTAGCCCGAACCCTAACCCTAACCCTTCCCCGAAGCCTGACCCTCACCCGTCCCCTAATCCTAACCCGTACGCTAACACTAACCCGCGCCCTCACACGCACGCTCCCCCTAAAGCGTTGCCGTACCCTCACCTGGACCCGAAACCGTCCCCGTCCCCTAACCCTAACCCTAGCCCGAACCCTAACCCTAACCATTCCCCGAAGCCTGACCCTCACCCGTCCCCTAATCCTAACCCGTACGCTAACACTAACCCGCGCCCTCACACGCACGCTCCCCCTAAAGCGTTGCCGTACACTCACCTGGACCCTAAACCGTCCCCGTCCCCTAACCCTAACCCTAGCCCTAACCCTAACCCTAACCCTTCCCCGAAGCCTGACCCTCACCCGTCCCCTAATCCTAACCCGTACGCTAACACTAACCCGCGCCCTCACACGCACGCTCCCCCTAAAGCGTTGCCGTACCCTCACCTGGACCCTAAACCGTCCCCGTCCCCTAACCCTAACCCTAGCCCGAACCCTAACCCTAACCCTTCCCCGAAGCCTGACCCTCACCCGTCCCCTAATCCTAACCCGTACGCTAACACTAACCCGCGCCCTCAAACGCACGCTCCCCCTAAAGCGTTGCCGTATACTCACCTGGACCCTAAACCGTCCCCTAACCCTAACCCTAACCCTAGCCCGAACCCTAACCCTAAAACTTCCCCGAAGCGTGAGCCTCACCCGTCCCCTAATCCTAACCCGTACGCTAACACTAACCCACGCCCTCACACGCACGCTCCCCCTAAAGCGTTGCCGTACCCTCACCTGGACCCTAAACCGTCCCCGTCCCCTAACCCTAACCCTAGACCGAACCCTAACCCTAACATTTCCCTGAAGCCTGACCCTCAACCGGCCCCTAATCCTAACACGTACGCTAACACTAACCCGCGCCCTCACACGCACGCTCCCCCTAAAGCGTTGCCGTACCCTCACCTGGACCCTAAACCGTCCCCGTCCCCTAACCCTAACCCTAGCCCGAACCCTAACCCTAACCCTTCCCCGAAGCCTGACCCTCACCCGTCCCCTAATCCTAACCCGTACGCTAACTCTAACCCGCGCCCTCACACGCACGCTCCCCCTAAAGCGTTGCCGTATACTCACCTGGACCCTAAACCGTCCCCGTCCCCTAACCCTAACCCTAGCCCGAACCCTAACCCTAAAACTTCCCCGAAGCCTGAGCCTCACCCGTCCCCTAATCCTAACCCGTACGCTAACACTAACCCACGCCCTCACACGCACGCTCCCCCTAAAGCGTTGCCGTACCCTCACCTGGACCCTAAACCGTCCCCGTCCCCTAACCCTAACCCTAGACCGAACCCTAACCCTAACATTTCCCCGAAGCCTGACCCTCACCCGTCCCCTAATCCTAACACGTACGCTAACACTAACCCGTGCCCTCACACGCACGCTCCCCCTAAAGCGTTGCCGTACCCTCACCTGGACCCTAAACCGTCCCCGTCCCCTAACCCTAACCCTAGCCCGAACCCTAACCCTAACCCTTCCCCGAAGTCTGACCCTCACACGTCCCCTAATCCTAACCCGTACGCTAACACTAACCCGCGCCCTCACACGCACGCTCCCCCTAAAGCGTTGCCGTACCCTCACCTGGACCCGAAACCGTCCCCGTCCCCTAACCCTAACCCTAGCCCGAACCCTAACCCTTCCCCGAAGCCTGACCCTCACCCGTCCCCTAATCCTAACCCGTACGCTAACACTAACCCGCGCCCTCACACGCACGCTCCCCCTAAAGCGTTGCCGTACCCTCACCTGGACCCTAAACCGTCCCCGTCCCCTAACCCTAACCCTAGCCCGAACCCTAACCCTAACCCTTCCCTGAAGCCTGACCCTCACCCGTCCCCTAATCCTAACCCGTACGCTAACACTATCCCGCGCCCTCACACGCACACTCCCCCTAAAGCGTTGCCGTACCCTCACCTGGACCCTAAACCGTCCCCATCCCCTAACCCTAACCCTAGCCCGAACCCTAACCCTAACCCTTCCCCGAAGCCTGACCCTCACCCGTCCCCTAATCCTAACCCGTACGCTAACACTAACCCGCGCCCTCACACGCACGCTCCCCCTAAAGCGTTGCCGTACCCTCACCTGGACCCTAAACCGTCCCTGTCCCCTAACCCTAACCCTAGCCCGAACCCTAACCCTAACCCTTCCCCGAAGCCTGACCCTCACCCGTCCCCTAATCCTAACCCGTACGCTAACACTAACCCGCGCCCTCACACGCACGCTCCCCCTAAAGCGTTGCCGTACCCTCACCTGGACCCTAAACCGTCCCCGTCCCCTAACCCTAACCCTAGCCCGAACCCTAACCCTAACCGTTCCCCGAAGCCTGACCCTCACCCGTCCCCTAATCCTAACCCGTACGCTAACACTAACCCGCGCCCTCACACGCACGCTCCCCCTAAAGCGTTGCCGTACCCTCACCTGGACCCTAAACCGTCCCCGTCCCCTAACCCTAACCCTAGCCCGAAACCTAACCCTAACCCTTCCCCGAAGCCTGACCCTCACCCGTCCCCTAATCCTAACCCGTACGCTAACACTAACCCGTGCCCTCACACGCACGCTCCCCCTAAAGCGTTGCCGTACCCTCACCTGGACCCTAAACCGTCCCCGTCCCCTAACCCTAACCCTAGCCCGAACCCTAACCCTAACCCTTCCCCGAAGCCTGACCCTCACCCGTCCCCTAATCCTAACCCGTAGGCTAACACTAACCCGCGCCCTCACACGCACGCTCCCCCTAAATCGTTGCCGTACCCTCACCTGGACCCTAAACCGTCCCCGTCCCCTAACCCTAACCCTAGACCGAACCCTAACCCTAACCCTTCCCCGAAGCCTGACCCTCACCCGTCCCCTAATCCTAACCCGTACGCTAACACTAACCTGCGCCCTCACACGCACGCTCCCCCTAAATCGTTGCCGTACCCTCACCTGGACCCTAAACCGTCCCCGTCCCCTAACTCTAACCCTAGCCCGAACCCTAACCCTAACCCTTCCCCGAAGCCTGACCCTCACCCGTCCCCTAATCCTAACCCGTACGCTAACACTAACCCGCGCCCTCACACGCACGCTCCCCCTAAAGCGTTGCCGTACCCTCACCTGGACCCGAAACCGTCCCCGTCCCCTAACCCTAACCCTAGCCCGAACCCTAACCCTAACCGTTCCCCGAAGCCTGACCCTCACCCGTCCCCTAATCCTAACCCGTACGCTAACACTAACCCGCGCCCTCACACGCACGCTCCCCCTAAAGCGTTGCCGTACCCTCACCTGGACCCGAAACCGTCCCCTAACCCTAACCCTAACCCTAGCCCGAACCCTAACCCTAACCCTTCCCCGAAGCCTGACCCTCACCCGTCCCCTAATCCTAACCCGTACGCTAACACTAACCCACGCCCTCACACGCACGCTCCCCCTAAAGCGTTGCCGTACCCTCACCTGGACCCTAAACCGTCCCCGTCCCCTAACCCTAACCCTAGCCCGAACCCTTCCCCGAAGCCTGACCCTCACCCGTCCCCTAATCCTAACCTGTACGCTAACACTAACCCGCGCCCTCACACGCACGCTCCCCCTAAAGCGTTGCCGTACCCTCACCTGGACCCTAAACTCTCCCCGTCCCCTAACCCTAACCCTAGCCCGAACCCTAACCCTAACCCTTCCCCGAAGCCTGACCCTCACCCGTCCCCTAATCCTAACCCGTACGCTAACACTAACCCGCGCCCTCACACGCACGCTCCCCCTAAAGCGTTGCCGTACCCTCACCTGGACCCGAAACCGTCCCCGTCACCTAACCCTAACCCTAGCCCGAACCCTAACCCTAACCCTTCCCCGAAGCCTGACCCTCACCCGTCCCCTAATCCTAACCCGTACGCTAACACTAACCCACGCCCTCACACGCATGCTCCCCCTAAAGCGTTTCCGTACCCTCACCTGGACCCTAAACCGTCCCCGTCCCCTAACCCTATCCTTAGACCGAACCCTAACCCTAACACTTCCCCGAAGCCTGACACTCACCCGTCCCCTAATCCTAACCTGTACGCTAACACTAACCCACGCCCTCACACGCACGCTCCCCCTAAAGCGTTGCCGTACCCTCACCTGGACCCTAAACCGTCCCCGTCCCCTAACCCTAACCCTAGCCCGAACCCTAACCCTAACCCTTCCCCGAAGCCTGACCCTCACCCGTCCCCTAATCCTAACCCGTACGCTAACACTAACCCGTGCCCTCACACGCACGCTCCCCCTAAAGCGTTGCCGTACCCTCACCTGGACCCTAAACCGTCCCCGTCCCCTAACCCTAACCCTAGCCCGAACCCTAAACCTAACCCTTCCCCGAAGCCTGACCCTCACCCGTCCCCTAATCCTAACCCGTACGCTAACACTAACCCACGCCCTCACACGCACGCTCCCCCTAAAGCGTTGCCGTACCCTCACCAGGACCCTAAACCATCCCCGTCCCCTAACCCTAACCCTAGCCCGAACCCTAACCCTAACCCTTCCCCGAAGCCTGACCCTCACCCGTCCCCTAATCCTAACCCGTACGCTAACACTAACCCGCCCCCTCACACGCACGCTCCCCCTAAAGCGTTGCCGTACCCTCACCTGGACCCGAAACCGTCCCCTAACCCTAACCCTAACCGTAGCCCGAACCCTAACCCTAACCGTTCCCCGAAGCCTGACCCTCACCCGTCCCCTAATCCTAACCCGTACGCTAACACTAACCCGCGCCCTCACACGCACGCTCCCCCTAAAGCGTTGCCGTACCCTCACCTGGACCCTAAACCGTCCCCTAACCCTAACCCTAACCCTAGCCCAAATCCTAACCCTAACCCTTCCCCGAAGCCTGACCCTCACCCGTCCCCTAATCCTAACCCGTACGCTAACACTAACCCGCGCCCTCACACGCACGCTCCCCCTAAAGCGTTGCCGTACCCTCACCTGGACCCTAAACCGTCCCCGTCCCCTAACCCTAACCCTAGCCCGAACCCTAAACCTAACCCTTCCCCGAAGCCTGACCCTCACCCGTCCCCTAATCCTAACCCGTACGCTAACACTAACCCGTGCCCTCACACGCACGCTCCCCCTAAAGCGTTGACGTACCCTCACCTGGACCCTAAACCGTCCCCGTCCCCTAACCCTAACCCTAGCCCGAACCCTAACCCTAACCCTTCCCCGAAGCCTGACCCTCACCCGTCCCCTAATCCTAACGCGTAGGCTAACACTAACCCGCGCCCTCACACGCACGCTCCCCCTAAAACATTGCCGTACCCTCACCTGGACCCTAAACCGTCCCCGTCCCCTAACCCTAACCCTAGCCCGAACCCTAAACCTAACCCTTCCCCGAAGCCTGACCCTCACCCGTCCCCTAATCCTAACCCGTACGCTAACACTAACCTGCGCCCTCACACGCACGCTCCCCCTAAATCGTTGCCGTACCCTCACCTGGACCCTAAACCGTCCCCGTCCCCTAACCCTAACCCTAGCCCGAACCCTAACCCTAACCCTTCCCCGAAGCCTGACCCTCACCCGTCCCCTAATCCTAACCCGTACGCTAACACTAACCCGCCCCCTCACACGCACACTCCCCCTAAAGCGTTGCCGTACCCTCACCTGGACCCGAAACCGTCCCCGTCCCCTAACCCTAACCCTAGCCCGAACCCTAAACCTAACCCTTCCCCGAAGCCTGACCCTCACCCGTCCCCTAATCCTAACCCGTACGCTAACACTAACCCGCGCCCTCACACGCACGCTCCCCCTAAAGCGTTGCCGTACCCTCACCTGGACCCTAAACCGTCCCCTAACCCTAACCCTAACCCTAGCCCAAATCCTAACCCTAACCCTTCCCCGAAGCCTGACCCTCACCCGTCCCCTAATCCTAACCCGTACGCTAACACTAACCCACGCCCTCACACGCACGCTCCCCCTAAAGCGTTTCCGTACCCTCACCTGGACCCTAAACCGTCCCCGTCCCCTAACCCTATCCCTAGACTGAACCCTAACCCTAACACTTCCCCGAAGCCTGACCCTCACCCGTCCCCTAATCCTAACCTGTACGCTAACACTAACCCACGCCCTCACACGTACGCTCCCCCTAAAGCGTTGCCGTACCCTCACCTGGACCCTAAACCGTCCCCGTCCCCTAACCCTAACCCTAGCCCGAACCCTAACCCTAACCCTTCCCCGAAGTCTGACCCTCACCCGTCCCCTAATCCTAACCCATACGCTAACACTAACCCGCACCCTCACACGCACGCTCCCCCTAAAGCGTTGCCGTACCCTCACCTGGACCCGAAACCGTCGCCGTCCCCTAACCCTAACCCTAGCCCGAACCCTAACCCTAACCGTTCCCCGAAGCCTGACCCTCACCCGTCGCCTAATCCTAACCCGTACGCTAACACTAACCCGCGCCCTCACACGCACGCTCCCCCTAAAGCGTTGCCGTACCCTCACCTGGACCCTAAACCGTCCCCGTCCCCTAACCCTAACCCTAGCCCGAACCCTAACCCTAACCCTTCCCCGAAGCCTGACCCTCACCCGTCCCCTAATCCTAACCCGTACGCTAACACTAACCCGCGCCCTCACACGCACGCTCCCCCTAAAGCGTTGCCGTACCCTCACCTGGACCCGAAACCGTCCCCGTCCCCTAACCCTAACCCTAGCCCGAACCCTAAACCTAACCCTTCCCCGAAGCCTGACCCTCACCCGTCCCCTAATCCTAACCCGTACGCTAACACTAACCCGTGCCCTCACACGCACGCTCCCCCTAAAGCGTTGCCGTACTCTCACCTGGACCCGAAACCGTCCCCGTCCCCTAACCCTAACCCTAGCCCGAACCCTAACCCTAACCCTTCCCCGAAGCCTGACCCTCACCCGTCCCCTAATCCTAACCCGTACGCTAACACTAACCCACGCCCTCACACGCACGCTCCCCCTAAAGCGTTGCCGTACCCTCACCTGGACCCTAAACCGTCCCCGTCCCCTAACCCTAACCCTAGACCGAACCCTAACCCTAACCCTTCCCCGAAGCCTGACCCTCACCCGTCCCCTAATCCTAACCCGTACGCTAACACTAACCCGCGCCCTCACATGCACGCTCCCCCTAAAGCGTTGCCGTACCCTCACCTGGACCCTAAACCGTCCCCGTCCCCTAACCCTAACCCTAGCCCGAACCCTAACCCTAACCCTTCCCCGAAGCCTGACCCTCACCCGTCCCCTAATCCTAACCCGTACGCTAACACTAACCCGCGCCCTCACACGCACGCTCCCCCTAAAGCGTTGCCGTACCCTCACCTGGACCCGAAACCGTCCCCGTCCCCTAACCCTAACCCTAGCCCGAACCCTAACCCTAACCGTTCCCCGAAGCCTGACACTCACCCGTCCCCTAATCCTAACCCGTACGCTAACACTAACCTGCGCCCTCACACGCACGCTCCCCCTAAAGCATTGACGTACCCTCACCTGGACCCTAAACCGTCCCCGTCCCCTAACCCTAACCCTAGCCCGAACCCTAACCCTAACCCTTCCCCGAAGCCTGACCCTCACCCGTCCCCTAATCCTAACCCGTACGCTAACACTAACCCACGCCCTCACACGCACGCTCCCCCTAAAGCGTTGCCGTACCCTCACCTGGACCCTAAACCGTCCCCGTCCCCTAACCCTAACCCTAGCCCGAACCCTAACCCTAACCCTTCCCCGAAGCCTGACCCTCACCCGTCCCCTAATCCTAACCCGTACGCTAACACTAACCCGCGCCCTCACACGCACGATCCCCCTAAAGCGTTGCCGTACCCTCACCTGGACCCTAAACCGTCCCCTAACCCTAACCCTAACCCTAGCCCGAACCCTAACCCTAACACTTCCCCGAAGCCTGACCCTCACCCGTCCCCTAATCCTAACCCGTAAGCTAACACTAACCCACGCCCTCACACGCACGCTCCCCCTAAAGCGTTGCCGTACCCTCACCTGGACCCTAAACCGTCCCCGTCCCCTAACCCTAACCCTAGACCGAACCCTAACCCTAACCTTTCCCCGAAGCCTGACCCTCACCCGTCCCCTAATCCTAACACGTACGCTAACACTAACCCGCGCCCTCACACGCACGCTCCCCCTAAAGCGTTGCCGTACCCTCACCTGGACCCTAAACCGTCCCCGTCCCCTAACCCTAACCCTAGCCCGAACCCTAACCCTAACCCTTCCCCGAAGTCTGACCCTCACCCGTCCCCTAATCCTAACCCGTATGCTAACACTAACCCGCGCCCTCACACGCACGCTCCCCCTAAAGCGTTGCCGTACCCTCACCTGGACCCGAAACCGTCCCCGTCCCCTAACCCTAACCCTAGCCCGAACCCTAACCCTTCCCCGAAGCCTGACCCTCACCCGTCCCCTAATCCTAACCCGTACGCTAACACTAACCCGCGGCCTCACACGCACGCTCCCCCTAAAGCGTTGCCGTACCCTCACCTGGACCCTAAACCGTCCCCGTCCCCTAACCCTAACCCTAGCCCGAACCCTAACCCTAACCCTTCCCCGAAGCCTGACCCTCACCCGTCCCCTAATCCTAACCCGTAGGCTAACACTAACCCGCGCCCTCACACGCACGCTCCCCCTAAAGCGTGGCCGTACCCTCACCTGGACCCTAAACCGTCCCCTAACCCTAACCCTAACCCTAGCCCGAACCCTAACCCTAACCCTTCCCCGAAGCCTGACCGTCACCCGTCCCCTAATCCTAAACCGTACGCTAACACTAACCCGCGCCCTCACACGCACGCTCCCCCTAAAGCGTTGCCGTACCCTCACCTGGACCCTAAACCGTCCCCGTCCCCTAACCCTAACCCTAGCCCGAACCCTAACCCTAACCCTTCCCCGAAGCCTGACCCTCACCCGTCCCCTAATCCTAACCCGTACGCTAACACTAACCCGCGCCCTCACACGCACGCTCCCCCTAAAGCGTTGCCGTACCCTCACCTGGACCCGAAACCGTCCCCGTCCCCTATCCCTAACCCTAGCCCGAACCCTAACCCTAACCGTTCCCCGAAGCCTGACCCTCACCCGTCCCCTAATCCTAACCCGTACGCTAACACTAACCCGCGCCCTCACACGCACGCTCCCCCTAAAGCGTTGCCGTACCCTCACCTGGACCCTAAACCGTCCCCGTCCCCTAACCCTAACCCTAGCCCGAACCCTAACCCTAACCCTTCCCCGAAGCCTGACCCTCACCCGTCCCCTAATCCTAACCCGTACGCTAACACTAACCCGTGCCCTCACACGCACGCTCCCCCTAAAGCGTTGACGTACCCTCACCTGGACCCTAAACCGTCCCCGTCCCCTAACCCTAACCCTAGCCCGAACCCTAACCCAAACCCTTCCCCGAAGCCTGACCCTCACCCGTCCCCTAATCCTAACCCGTAGGCTAACACTAACCCGCGCCCTCACACGCACGCTCCCCCTAAAGCGTTGCCGTACCCTCACCTGGACCCTAAACCGTCCCCGTCCCCTAACCCTAACCCTAGCCCGAACCCTAACCCTAACACTTCCCCGAAGCCTGACCCTCACCCGTCCCCTAATCCTAACCCGTACGCTAAAACTAACCTGCGCCCTCACACGCACGCTCCCCCTAAATCGTTGCCGTACCCTCACCTGGACCCTAAACCGTCCCCGTCCCCTAACCCTAACCCTAGCCCGAACCCTAACCCTAACCCTTCCCCGAAGCCTGACCCTCACCCGTCCCCTAATCCTAACCCGTACGCTAACACTAACCCGCGCCCTCACACGCACGCTCCCCCTAAAGCGTTGCCGTACCCTCACCTGGACCCGAAACCGTCCCCGTCCCCTAACCCTAACCCTAGCCCGAACCCTAACCCTAACCCTTCCCCGAAGCCTGACCCTCACCCGTCCCCTAATCCTAACCCGTACGCTAACACTAACCCGCGCCCTCACACGCACGCTCCCCCTAAAGCGTTGCCGTACCCTCACCTGGACCCTAAACCGTCCCCTAACCCTAACCCTAACCCTAGCCCGAACCCTAACCCTAACCCTTCCCCGAAGCCTGACCCTCACCCGTCCCCTAATCCTAACCCGTACGCTAACACTAACCCACGCCCTCACACGCACGCTCCCCCTAAAGCGTTGACGTACCCTCACCTGGACCCTAAACCGTCCCCGTCCCCTAACCCTAACCCTAGCCCGAACCCTAACCCTAACCCTTCCCCGAAGCCTGACCCTCACCCGTCCCCTAATCCTAACCCGTACGCTAACACTAACCCGCGCCCTCACACGCACGCTCCCCCTAAAGCGTTGCCGTATACTCACATGGACCCTAAACCGTCCCCTAACCCTAACCCTAACCCTAGCCCGAACCCTAACCCTAACACTTCCCCGAAGCCTGACCCTCACCCGTCCCTTAATCCTGACCCGTACGCTAACACTAACCCACGCCCTCACACGCACCCTCCCCCTAAAGCGTTGCCGTACCCTCACCTGGACCCTAAACCGTCCCCGTCCCCTAACCCTAACCCTAGCCCGAACCCTAACCCTAACCCTTCCCCGAAGTCTGACCCTCACCCGTCCCCTAATCCTAACCCGTACGCTAACACTAACCCGCGCCCTCACACGCACGCTCCCCCTAAAGCGTTGCCGTACCCTCACCTGGACCCGAAACCGTCCCCGTCCCCTAACCCTAACCCTAGCCCGAACCCTAACCCTTCCCCGAAGCCTGACCCTCACCCGTCCCCTAATCCTAACCCGTACGCTAACACTAACCCGCGCCCTCACACGCACGCTCCCCCTAAAGCGTTGCCGTACCCTCACCTGGACCCTAAACCGTCCCCGTCCCCTAACCCTAACCCTAGCCCGAACCCTAACCCTAATCCTTCCCCGAAGCCTGACCCTCACCCATCCCCTAATCCTAACCCGTACGCTAACACTATCCCGCGCCCTCACACACACGCTCCCCCTAAAGCGTTGCCGTACCCTCACCTGGACCCTAAACCGTCCCCGTCCCCTAACCCTAACCCTAGCCCGAACCCTAACCCTAACCCTTCCCCGAAGCCTGACCCTCACCCGTCCCCTAATCCTAACCCGTACGCTAACACTAACCCGCGCCCTCACACGCACACTCCCCCTAAAGCGTTGCCGTACCCTCACCTGGACCCGAAACCGTCCCCGTCCCCTAACCCTAACCCTAGCCCGAACCCTAACCCTAACCGTTCCCCGAAGCCTGACCCTCACCCGTCCCCTAATCCTAACCCGTACGCTAACACTAACCCACGCCCTCACACGCACGCTCCCCCTAAAGCGTTGCCGTACCCTCACCTGGACCCTAAACCGTCCCCGTCCCCTAACCCTAACCTTAGCCCGAACCCTAACCCTAACCCTTCCCCGAAGCCTGACCCTCACCCGTCCCCTAATCCTAACCCGTAGGCTAACACTAACCCGCGCCCTCACACGCACGCTCCCCCTAAAGCGTTGCCGTACCCTCACCTGGACCCTAAACCGTCCCCGTCCCCTAACCCTAACCCTAGCCCGAACCCTAACCCTAACCCTTCCCCGAAGCCTGACCCTCACCCGTCCCCTAATCCTAACCCGTACGCTAACACTAACCCACGCCCTCACACGCACGCTCCCCCTAAAGCGTTGCCGTACCCTCACCTGGACCCTAAACCGTCCCCGTCCCCTAACCCTAACCTTAGCCCGAACCCTAACCCTAACCCTTCCCCGAAGCCTGACCCTCACCCGTCCCCTAATCCTAACCCGTAGGCTAACACTAACCCGCGCCCTCACACGCACGCTCCCCCTAAAGCGTTGCCGTACCCTCACCTGGACCCTAAACCGTCCCCGTCCCCTAACCCTAACCCTAGCCCGAACCCTAACCCTAACCCTTCCCCGAAGCCTGACCCTCACCCGTCCCCTAATCCTAACCCGTACGCTAACACTAACCCGCGCCCTCACACGCACGCTCCCCCTAAAGCGTTGCCGTACCCTCACCTGGACCCGAAACCGTCCCCGTCCCCTAACCCTAACCCTAGCCCGAACCCTAACCCTAACCGTTCCCCGAAGCCTGACCCTCACCCGTCCCCTAATCATAACCCGAACGCTAACACTAACCCGCGCCCTCACACGCACGCTCCCCCTAAAGCGTTGCCGTACCCTCACCTGGACCCTAAACCGTCCCCTAACCTTAACCCTAACCGTAGCCCGAACCCTAACCCTAACCCTTCCCCGAAGCCTGACCCTCATCCGTCCCCTAATCCTAACCCGTACGCTAACACTAACCCACGCCCTCACACGCACGCTCCCCCTAAAGCGTTGCCGTACCCTCACCTGGACCCTAAACCGTCCCCGTCCCCTAACCCTATCCCTAGACCGAACCCTAACCCTAACCCTTCCCCGAAGCCTGACCCTCACCCGTCCCCTAATCCTAACCTGTACGCTAACACTAACCCGCGCCCTCACACGCACGCTCCCCCTAAAGCGTTGCCGTACCCTCACCTGGACCCTAAACTGTCCCCGTCCCCTAACCCTAACCCTAGCCCGAACCCTAACCCTAACCCTTCCCCGAAGCCTGACCCTCACCCGTCCCCTAATCCTAACCCGTACGCTAACACTAACCCGCGCCCTCACACGCAAGCTCCCCCTAAAGCGTTGCCGTACCCTCACCTGGACCCTAAACCGTCCCCGTCCCCTAACCCTAACCCTAGCCTGAACCCTAACCCTAACCCTTCCCCGAAGCCTGAACCTCACCTGTCCCCTAATCCTAACCCGTACGCTAACACTAACCCGCGCCCACACACGCACGCTCCCCCTAAAGCGTTGCCGTACCCTCACCTGGACCCGAAACCGTCCCCGTCCCCTAACCCTAACCCTAGCCCGAACCCTAACCCTAACCCTTCCCCGAAGCCTGACCCTCACCCGTCCCCTAATCCTAACCCGTACGCTAACACTAACCCGCGCCCTCACACGCACGCTCCCCCTAAAGCGTTGCCGTACCCTCACCTGGACCCTAAACCGTCCCCGTCCCCTAACCCTAGCCCGAAACCTAACCCTAACCCTTCCCCGAAGCCTGACCCTCACCCGTCCCCTAATCCTAACCCGTACGCTAACACTAACCCGCGCCCTCACACGCACGCTCCCCCTAAAGCGTTGCCGTACCCTCAGCTGGACCCTAAACCGTCCCCGTCCCCTAACCCTAACCCTAGCCCGAACCCTAACCCTAACCCTTCCCCGAAGCCTGACCCTCACCCGTCCCCTAATCCTAACCCGTACGCTAACACTAACCCGCGCCCTCACACGCACGCTCCCCCTAAAGCGTTGCCGTACCCTCACCTGGACCCGAAACCGTCCCCGTCCCCTAACCCTAACCCTAGCCCGAACCCTAACCCTAACCATTCCCCGAAGCCTGACCCTCACCCGTCCCCTAATCCTAACCCGTACGCTAACACTAACCCGCGCCCTCACACGCACGCTCCCCCTAAAGCGTTGCCGTACACTCACCTGGACCCTAAACCGTCCCCGTCCCCTAACCCTAACCCTAGCCCTAACCCTAACCCTAACCCTTCCCCGAAGCCTGACCCTCACCCGTCCCCTAATCCTAACCCGTACGCTAACACTAACCCGCGCCCTCACACGCACGCTCCCCCTAAAGCGTTGCCGTACCCTCACCTGGACCCTAAACCGTCCCCGTCCCCTAACCCTAACCCTAGCCCGAACCCTAACCCTAACCCTTCCCCGAAGCCTGACCCTCACCCGTCCCCTAATCCTAACCCGTACGCTAACACTAACCCGCGCCCTCAAACGCACGCTCCCCCTAAAGCGTTGCCGTATACTCACCTGGACCCTAAACCGTCCCCGTCCCCTAACCCTAACCCTAGCCCGAACCCTAACCCTAAAACTTCCCCGAAGCCTGAGCCTCACCCGTCCCCTAATCCTAACCCGTACGCTAACACTAACCCACGCCCTCACACGCACGCTCCCCCTAAAGCGTTGCCGTACCCTCACCTGGACCCTAAACCGTCCCCGTCCCCTAACCCTAACCCTAGACCGAACCCTAACCCTAACATTTCCCTGAAGCCTGACCCTCACCCGTCCCCTAATCCTAACACGTACGCTAACACTAACCCGCGCCCTCACACGCACGCTCCCCCTAAAGCGTTGCCGTACCCTCACCTGGACCCTAAACCGTCCCCGTCCCCTAACCCTAACCCTAGCCCGAACCCTAACCCTAACCCTTCCCTGAAGCCTGACCCTCACCCGTCCCCTAATCCTAACCCGTACGCTAACTCTAACCCGCGCCCTCACACGCACGCTCCCCCTAAAGCGTTGCCGTATACTCACCTGGACCCTAAACCGTCCCCGTCCCCTAACCCTAACCCTAGCCCGATCCCTAACCCTAAAACTTCCCCGAAGCCTGAGCCTCACCCGTCCCCTAATCCTAACCCGTACGCTAACACTAACCCACGCCCTCACACGCACGCTCCCCCTAAAGCGTTGCCGTACCCTCACCTGGACCCTAAACCGTCCCCGTCCCCTAACCCTAACCCTAGACCGAACCCTAACCCTAACATTTCCCCGAAGCCTGACCCTCACCCGTCCCCTAATCCTAACACGTACGCTAACACTAACCCGTGCCCTCACACGCACGCTCCCCCTAAAGCGTTGCCGTACCCTCACCTGGACCCTAAACCGTCCCCGTCCCCTAACCCTAACCCTAGCCCGAACCCTAACCCTAACCCTTCCCCGAAGTCTGACCCTCACCCGTCCCCTAATCCTAACCCGTACGCTAACACTAACCCGCGCCCTCACACGCACGCTCCCCCTAAAGCGTTGCCGTACCCTCACCTGGACCCGAAACCGTCCCCGTCCCCTAACCCTAACCCTAGCCCGAACCCTAACCCTTCCCCGAAGCCTGACCCTCACCCGTCCCCTAATCCTAACCCGTACGCTAACACTAACCCGCGCCCTCACACGCACGCTCCCCCTAAAGCGTTGCCGTACCCTCACCTGGACCCTAAACCGTCCCCGTCCCCTAACCCTAACCCTAGCCCGAACCCTAACCCTAACCCTTCCCTGAAGCCTGACCCTCACCCGTCCCCTAATCCTAACCCGTACGCTAACACTATCCCGCGCCCTCACACGCACGCTCCCCCTAAAGCGTTGCTGTACCCTCACCTGGACCCTAAACCGTCCCCATCCCCTAACCCTAACCCTAGCCCGAACCCTAACCCTAACCCTTCCCCGAAGCCTGACCCTCACCCGTCCCCTAATCCTAACCCGTACGCTAACACTAACCCGCGCCCTCACACGCACGCTCCCCCTAAAGCGTTGCCGTACCCTCACCTGGACCCTAAACCGTCCCCGTCCCCTAACCCTAACCCTAGCCCGAACCCTAACCCTAACCCTTCCCCGAAGCCTGACCCTCACCCGTCCCCTAATCCTAACCCGTACGCTAACACTAACCCGCGCCCTCACACGCACGCTCCCCCTAAAGCGTTGCCGTACCCTCACCTGGACCCGAAACCGTCCCCGTCCCCTAACCCTAACCCTAGCCCGAACCCTAACCCTAACCGTTCCCCGAAGCCTGACACTCACCCGTCCCCTAATCCTAACCCGTACGCTAACACTAACCCGCGCCCTCACACGCACGCTCCCCCTAAAGCGTTGCCGTACACTCACCTGGACCCTAAACCGTCCCCGTCCCCTAACCCTAACCCTAGCCCGAAACCTAACCCTAACCCTTCCCCGAAGCCTGACCCTCACCCGTCCCCTAATCCTAACCCGTACGCTAACACTAACCCGTGCCCTCACACGCACGCTCCCCCTAAAGCGTTGCCGTACCCTCACCTGGACCCTAAACCGTCCCCGTCCCCTAACCCTAACCCTAGCCCGAACCCTAACCCTAACCCTTCCCCGAAGCCTGACCCTCACCCGTCCCCTAATCCTAACCCGTAGGCTAACACTAACCCGCGCCCTCACACGCACGCTCCCCCTAAAGCGTTGCCGTACCCTCACCTGGACCCTAAACCGTCCCCGTCCCCTAACTCTAACCCTAGCCCGAACCCTAACCCTAACCCTTCCCCGAAGCCTGACCCTCACCCGTCCCCTAATCCTAACCCGTACGCTAACACTAACCCGCGCCCTCACACGCACGCTCCCCCTAAAGCGTTGCCGTACCCTCACCTGGACCCGAAACCGTCCCCGTCCCCTAACCTTAACCCTAGCCCGAACCCTAACCCTAACCGTTCCCCGAAGCCTGACCCTCACCCGTCCCCTAATCCTAACCCGTACGCTAACACTAACCCGCGCCCTCACACGCACGCTCCCCCTAAAGCGTTGCCGTACCCTCACCTGGACCCGAAACCGTCCCCTAACCCTAACCCTAACCCTAGCCCGAACCCTAACCCTAACCCTTCCCCGAAGCCTGACCCTCACCCGTCCCCTAATCCTAACCCGTACGCTAACACTAACCCACGCCCTCACACGCACGCTCCCCCTAAAGCGTTGCCGTACCCTCACCTGGACCCGAAACCGTCCCCGTCCCCTAACCCTAACCCTAGCCCGAACCCTTCCCCGAAGCCTGACCCTCACCCGTCCCCTAATCCTAACCTGTACGCTAACACTAACCCGCGCCCTCACACGCACGCTCCCCCTAAAGCGTTGCCGTACCCTCACCTGGACCCTAAACTCTCCCCGTCCCCTAACCCTAACCCTAGCCCGAACCCTAACCCTAACCCTTCCCCGAAGCCTGACCCTCACCCGTCCCCTAATCCTAACCCGTACGCTAACACTAACCCGCGCCCTCACACGCACGCTCCCCCTAAAGCGTTGCCGTACCCTCACCTGGACCCGAAACCGTCCCCGTCCCCTAACCCTAACCCTAGCCCGAACCCTAACCCTAACCCTTCCCCGAAGCCTGACCCTCACCCGTCCCCTAATCCTAACCCGTACGCTAACACTAACCCGCGCCCTCACACGCACGCTCCCCCTAAAGCGTTGCCGTACCCTCACCTGGACCCTAAACCGTCCCCGTCCCCTAACCCTAACCCTAGCCCGAACCCTAACCCTAACCCTTCCCCGAAGCCTGACCCTCACCCGTCCCCTAATCCTAACCCGTACGCTAACACTAACCCGCGCCCTCACACGCACGCTCCCCCTAAAGCGTTGCCGTACCCTCACCTGGACCCTAAACCGTCCCCGTCCCCTAACCCTAACCCTAGCCCGAACCCTAACCCTAACCGTTCCCCGAAGCCTGACCCTCACCCGTCCCCTAATCCTAACCCGTACGCTAACACTCACCCGCGCCCTCACACACACGCTCCCCCTAAAGCGTTGCCGTACCCTCACCTGGGCCCTAAACCGTCCCCGTCCCCTAACCCTAACCCTAGCCTGAACCCTAACGCTAACACTTCCCCGAAGCCTGACCCTCACCCGTCCCCTAATCCTAACCCGTACGCTAACACTAACCTGCGCCCTCACACGCACGCTCCCCCTAAAGCGTTGCCGTACCCTGACCTGGACCCGAAACCGTCCCCATCCCCTAACCCTAACCCTAGACCGAACCCTAACCCTAACCCTTCCCCGAAGCCTGACCCTCACCCGTCCCCTAATCCTAACCCGAACGCTAACACTAAACCATGCCCTCACACGCACGCTCCCCCTAAAGCGTTGCCGTACCCTCACCTGGACCCTAAACCGTCCCCGTCCCCTAACCCTAACCCTAGACCGAACCCTAACCCTAACCTTTCCCCGAAGCCTGACCCTCACCCGTCCCCTAATCCTAACACGTACGCTAACACTAACCCGCGCCCTCACACGCACGCTCCCCCTAAAGCGTTGCCGTACCCTCACCTGGACCCTAAACCGTCCCCGTCCCCTAACCCTAACCCTAGCCCGAACCCTAACCCTAACCCTTCCCCGAAGCCTGACCCTCACCCGTCCCCTAATCCTAACCCGTACGCTAACACTAACCCGCGCCCTCACACGCCCGCTCCCCGTAAAGCGTTGCCGTACCCTCACCTGGACCCGAAACCGTCCCCGTCCCCTAACCCTAACCCTAGCCCGAACCCTAACCCGAACCCTTCCCCGAAGCCTGACCCTCACCCGTCCCCTAATCCTAAGCCGTACGCTAACACTAAGCCGCGCCCTCACACGCACGCTCCCCCTAAAGCGTTGCCGTACCCTCACCTGGACCCTAAACCGTCCCCTAACCCTAACCCTAACCCTAGCCCAAATCCTAACCCTAACACTTCCCCGAAGCCTGACCCTCACCCGTCCCCTAATCCTAACCCGTACGCTAACACTAACCCACGCCCTCACACGCACGCTCCCCCTAAAGCGTTGCCGTACCCTCACCTGGACCCTAAACCGTCCCCGTCCCCTAACCCTAACCCTAGACCGAACCCTAACCCTAACCCTTCCCCGAAGCCTGACCCTCACCCGTCCCCTAATCCTAACCCGTACGCTAACACTATCCCGCGCCATCACACGCACGCTCCCCCTAAAGCGTTGCCGTACCCTCACCTGGACCCTAAACCGTCCCCGTCCCCTAACCCTAACCCTAGCCCGAACCCTAACCCTAACCCTTCCCCGAAGCTTGACCCTCACCCGTCCCCTAATCCTAACCCGTACACTAACACTAACCCGCGCCCTCACACGCACGCTCCCCCTAAAGCGTTGCCGTACCCTCACCTGGACCCGAAACCGTCCCCGTCCCCTAACCCTAACCCTAGCCCGAACCCTAACCCTAACCGTTCCCCGAAGCCTGACCCTCACCCGTCCCCTAATCCTAACACGTACGCTAACACTAACCCGCGCCCTCACACGCACGCTCCCCCTAAAGCGTTGCCGTACCCTCACCTGGACCCTAAACCGTCCCCTAACCCTAACCCTAACCCTAGCCCGAACCCTAACCCTAACCCTTCCCCGAAGCCTGACCCTCACCCGTCCCCTAATCCTAACCCGTACGCTAACACTAACCCACGCCCTCACACGCACGCTCCCCCTAAAGCGTTGCCGTACCCTCACCTGGACCCTAAACCGTCCCCGTCCCCTAAACCTAACCCTAGCCCGAACCCTTCCCCGAAGCCTGACCCTCACCCGTCCCCTAATCCTAACCTGTACGCTAACACTAACCCGCGCCCTCACACGCACGCTCCCCCTAAAGCGTTGCCGTACCCTCACCTGGACCCTAAACTCTCCCCGTCCCCTAACCCTAACCCTAGCCCGAACCCTAACCCTAACCCTTCCCCGAAGCCTGACCCTCACCCGTCCCCTAATCCTAACCCGTACGCTAACACTAACCCGCGCCCTCACACGCACGCTCCCCCTAAAGCGTTGCCGTACCCTCACCTGGACCCGAAACCGTCCCCGTCCCCTAACCCTAACCCTAGCCCGAACCCTAACCCTAACCCTTCCCCGAAGCCTGACCCTCACCCGTCCCCTAATCCTAACCCGTACGCTAACACTAACCCGCGCCCTCACACGCACGCTCCCCCTAAAGCGTTGCCGTACCCTCACCTGGACCCTAAACCGTCCCCGTCCCCTAACCCTAACCCTAGCCCGAACCCTAACCCTAACCCTTCCCCGAAGCCTGACCCTCACCCGTCCCCTAATCCTAACCCGTACGCTAACACTAACCCGCGCCCTCACACGCACGCTCCCCCTAAAGCGTTGCCGTACCCTCACCTGGACCCTAAACCGTCCCCGTCCCCTAACACTAACCCTAGCCCGAACCCTAACCCTAACCGTTCCCCGAAGCCTAACCCTCACCCGTCCCCTAATCCTAACCCGTACGCTAACACTCACCCGCGCCCTCACACGCACGCTCCCCCTAAAGCGTTGCCATACCCTCACCTGGACCCTAAACCGTCCCCGTCCCCTAACCCTAACCCTAGCCTGAACCCTAACGCTAACCCTTCCCCGAAGCCTGACCCTCACCCGTCCCCTAATCCTAACCCATACGCTAACACTAACCCGCGCCCTCACACGCACGCTCCCCCTAAAGCGTTGCCGTACCCTGACCTGGACCCGAAACCGTCCCCGTCCCCTAACCCTAACCCTAGCCCGAACCCTAACCCTAACCCTTCCCCGAAGCCTGACCCTCACCCGTCCCCTAATCCTAACCCGAACGCTAACACTAAACCATGCCCTCACACGCACGCTCCCCCTAAAGCGTTGCCGTACCCTCACCTGGACCCTAAACCGTCCCCGTCCCCTAACCCTAACCCTAGACCGAACCCTAACCCTAACCTTTCCCCGAAGCCTGACCCTCACCCGTCCCCTAATCCTAACACGTACGCTAACACTAACCCGCGCCCTCACACGCACGCTCCCCCTAAAGCGTTGCCGTACCCTCACCTGGACCCTAAACCGTCCCCGTCCCCTAACCCTAACCCTAGCCCGAACCCTAACCCTAACCCTTCCCCGAAGCCTGACCCTCACCCGTCCCCTAATCCTAACCCGTACGCTAACACTAACCCGCGCCCTCACACGCCCGCTCCCCGTAAAGCGTTGCCGTACCCTCACCTGGACCCGAAACCGTCCCCGTCCCCTAACCCTAACCCTAGCCCGAACCCTAACCCGAACCCTTCCCCGAAGCCTGACCCTCACCCGTCCCCTAATCCTAAGCCGTACGCTAACACTAAGCCGCGCCCTCACACGCACGCTCCCCCTAAAGCGTTGCCGTACCCTCACCTGGACCCTAAACCGTCCCCTAACCCTAACCCTAACCCTAGCCCAAATCCTAACCCTAACACTTCCCCGAAGCCTGACCCTCACCCGTCCCCTAATCCTAACCCGTACGCTAACACTAACCCACGCCCTCACACGCACGCTCCCCCTAAAGCGTTGCCGTACCCTCACCTGGACCCTAAACCGTCCCCGTCCCCTAACCCTAACCCTAGACCGAACCCTAACCCTAACCCTTCCCCGAAGCCTGACACTCACCCGTCCCCTAATCCTAACCTGTACGCTAACACTAACCCGCGCCCTCACACGCACGCTCCCCCTAAAGCGTTGCCGTACCCTCACCTGGACCCTAAACCGTCCCCGTCCCCTAACCCTAACCCTAGCCCGAACCCTAACCCTAACCCTTCCCCGAAGCCTGACCCTCACCCGTCCCCTAATCCTAACCCGTACGCTAACAGTAACCCGCGCCCTCACACGCACGCTCCCCCTAAAGCGTTGCCGTACCCTCACCTGGACCCTAAACCGTCCCCTAACCCTAACCCTAACCCTAGCCCGAACCCTAACCCTAACCGTTCCCCGAAGCCTGAACCTCACCCGTCCCCTAATCCTAACCCGTACGCTAACACTAACCCGCGCCCTCAAACGCACGCTCCCCCTAAAGCGTTGCCGTATACTCACCTGGACCCTAAACCGTCCCCTAACCCTAACCCTAACCCTAGCCCGAACCCTAACCCTAAAACTTCCCCGAAGCCTGAGCCTCACCCGTCCCCTAATCCTAACCCGTACGCTAACACTAACCCACGCCCTCACACGCACGCTCCCCCTAAAGCGTTGCCGTACCCTCACCTGGACCCTAAACCGTCCCCGTCCCCTAACCCTAACCCTAGACCGAACCCTAACCCTAACATTTCCCTGAAGCCTGACCCTCACCCGTCCCCTAATCCTAACACGTACGCTAACACTAACCCGCGCCCTCACACGCACGCTCCCCCTAAAGCGTTGCCGTACCCTCACCTGGACCCTAAACCGTCCCCGTCCCCTAACCCTAACCCTAGCCCGAACCCTAACCCTAACCCTTCCCCGAAGCCTGACCCTCACCCGTCCCCTAATCCTAACCCGTACGCTAACTCTAACCCGCGCCCTCACACGCACGCTCCCCCTAAAGCGTTGCCGTATACTCACCTGGACCCTAAACCGTCCCCGTCCCCTAACCCTAACCCTAGCCCGAACCCTAACCCTAAAACTTCCCCGAAGCCTGAGCCTCACCCGTCCCCTAATCCTAACCCGTACGCTAACACTAACCCACGCCCTCACACGCACGCTCCCCCTAAAGCGTTGCCGTACCCTCACCTGGACCCTAAACCGTCCCCGTCCCCTAACCCTAACCCTAGACCGAACCCTAACCCTAACATTTCCCCGAAGCCTGACCCTCACCCGTCCCCTAATCCTAACACGTACGCTAACACTAACCCGTGCCCTCACACGCACGCTCCCCCTAAAGCGTTGCCGTACCCTCACCTGGACCCTAAACCGTCCCCGTCCCCTAACCCTAACCCTAGCCCGAACCCTAACCCTAACCCTTCCCCGAAGTCTGACCCTCACCCGTCCCCTAATCCTAACCCGTACGCTAACACTAACCCGCGCCCTCACACGCACGCTCCCCCTAAAGCGTTGCCATACCCTCACCTGGACCCGAAACCGTCCCCGTCCCCTAACCCTAACCCTAGCCCGAACCCTAACCCTTCCCCGAAGCCTGACCCTCACCCGTCCCCTAATCCTAACCCGTACGCTAACACTAACCCGCGCCCTCACACGCACGCTCCCCCTAAAGCGTTGCCGTACCCTCACCTGGACCCTAAACCGTCCCCGTCCCCTAACCCTAACCCTAGCCCGAACCCTAACCCTAACCCTTCCCTGAAGCCTGACCCTCACCCGTCCCCTAATCCTAACCCGTACGCTAACACTATCCCGCGCCCTCACACGCACGCTCCCCCTAAAGCGTTGCCGTACCCTCACCTGGACCCTAAACCGTCCCCATCCCCTAACCCTAACCCTAGCCCGAACCCTAACCCTAACCCTTCCCCGAAGCCTGACCCTCACCCGTCCCCTAATCCTAACCCGTACGCTAACACTAACCCGCGCCCTCACACGCACGCTCCCCCTAAAGCGTTGCCGTACCCTCACCTGGACCCTAAACGGTCCCCGTCCCCTAACCCTAACCCTAGCCCGAACCCTAACCCTAACCCTTCCCCGAAGCCTGACCCTCACCCGTCCCCTAATCCTAACCCGTACGCTAACACTAACCCGCGCCCTCACACGCACGCTCCCCCTAAAGCGTTGCCGTACCCTCACCTGGACCCTAAACCGTCCCCGTCCCCTAACCCTAACCCTAGCCCGAACCCTAACCCTAACCGTTCCCCGAAGCCTGACCCTCACCCGTCCCCTAATCCTAACCCGTACGCTAACACTAACCCGCGCCCTCACACGCACGCTCCCCCTAAAGCGTTGCCGTACCCTCACCTGGACCCTAAACCGTCCCCGTCCCCTAACCCTAACCCTAGCCCGAAACCTAACCCTAACCCTTCCCCGAAGCCTGACCCTCACCCGTCCCCTAATCCTAACCCGTACGCTAACACTAACCCGTGCCCTCACACGCACGCTCCCCCTAAAGCGTTGCCGTACCCTCACCTGGACCCTAAACCGTCCCCGTCCCCTAACCCTAACCCTAGCCCGAACCCTAACCCTAACCCTTCCCCGAAGCCTGACCCTCACCCGTCCCCTAATCCTAACCCGTAGGCTAACACTAACCCGCGCCCTCACACGCACGCTCCCCCTAAAGCGTTGCCGTACCCTCACCTGGACCCTAAACCGTCCCCGTCCCCTAACTCTAACCCTAGCCCGAACCCTAACCCTAACCCTTCCCCGAAGCCTGACCCTCACCCGTCCCCTAATCCTAACCCGTACGCTAACACTAACCCGCGCCCTCACACGCACGCTCCCCCTAAAGCGTTGCCGTACCCTCACCTGGACCCGAAACCGTCCCCGTCCCCTAACCCTAACCCTAGCCCGAACCCTAACCCTAACCGTTCCCCGAAGCCTGACCCTCACCCGTCCCCTAATCCTAACCCGTACGCTAACACTAACCCGCGCCCTCACACGCACGCTCCCCCTAAAGCGTTGCCGTACCCTCACCTGGACCCGAAACCGTCCCCTAACCCTAACCCTAACCCTAGCCCGAACCCTAACCCTAACCCTTCCCCGAAGCCTGACCCTCACCCGTCCCCTAATCCTAACCCGTACGCTAACACTAACCCACGCCCTCACACGCACGCTCCCCCTAAAGCGTTGCCGTACCCTCACCTGGACCCTAAACCGTCCCCGTCCCCTAACCCTAACCCTAGCCCGAACCCTTCCCCGAAGCCTGACCCTCACCCGTCCCCTAATCCTAACCTGTACGCTAACACTAACCCGCGCCCTCACACGCACGCTCCCCCTAAAGCGTTGCCGTACCCTCACCTGGACCCTAAACTCTCCCCGTCCCCTAACCCTAACCCTAGCCCGAACCCTAACCCTAACCCTTCCCCGAAGCCTGACCCTCACCCGTCCCCTAATCCTAACCCGTACGCTAACACTAACCCGCGCCCTCACACGCACGCTCCCCCTAAAGCGTTGCCGTACCCTCACCTGGACCCGAAACCGTCCCCGTCCCCTAACCCTAACCCTAGCCCGAACCCTAACCCTAACCCTTCCCCGAAGCCTGACCCTCACCCGTCCCCTAATCCTAACCCGTACGCTAACACTAACCCGCGCCCTCACACGCACGCTCCCCCTAAAGCGTTGCCGTACCCTCACCTGGACCCTAAACCGTCCCCGTCCCCTAACCCTAACCCTAGCCCGAACCCTAACCCTAACCCTTCCCCGAAGCCTGACCCTCACCCGTCCCCTAATCCTAACCCGTACGCTAACACTAACCCGCGCCCTCACACGCACGCTCCCCCTAAAGCGTTGCCGTACCCTCACCTGGACCCTAAACCGTCCCCGTCCCCTAATCCTAACCCTAGCCCGAACCCTAACCCTAACCGTTCCCCGAAGCCTGACCCTCACCCGTCCCCTAATCCTAACCCGTACGCTAACACTCACCCGCGCCCTCACACACACGCTCCCCCTAAAGCGTTGCCGTACCCTCACCTGGGCCCTAAACCGTCCCCGTCCCCTAACCCTAACCCTAGCCTGAACCCTAACGCTAACACTTCCCCGAAGCCTGACCCTCACCCGTCCCCTAATCCTAACCCGTACGCTAACACTAACCTGCGCCCTCACACGCACGCTCCCCCTAAAGCGTTGCCGTACCCTGACCTGGACCCGAAACCGTCCCCATCCCCTAACCCTAACCCTAGCCCGAACCCTAACCCTAACCCTTCCCCGAAGCCTGACCCTCACCCGTCCCCTAATCCTAACCCGAACGCTAACACTAAACCATGCCCTCACACGCACGCTCCCCCTAAAGCGTTGCCGTACCCTCACCTGGACCCTAAACCGTCCCCGTCCCCTAACCCTAACCCTAGACCGAACCCTAACCCTAACCTTTCCCCGAAGCCTGACCCTCACCCGTCCCCTAATCCTAACACGTACGCTAACACTAACCCGCGCCCTCACACGCACGCTCCCCCTAAAGCGTTGCCGTACCTTCACCTGGACCCTAAACCGTCCCCGTCCCCTAACCCTAACCCTAGCCCGAACCCTAACCCTAACCCTTCCCCGAAGCCTGACCCTCACCCGTCCCCTAATCCTAACCCGTACGCTAACACTAACCCGCGCCCTCACACGCCCGCTCCCCGTAAAGCGTTGCCGTACCCTCACCTGGACCCGAAACCGTCCCCGTCCCCTAACCCTAACCCTAGCCCGAACCCTAACCCGAACCCTTCCCCGAAGCCTGACCCTCACCCGTCCCCTAATCCTAAGCCGTACGCTAACACTAAGCCGCGCCCTCACACGCACGCTCCCCCTAAAGCGTTGCCGTACCCTCACCTGGACCCTAAACCGTCCCCTAACCCTAACCCTAACCCTAGCCCAAATCCTAACCCTAACACTTCCCCGAAGCCTGACCCTCACCCGTCCCCTAATCCTAACCCGTACGCTAACACTAACCCACGCCCTCACACGCACGCTCCCCCTAAAGCGTTGCCGTACCCTCACCTGGACCCTAAACCGTCCCCGTCCCCTAACCCTAACCCTAGACCGAACCCTAACCCTAACCCTTCCCCGAAGCCTGACCCTCACCCGTCCCCTAATCCTAACCCGTACGCTAACACTAACCCGCGCCATCACACGCACGCTCCCCCTAAAGCGTTGCCGTACCCTCACCTGGACCCTAAACCGTCCCCGTCCCCTAACCCTAACCCTAGCCCGAACCCTAACCCTAACCCTTCCCCGAAGCCTGACCCTCACCCGTCCCCTAATCCTAACCCGTACACTAACACTAACCCGCGCCCTCACACGCACGCTCCCCCTAAAGCGTTGCCGTACCCTCACCTGGACCCGAAACCGTCCCCGTCCCCTAACCCTAACCCTAGCCCGAACCCTAACCCTAACCGTTCCCCGAAGCCTGACCCTCACCCGTCCCCTAATCCTAACCCGTACGCTAACACTAACCCGCGCCCTCACACGCACGCTCCCCCTAAAGCGTTGCCGTACCCTCACCTGGACCCTAAACCGTCCCCTAACCCTAACCCTAACCCTAGCCCGAACCCTAACCCTAACCCTTCCCCGAAGCCTGACCCTCACCCGTCCCCTAATCCTAACCCGTACGCTAACACTAACCCACGCCCTCACACGCACGCTCCCCCTAAAGCGTTGCCGTACCCTCACCTGGACCCTAAACCGTCCCCGTCCCCTAAACCTAACCCTAGCCCGAACCCTTCCCCGAAGCCTGACCCTCACCCGTCCCCTAATCCTAACCTGTACGCTAACACTAACCCGCGCCCTCACACGCACGCTCCCCCTAAAGCGTTGCCGTACCCTCACCTGGACCCTAAACTCTCCCCGTCCCCTAACCCTAACCCTAGCCCGAACCCTAACCCTAACCCTTCCCCGAAGCCTGACCCTCACCCGTCCCCTAATCCTAACCCGTACGCTAACACTAACCCGCGCCCTCACACGCACGCTCCCCCTAAAGCGTTGCCGTACCCTCACCTGGACCCGAAACCGTCCCCGTCCCCTAACCCTAACCCTAGCCCGAACCCTAACCCTAACCCTTCCCCGAAGCCTGACCCTCACCCGTCCCCTAATCCTAACCCGTACGCTAACACTAACCCGCGCCCTCACACGCACGCTCCCCCTAAAGCGTTGCCGTACCCTCACCTGGACCCTAAACCGTCCCCGTCCCCTAACCCTAACCCTAGCCCGAACCCTAACCCTAACCCTTCCCCGAAGCCTGACCCTCACCCGTCCCCTAATCCTAACCCGTACGCTAACACTAACCCGCGCCCTCACACGCACGCTCCCCCTAAAGCGTTGCCGTACCCTCACCTGGACCCTAAACCGTCCCCGTCCCCTAACACTAACCCTAGCCCGAACCCTAACCCTAACCGTTCCCCGAAGCCTGACCCTCACCCGTCCCCTAATCCTAACCCGTACGCTAACACTCACCCGCGCCCTCACACGCACGCTCCCCCTAAAGCGTTGCCATACCCTCACCTGGACCCTAAACCGTCCCCGTCCCCTAACCCTAACCCTAGCCTGAACCCTAACGCTAACCCTTCCCCGAAGCCTGACCCTCACCCGTCCCCTAATCCTAACCCATACGCTAACACTAACCCGCGCCCTCACACGCACGCTCCCCCTAAAGCGTTGCCGTACCCTGACCTGGACCCGAAACCGTCCCCGTCCCCTAACCCTAACCCTAGCCCGAACCCTAACCCTAACCCTTCCCCGAAGCCTGACCCTCACCCGTCCCCTAATCCTAACCCGAACGCTAACACTAAACCATGCCCTCACACGCACGCTCCCCCTAAAGCGTTGCCGTACCCTCACCTGGACCCTAAACCGTCCCCGTCCCCTAACCCTAACCCTAGACCGAACCCTAACCCTAACCTTTCCCCGAAGCCTGACCCTCACCCGTCCCCTAATCCTAACACGTACGCTAACACTAACCCGCGCCCTCACACGCACGCTCCCCCTAAAGCGTTGCCGTACCCTCACCTGGACCCTAAACCGTCCCCGTCCCCTAACCCTAACCCTAGCCCGAACCCTAACCCTAACCCTTCCCCGAAGCCTGACCCTCACCCGTCCCCTAATCCTAACCCGTACGCTAACACTAACCCGCGCCCTCACACGCCCGCTCCCCGTAAAGCGTTGCCGTACCCTCACCTGGACCCGAAACCGTCCCCGTCCCCTAACCCTAACCCTAGCCCGAACCCTAACCCGAACCCTTCCCCGAAGCCTGACCCTCACCCGTCCCCTAATCCTAAGCCGTACGCTAACACTAAGCCGCGCCCTCACACGCACGCTCCCCCTAAAGCGTTGCCGTACCCTCACCTGGACCCTAAACCGTCCCCTAACCCTAACCCTAACCCTAGCCCAAATCCTAACCCTAACACTTCCCCGAAGCCTGACCCTCACCCGTCCCCTAATCCTAACCCGTACGCTAACACTAACCCACGCCCTCACACGCACGCTCCCCCTAAAGCGTTGCCGTACCCTCACCTGGACCCTAAACCGTCCCCGTCCCCTAACCCTAACCCTAGACCGAACCCTAACCCTAACCCTTCCCCGAAGCCTGACACTCACCCGTCCCCTAATCCTAACCTGTACGCTAACACTAACCCGCGCCCTCACACGCACGCTCCCCCTAAAGCGTTGCCGTACCCTCACCTGGACCCTAAACCGTCCCCGTCCCCTAACCCTAACCCTAGCCCGAACCCTAACCCTAACCCTTCCCCGAAGCCTGACCCTCACCCGTCCCCTAATCCTAACCCGTACGCTAACAGTAACCCGCGCCCTCACACGCACGCTCCCCCTAAAGCGTTGCCGTACCCTCACCTGGACCCGAAACCGTCCCCTAACCCTAACCCTAACCCTAGCCCGAACCCTAACCCTAACCCTTCCCCGAAGCCTGACCCTCACCCGTCCCCTAATCCTAACCCGTACGCTAACACTAACCCACGCCCTCACACGCACGCTCCCCCTAAAGCGTTGCCGTACCCTCACCTGGACCCTAAACCGTCCCCGTCCCCTAACCCTAACCCTAGCCCGAACCCTTCCCCGAAGCCTGACCCTCACCCGTCCCCTAATCCTAACCTGTACGCTAACACTAACCCGCGCCCTCACACGCACGCTCCCCCTAAAGCGTTGCCGTACCCTCACCTGGACCCTAAACTCTCCCCGTCCCCTAACCCTAACCCTAGCCCGAACCCTAACCCTAACCCTTCCCCGAAGCCTGACCCTCACCCGTCCCCTAATCCTAACCCGTACGCTAACACTAACCCGCGCCCTCACACGCACGCTCCCCCTAAAGCGTTGCCGTACCCTCACCTGGACCCGAAACCGTCCCCGTCCCCTAACCCTAACCCTAGCCCGAACCCTAACCCTAACCCTTCCCCGAAGCCTGACCCTCACCCGTCCCCTAATCCTAACCCGTACGCTAACACTAACCCGCGCCCTCACACGCACGCTCCCCCTAAAGCGTTGCCGTACCCTCACCTGGACCCTAAACCGTCCCCGTCCCCTAACCCTAACCCTAGCCCGAACCCTAACCCTAACCCTTCCCCGAAGCCTGACCCTCACCCGTCCCCTAATCCTAACCCGTACGCTAACACTAACCCGCGCCCTCACACGCATGCTCCCCCTAAAGCGTTGCCGTACCCTCACCTGGACCCTAAACCGTCCCCGTCCCCTAACCCTAACCCTAGCCCGAACCCTAACCCTAACCGTTCCCCGAAGCCTGACCCTCACCCGTCCCCTAATCCTAACCCGTACGCTAACACTCACCCGCGCCCTCACACACACGCTCCCCCTAAAGCGTTGCCGTACCCTCACCTGGGCCCTAAACCGTCCCCGTCCCCTAACCCTAACCCTAGCCTGAACCCTAACGCTAACACTTCCCCGAAGCCTGACCCTCACCCGTCCCCTAATCCTAACCCGTACGCTAACACTAACCTGCGCCCTCACACGCACGCTCCCCCTAAAGCGTTGCCGTACCCTGACCTGGACCCGAAACCGTCCCCATCCCCTAACCCTAACCCTAGCCCGAACCCTAACCCTAACCCTTCCCCGAAGCCTGACCCTCACCCGTCCCCTAATCCTAACCCGAACGCTAACACTAAACCATGCCCTCACACGCACGCTCCCCCTAAAGCGTTGCCGTACCCTCACCTGGACCCTAAACCGTCCCCGTCCCCTAACCCTAACCCTAGACCGAACCCTAACCCTAACCTTTCCCCGAAGCCTGACCCTCACCCGTCCCCTAATCCTAACACGTACGCTAACACTAACCCGCGCCCTCACACGCACGCTCCCCCTAAAGCGTTGCCGTACCTTCACCTGGACCCTAAACCGTCCCCGTCCCCTAACCCTAACCCTAGCCCGAACCCTAACCCTAACCCTTCCCCGAAGCCTGACCCTCACCCGTCCCCTAATCCTAACCCGTACGCTAACACTAACCCGCGCCCTCACACGCCCGCTCCCCGTAAAGCGTTGCCGTACCCTCACCTGGACCCGAAACCGTCCCCGTCCCCTAACCCTAACCCTAGCCCGAACCCTAACCCGAACCCTTCCCCGAAGCCTGACCCTCACCCGTCCCCTAATCCTAAGCCGTACGCTAACACTAAGCCGCGCCCTCACACGCACGCTCCCCCTAAAGCGTTGCCGTACCCTCACCTGGACCCTAAACCGTCCCCTAACCCTAACCCTAACCCTAGCCCAAATCCTAACCCTAACACTTCCCCGAAGCCTGACCCTCACCCGTCCCCTAATCCTAACCCGTACGCTAACACTAACCCACGCCCTCACACGCACGCTCCCCCTAAAGCGTTGCCGTACCCTCACCTGGACCCTAAACCGTCCCCGTCCCCTAACCCTAACCCTAGACCGAACCCTAACCCTAACCCTTCCCCGAAGCCTGACCCTCACCCGTCCCCTAATCCTAACCCGTACGCTAACACTAACCCGCGCCATCACACGCACGCTCCCCCTAAAGCGTTGCCGTACCCTCACCTGGACCCTAAACCGTCCCCGTCCCCTAACCCTAACCCTAGCCCGAACCCTAACCCTAACCCTTCCCCGAAGCCTGACCCTCACCCGTCCCCTAATCCTAACCCGTACACTAACACTAACCCGCGCCCTCACACGCACGCTCCCCCTAAAGCGTTGCCGTACCCTCACCTGAACCCGAAACCGTCCCCGTCCCCTAACCCTAACCCTAGCCCGAACCCTAACCCTAACCGTTCCCCGAAGCCTGACCCTCACCCGTCCCCTAATCCTAACCCGTACGCTAACACTAACCCGCGCCCTCACACGCACGCTCCCCCTAAAGCGTTGCCGTACCCTCACCTGGACCCTAAACCGTCCCCTAACCCTAACCCTAACCCTAGCCCGAACCCTAACCCTAACCCTTCCCCGAAGCCTGACCCTCACCCGTCCCCTAATCCTAACCCGTACGCTAACACTAACCCACGCCCTCACACGCACGCTCCCCCTAAAGCGTTGCCGTACCCTCACCTGGACCCTAAACCGTCCCCGTCCCCTAAACCTAACCCTAGCCCGAACCCTTCCCCGAAGCCTGACCCTCACCCGTCCCCTAATCCTAACCTGTACGCTAACACTAACCCGCGCCCTCACACGCACGCTCCCCCTAAAGCGTTGCCGTACCCTCACCTGGACCCTAAACTCTCCCCGTCCCCTAACCCTAACCCTAGCCCGAACCCTAACCCTAACCCTTCCCCGAAGCCTGACCCTCACCCGTCCCCTAATCCTAACCCGTACGCTAACACTAACCCGCGCCCTCACACGCACGCTCCCCCTAAAGCGTTGCCGTACCCTCACCTGGACCCGAAACCGTCCCCGTCCCCTAACCCTAACCCTAGCCCGAACCCTAACCCTAACCCTTCCCCGAAGCCTGACCCTCACCCGTCCCCTAATCCTAACCCGTACGCTAACACTAACCCGCGCCCTCACACGCACGCTCCCCCTAAAGCGTTGCCGTACCCTCACCTGGACCCTAAACCGTCCCCGTCCCCTAACCCTAACCCTAGCCCGAACCC
The DNA here is from genome assembly GCF_949987515.2 of Delphinus delphis. Taxonomy (NCBI): domain Eukaryota; kingdom Metazoa; phylum Chordata; class Mammalia; order Artiodactyla; family Delphinidae; genus Delphinus; species Delphinus delphis. Next base: position 43,553 of record NW_027192787.1, on the reverse strand, counting down.
TAACCCTAACCCTTCCCCGAAGCCTGACCCTCACCCGTCCCCTAATCCTAACCCGTACGCTAACACTAACCCGCGCCCTCACACGCACGCTCCCCCTAAAGCGTTGCCGTACCCTCACCTGGACCCTAAACCGTCCCCGTCCCCTAACCCTAACCCTAGCCCGAACCCTAACCCTAACCCTTCCCCGAAGCCTGACCCTCACCCGTCCCCTAATCCTAACCCGTACGCTAACACTAACCCGCGCCCTCACACGCACGCTCCCCCTAAAGCGTTGCCGTACCCTCACCTGGACCCTAAACCGTCCCCGTCCCCTAACACTAACCCTAGCCCGAACCCTAACCCTAACCGTTCCCCGAAGCCTGACCCTCACCCGTCCCCTAATCCTAACCCGTACGCTAACACTCACCCGCGCCCTCACACGCACGCTCCCCCTAAAGCGTTGCCATACCCTCACCTGGACCCTAAACCGTCCCCGTCCCCTAACCCTAACCCTAGCCTGAACCCTAACGCTAACCCTTCCCCGAAGCCTGACCCTCACCCGTCCCCTAATCCTAACCCATACGCTAACACTAACCCGCGCCCTCACACGCACGCTCCCCCTAAAGCGTTGCCGTACCCTGACCTGGACCCGAAACCGTCCCCGTCCCCTAACCCTAACCCTAGCCCGAACCCTAACCCTAACCCTTCCCCGAAGCCTGACCCTCACCCGTCCCCTAATCCTAACCCGAACGCTAACACTAAACCATGCCCTCACACGCACGCTCCCCCTAAAGCGTTGCCGTACCCTCACCTGGACCCTAAACCGTCCCCGTCCCCTAACCCTAACCCTAGACCGAACCCTAACCCTAACCTTTCCCCGAAGCCTGACCCTCACCCGTCCCCTAATCCTAACACGTACGCTAACACTAACCCGCGCCCTCACACGCACGCTCCCCCTAAAGCGTTGCCGTACCCTCACCTGGACCCTAAACCGTCCCCGTCCCCTAACCCTAACCCTAGCCCGAACCCTAACCCTAACCCTTCCCCGAAGCCTGACCCTCACCCGTCCCCTAATCCTAACCCGTACGCTAACACTAACCCGCGCCCTCACACGCCTGCTCCCCGTAAAGCGTTGCCGTACCCTCACCTGGACCCGAAACCGTCCCCGTCCCCTAACCCTAACCCTAGCCCGAACCCTAACCCGAACCCTTCCCCGAAGCCTGACCCTCACCCGTCCCCTAATCCTAAGCCGTACGCTAACACTAAGCCGCGCCCTCACACGCACGCTCCCCCTAAAGCGTTGCCGTACCCTCACCTGGACCCTAAACCGTCCCCTAACCCTAACCCTAACCCTAGCCCAAATCCTAACCCTAACACTTCCCCGAAGCCTGACCCTCACCCGTCCCCTAATCCTAACCCGTACGCTAACACTAACCCACGCCCTCACACGCACGCTCCCCCTAAAGCGTTGCCGTACCCTCACCTGGACCCTAAACCGTCCCCGTCCCCTAACCCTAACCCTAGACCGAACCCTAACCCTAACCCTTCCCCGAAGCCTGACACTCACCCGTCCCCTAATCCTAACCTGTACGCTAACACTAACCCGCGCCCTCACACGCACGCTCCCCCTAAAGCGTTGCCGTACCCTCACCTGGACCCTAAACCGTCCCCGTCCCCTAACCCTAACCCTAGCCCGAACCCTAACCCTAACCCTTCCCCGAAGCCTGACCCTCACCCGTCCCCTAATCCTAACCCGTACGCTAACAGTAACCCGCGCCCTCACACGCACGCTCCCCCTAAAGCGTTGCCGTACCCTCACCTGGACCCGAAACCGTCCCCTAACCCTAACCCTAACCCTAGCCCGAACCCTAACCCTAACCCTTCCCCGAAGCCTGACCCTCACCCGTCCCCTAATCCTAACCCGTACGCTAACACTAACCCACGCCCTCACACGCACGCTCCCCCTAAAGCGTTGCCGTACCCTCACCTGGACCCTAAACCGTCCCCGTCCCCTAACCCTAACCCTAGCCCGAACCCTTCCCCGAAGCCTGACCCTCACCCGTCCCCTAATCCTAACCTGTACGCTAACACTAACCCGCGCCCTCACACGCACGCTCCCCCTAAAGCGTTGCCGTACCCTCACCTGGACCCTAAACTCTCCCCGTCCCCTAACCCTAACCCTAGCCCGAACCCTAACCCTAACCCTTCCCCGAAGCCTGACCCTCACCCGTCCCCTAATCCTAACCCGTACGCTAACACTAACCCGCGCCCTCACACGCACGCTCCCCCTAAAGCGTTGCCGTACCCTCACCTGGACCCGAAACCGTCCCCGTCCCCTAACCCTAACCCTAGCCCGAACCCTAACCCTAACCCTTCCCCGAAGCCTGACCCTCACCCGTCCCCTAATCCTAACCCGTACGCTAACACTAACCCGCGCCCTCACACGCACGCTCCCCCTAAAGCGTTGCCGTACCCTCACCTGGACCCTAAACCGTCCCCGTCCCCTAACCCTAACCCTAGCCCGAACCCTAACCCTAACCCTTCCCCGAAGCCTGACCCTCACCCGTCCCCTAATCCTAACCCGTACGCTAACACTAACCCGCGCCCTCACACGCACGCTCCCCCTAAAGCGTTGCCGTACCCTCACCTGGACCCTAAACCGTCCCCGTCCCCTAACCCTAACCCTAGCCCGAACCCTAACCCTAACCGTTCCCCGAAGCCTGACCCTCACCCGTCCCCTAATCCTAACCCGTACGCTAACACTCACCCGCGCCCTCACACACACGCTCCCCCTAAAGCGTTGCCGTACCCTCACCTGGGCCCTAAACCGTCCCCGTCCCCTAACCCTAACCCTAGCCTGAACCCTAACGCTAACACTTCCCCGAAGCCTGACCCTCACCCGTCCCCTAATCCTAACCCGTACGCTAACACTAACCTGCGCCCTCACACGCACGCTCCCCCTAAAGCGTTGCCGTACCCTGACCTGGACCCGAAACCGTCCCCATCCCCTAACCCTAACCCTAGCCCGAACCCTAACCCTAATCCTTCCCCGAAGCCTGACCCTCACCCGTCCCCTAATCCTAACCCGAACGCTAACACTAAACCATGCCCTCACACGCACGCTCCCCCTAAAGCGTTGCCGTACCCTCACCTGGACCCTAAACCGTCCCCGTCCCCTAACCCTAACCCTAGACCGAACCCTAACCCTAACCTTTCCCCGAAGCCTGACCCTCACCCGTCCCCTAATCCTAACACGTACGCTAACACTAACCCGCGCCCTCACACGCACGCTCCCCCTAAAGCGTTGCCGTACCTTCACCTGGACCCTAAACCGTCCCCGTCCCCTAACCCTAACCCTAGCCCGAACCCTAACCCTAACCCTTCCCCGAAGCCTGACCCTCACCCGTCCCCTAATCCTAACCCGTACGCTAACACTAACCCGCGCCCTCACACGCCCGCTCCCCGTAAAGCGTTGCCGTACCCTCACCTGGACCCGAAACCGTCCCCGTCCCCTAACCCTAACCCTAGCCCGAACCCTAACCCGAACCCTTCCCCGAAGCCTGACCCTCACCCGTCCCCTAATCCTAAGCCGTACGCTAACACTAAGCCGCGCCCTCACACGCACGCTCCCCCTAAAGCGTTGCCGTACCCTCACCTGGACCCTAAACCGTCCCCTAACCCTAACCCTAACCCTAGCCCAAATCCTAACCCTAACACTTCCCCGAAGCCTGACCCTCACCCGTCCCCTAATCCTAACCCGTACGCTAACACTAACCCACGCCCTCACACGCACGCTCCCCCTAAAGCGTTGCCGTACCCTCACCTGGACCCTAAACCGTCCCCGTCCCCTAACCCTAACCCTAGACCGAACCCTAACCCTAACCCTTCCCCGAAGCCTGACCCTCACCCGTCCCCTAATCCTAACCCGTACGCTAACACTAACCCGCGCCATCACACGCACGCTCCCCCTAAAGCGTTGCCGTACCCTCACCTGGACCCTAAACCGTCCCCGTCCCCTAACCCTAACCCTAGCCCGAACCCTAACCCTAACCCTTCCCCGAAGCCTGACCCTCACCCGTCCCCTAATCCTAACCCGTACACTAACACTAACCCGCGCCCTCACACGCACGCTCCCCCTAAAGCGTTGCCGTACCCTCACCTGGACCCGAAACCGTCCCCGTCCCCTAACCCTAACCCTAGCCCGAACCCTAACCCTAACCGTTCCCCGAAGCCTGACCCTCACCCGTCCCCTAATCCTAACCCGTACGCTAACACTAACCCGCGCCCTCACACGCACGCTCCCCCTAAAGCGTTGCCGTACCCTCACCTGGACCCTAAACCGTCCCCTAACCCTAACCCTAACCCTAGCCCGAACCCTAACCCTAACCCTTCCCCGAAGCCTGACCCTCACCCGTCCCCTAATCCTAACCCGTACGCTAACACTAACCCACGCCCTCACACGCACGCTCCCCCTAAAGCGTTGCCGTACCCTCACCTGGACCCTAAACCGTCCCCGTCCCCTAAACCTAACCCTAGCCCGAACCCTTCCCCGAAGCCTGACCCTCACCCGTCCCCTAATCCTAACCTGTACGCTAACACTAACCCGCGCCCTCACACGCACGCTCCCCCTAAAGCGTTGCCGTACCCTCACCTGGACCCTAAACTCTCCCCGTCCCCTAACCCTAACCCTAGCCCGAACCCTAACCCTAACCCTTCCCCGAAGCCTGACCCTCACCCGTCCCCTAATCCTAACCCGTACGCTAACACTAACCCGCGCCCTCACACGCACGCTCCCCCTAAAGCGTTGCCGTACCCTCACCTGGACCCGAAACCGTCCCCGTCCCCTAACCCTAACCCTAGCCCGAACCCTAACCCTAACCCTTCCCCGAAGCCTGACCCTCACCCGTCCCCTAATCCTAACCCGTACGCTAACACTAACCCGCGCCCTCACACGCACGCTCCCCCTAAAGCGTTGCCGTACCCTCACCTGGACCCTAAACCGTCCCCGTCCCCTAACCCTAACCCTAGCCCGAACCCTAACCCTAACCCTTCCCCGAAGCCTGACCCTCACCCGTCCCCTAATCCTAACCCGTACGCTAACACTAACCCGCGCCCTCACACGCACGCTCCCCCTAAAGCGTTGCCGTACCCTCACCTGGACCCTAAACCGTCCCCGTCCCCTAACACTAACCCTAGCCCGAACCCTAACCCTAACCGTTCCCCGAAGCCTGACCCTCACCCGTCCCCTAATCCTAACCCGTACGCTAACACTCACCCGCGCCCTCACACGCACGCTCCCCCTAAAGCGTTGCCATACCCTCACCTGGACCCTAAACCGTCCCCGTCCCCTAACCCTAACCCTAGCCTGAACCCTAACGCTAACCCTTCCCCGAAGCCTGACCCTCACCCGTCCCCTAATCCTAACCCATACGCTAACACTAACCCGCGCCCTCACACGCACGCTCCCCCTAAAGCGTTGCCGTACCCTGACCTGGACCCGAAACCGTCCCCGTCCCCTAACCCTAACCCTAGCCCGAACCCTAACCCTAACCCTTCCCCGAAGCCTGACCCTCACCCGTCCCCTAATCCTAACCCGAACGCTAACACTAAACCATGCCCTCACACGCACGCTCCCCCTAAAGCGTTGCCGTACCCTCACCTGGACCCTAAACCGTCCCCGTCCCCTAACCCTAACCCTAGACCGAACCCTAACCCTAACCTTTCCCCGAAGCCTGACCCTCACCCGTCCCCTAATCCTAACACGTACGCTAACACTAACCCGCGCCCTCACACGCACGCTCCCCCTAAAGCGTTGCCGTACCCTCACCTGGACCCTAAACCGTCCCCGTCCCCTAACCCTAACCCTAGCCCGAACCCTAACCCTAACCCTTCCCCGAAGCCTGACCCTCACCCGTCCCCTAATCCTAACCCGTACGCTAACACTAACCCGCGCCCTCACACGCCCGCTCCCCGTAAAGCGTTGCCGTACCCTCACCTGGACCCGAAACCGTCCCCGTCCCCTAACCCTAACCCTAGCCCGAACCCTAACCCGAACCCTTCCCCGAAGCCTGACCCTCACCCGTCCCCTAATCCTAAGCCGTACGCTAACACTAAGCCGCGCCCTCACACGCACGCTCCCCCTAAAGCGTTGCCGTACCCTCACCTGGACCCTAAACCGTCCCCTAACCCTAACCCTAACCCTAGCCCAAATCCTAACCCTAACACTTCCCCGAAGCCTGACCCTCACCCGTCCCCTAATCCTAACCCGTACGCTAACACTAACCCACGCCCTCACACGCACGCTCCCCCTAAAGCGTTGCCGTACCCTCACCTGGACCCTAAACCGTCCCCGTCCCCTAACCCTAACCCTAGACCGAACCCTAACCCTAACCCTTCCCCGAAGCCTGACACTCACCCGTCCCCTAATCCTAACCTGTACGCTAACACTAACCCGCGCCCTCACACGCACGCTCCCCCTAAAGCGTTGCCGTACCCTCACCTGGACCCTAAACCGTCCCCGTCCCCTAACCCTAACCCTAGCCCGAACCCTAACCCTAACCCTTCCCCGAAGCCTGACCCTCACCCGTCCCCTAATCCTAACCCGTACGCTAACAGTAACCCGCGCCCTCACACGCACGCTCCCCCTAAAGCGTTGCCGTACCCTCACCTGGACCCTAAACCGTCCCCTAACCCTAACCCTAACCCTAGCCCGAACCCTAACCCTAACCGTTCCCCGAAGCCTGACCCTCACCCGTCCCCTAATCCTAACCCGTACGCTAACACTAACCCGCGCCCTCACACGCACGCTCCCCCTAAAGCGTTGCCGTACCCTCACCTGGACCCTAAACTGTCCCCATCCCCTAACCCTAATCCTAGCCCTAACCCTAACCCTAACCCTTCCCCGAAGCCTGACCCTCACCCGTCCCCTAATCCTAAGCCGTACGCTAACACTAACCCGCGCCCTCACACGCACACTCCCCCTAAAGCGTTGACGTACCCTCACCTGGACCCTAAACCGTCCCCTAACCCTAACCCTAACCCTAGCCCGAACCCTAACCCTAACCCTTCCCCGAAGCCTGACCCTCACCCGTCCCCTAATCCTAACCCGTACGCTAACACTAACCCACGCCCTCACACGCAGGCTCCCCCTAAAGCGTTGCCGTACCCTCACCTGGACCCTAAACCGTCCCCGTCCCCTAACCCTAACTCTAGCCCGAACCCTAACCCTAACCCTTCCCCGAAGCCTGACCCTCACCCGTCCCCTAATCCTAACCCGTACGCTAACACTAACCCGCGCCCTCACACGCACGCTCCCCCTAAAGCGTTGCCGTATACTCACCTGGATCCTAAACCGTCCCCTAACCCTAACCCTAACCCTAGACCGAACCCTAACCCTAACACTTCCCCGAAGCCTGACCCTCACCCGTCCCCTAATCCTAACCCGTACGCTAACACTAACCCACGCCCTCACACGCACGCTCCCCCTAAAGCGTTGCCGTACCCTCACCTGGGCCCTAAACCGTCCCCGTCCCCTAACCCTAACCCTAGACCGAACCCTAACCCTAACATTTCCCCGAAGCCTGACCCTCACCCGTCCCCTAATCCTAACACATACGCTAACACTAACCCGCGCCCTCACACGCACGCTCCCTCTAAAGCGTTGCCGTACCCTCACCTGGACCCTAAACCGTCCCCGTCCCCTAACCCTAACCCTAGCCCGAACCCTAACACTAACACTTCCCCAAAGCCTGACCCTCACCCGTCCCCTAATCCTAACCCGTACGCTAACACTAACCCGCGCCCTCACACGCACGCTCCCCCTAAAGCGTTGCCGTACCCTCACCTGGACCCGAAACCGTCCCCGTCCCCTAACCCTAACCCTAGCCCGAACCCTAACCCTTCCCCGAAGCCTGACCCTCACCCGTCCCCTAATCCTAACCCGTACGCTAACACTAACCCGCGCCCTCACACGCACGCTCCCCCTAAAGCATTGCCGTACCCTCACCTGGACCCAAAACCTTCCCCGTCCCCTAACCCTAACCCTAGCCCGAACCCTAACCCTAACCCTTCCCCGAAGCCTGACCCTCACCCGTCCCCTAATCCTAACCCGTACGCTAACACTAACCCGCGCCCTCACACGCACGCTCCCCCTAAAGCGTTGCCGTACCCTCACCTGGACCCGAAACCGTCCCCGTCCCCTAACCCTAACCCTAGCCCGAACCCTAACCCTAACCCTTCCCCGAAGCCTGACCCTCACCCGTCCCCTAATCCTAACCCGTACGCTAACACTAACCCGCGCCCTCACACGCACGCTCCCCCTAAAGCGTTGCCGTACCCTCACCTGGACCCTAAACCGTCCCCGTCCCCTAACCCTAACCCTAGCCCGAACCCTAACCCTAACCCTTCCCCGAAGCCTGACCCTCACCCGTCCCCTAATCCTAACCCGTACGCTAACACTAACCCGCGCCCTCACACGCACGCTCCCCCTAAAGCGTTGCCGTACCCTGACCTGGACCCGAAACCGTCCCCGTCCCCTAACCCTAACCCTAGCCCGAACACTAACCCTAACCGTTCCCCGAAGCCTGACCCTCACCCGTCCCCTAATCCTAACCCGTACGCTAACACTAACCCGCGCCCTCACACGCACGCTCCCCCTAAAGCGTTGCCGTACCCTCACCTGGACCCTAAATCGTCCCCGTCCCCTAACCCTAACCCTAGCCCGAACCCTAACCCTAACCCTTCCCCGAAGCCTGACCCTCACCCGTCCCCTAATCCTAACCCGTACGCTAACACTAACCCGCGCCCTCACACGCACGCTCCCCCTAAAGCGTTGATGTACCCTCACCTGGACCCTAAACCTTCCCCGTCCCCTAACCCTAACCCTAGCCCGAACCCTAACCCTAACCCTTCCCCGAAGCCTGACCCTCACCCGTCCCCTAATCCTAACCCGTACGCTAACACTAACCCGCGCCCTCACACGCACGCTCCCCCTAAAGCGTTGCCGTACCCTCACCTGGACCCGAAACCGTCCCCGTCCCCTAACCCTAGCCCGAACCCTAAACCTAACCGTTCCCCGAAGCCTGACCCTCACCCGTCCCCTAATCCTAACCCGTACGCTAACACTAACCCGCGCCCTCACACGCACGCTCCCCCTAAAGCGTTGCCGTACCCTCACCTGGACCCTAAACCGTCCCCTAACCCTAACCCTAACCCTAGCCCAAATCCTAACCCTAACCCTTCCCTGAAGCCTGACCCTCACCCGTCCCCTAATCCTAACCCGTACGCTAACACTAACCCACGCCCTCACACGCACGCTCCCCCTAAAGCGTTGCCGTACTCTCACCTGGACCCTAAACCGTCCCCGTCCCCTAACCCTATCCCTAGACCGAACCCTAACCCTAACCCTTCCCCGAAGCCTGACCCTCACCCGTCCCCTAATCCTAACCTGTACGCTAACACTAACCCGCGCCCTCAAACGCACGCTCCCCCTAAAGCGTTGCCGTACCCTCACCTGGACCCTAAACCGTCCCCGTCCCCTAACCCTAACCCTAGCCCGAACCCTAACCCTAACCCTTCCCCGAAGCCTGACCCTCACCCGTCCCCTAATCCTAACCCGTACGCTAACACTAACCCGCGCCCTCACACGCACGCTCCCCCTAAAGCGTTGCCGTACCCTCACCTGGACCCTAAACCGTCCCCGTCCCCTAACCCTAACCCTAGCCCGAACCCTAACCCTAACCCTTCCCCGAAGCCTGACCCTCACCCGTCCCCTAATCCTAACCCGTACGCTAACACTAACCCACGCCCTCACACGCAGGCTCCCCCTAAAGCGTTGCCGTACCCTCACCTGGACCCTAAACCGTCCCCGTCCCCTAACCCTAACTCTAGCCCGAACCCTAACCCTAACCCTTCCCCGAAGCCTGACCCTCACCCGTCCCCTAATCCTAACCCGTACGCTAACACTAACCCGCGCCCTCACACGCACGCTCCCCCTAAAGCGTTGCCGTATACTCACCTGGATCCTAAACCGTCCCCTAACCCTAACCCTAACCCTAGACCGAACCCTAACCCTAACACTTCCCCGAAGCCTGACCCTCACCCGTCCCCTAATCCTAACCCGTACGCTAACACTAACCCGCGCCCTCACACGCACGCTTCCCCTAAAGCGTTGCCGTACCCTGACCTGGACCCGAAACCGTCCCCGTCCCCTAACCCTAACCCTAGCCCGAACCCTAACCCTAACCCTTCCCCGAAGCCTGACCCTCACCCGTCCCCTAATCCTAATCCGTACGCTAACACTAACCCGCGCCCTCACACGCACGCTCCCCCTAAAGCGTTGCCGTATACTCACCTGGACCCTAAACCGTCCCCTAACCCTAACCCTAACCCTAGTCCGAACCCTAACCCTAACACTTCCCCGAAGCCTGACCCTCACCCGTCCCCTAATCCTAACCCGAACGCTAACACTAACCCATGCCCTCACACGCACGCTCCCCCTAAAGCGTTGCCGTACCCTCACCTGGACCCTAAACCGTCCCCGTCCCCTAACCCTAACCCTAGACCGAACCCTAACCCTAACCTTTCCCCGAAGCCTGACCCTCACCCGTCCCCTAATCCTAACACGTACGCTAACACTAACCCGCGCCCTCACACGCACGCTCCCCCTAAAGCGTTGCCGTACCCTCACCTGGACCCTAAACCGTCCCCGTCCCCTAACCCTAACCCTAGCCCGAACCCTAACCCTAACCCTTCCCCGAAGTCTGACCCTCACCCGTCCCCTAATCCTAACCCATACGCTAACACTAACCCGCGCCCTCACACGCACGCTCCCCCTAAAGCGTTGCCGTACCCTCACCTGGACCCGAAACCGTCCCCGTCCCCTAACCCTAACCCTAGCCCGAACCCTAACCCTAACCCTTCCCCGAAGCCTGACCCTCACCCGTCCCCTAATCCTAACCCGTACGCTAACACTAACCCGCGCCCTCACACGCACACTCCCCCTAAAGCGTTGCCGTACCCTCACCTGGACCCTAAACCGTCCCCGTCCCCTAACCCTAACCCTAGCCCGAACCCTAACCCTAACCCTTCCCCGAAGCCTGACCCTCACCCGTCCCCTAATCCTAACCCGTAAACTAACACTATCCCGCGCCCTCACACGCACGCTCCCCCTAAAGCGTTGCCGTACCCTCACCTGGACCCTAAACCGTCCCCGTCCCCTAACCCTAACCCTAGCCCGAACCCTAACCCTAACCCTTCCCCGAAGCCTGACCCTCACCCGTCCCCTAATCCTAACCCGTACGCTAACACTAACCCGCGCCCTCACACGCACGCTCCCCCTAAAGCGTTGACGTACCCTCACCTGGACCCTAAACCGTCCCCGTCCCCTAACCCTAACCCTAGCCCGAACCCTAACCCTAACCCTTCCCCGAAGCCTGACCCTCAACCGTCCCCTAATCCTAACCCATACGCTAACACTAACCCACGCCCTCACACGCACGCTCCCCCTAAAGCGTTGCCGTACCCTCACCTGGACCCTAAACCGTCCCCGTCCCCTAACCCTAACCCTAGCCCGAACCCTAAACCTAACCCTTCCCCGAAGCCTGACCCTCACCCGTCCCCTAATCCTAACCCGTACGCTAACACTAACCCGCGCCCTCACACGCACGCTCCCCCTAAAGCGTTGCCGTATACTCACCTGGACCCTAAACCGTCCCCTAACCCTAACCCTAACCCTAGCCCGAACCCTAACCCTAACACTTCCCCGAAGCCTGACCCTCACCCGTCCCCTAATCCTAAACCGTACGCTAACACTAACCCACGCCCTCACACGCACGCTCCCCCTAAAGCGTTGACGTACCCTCACCTGGACCCTAAACCGTCCCCGTCCCCTAACCCTAACCCTAGACCGAACCCTAACCCTAACATTTCCCCGAAGCCTGACCCTCACCCGTCCCCTAATCCTAACCTGTACGCTAACACTAACCCGCGCCCTCACACACACGCTCCCCCTAAAGCGTTGCCGTACCCTCACCTGGACCCTAAACTGTCCCCGTCCCCTAACCCTAACCCTAGCCCGAACCCTAACCCTAACCCTTCCCCGAAGCCTGACCCTCACCCGTCCCCTAATCCTAACCCGTACGCTAACACTAACCCGCGCCCTCACACGCAAGCTCCCCCTAAAGCGTTGCCGTACCCTCACCTGGACCCTAAACCGTCCCCGTCCCCTAACCCTAACCCTAGCCTGAACCCTAACCCTAACCCTTCCCCGAAGCTTGACCCTCACCCGTCCCCTAATCCTAACCCGTACGCTAACACTAACCCGCGCCCTCACACGCACGCTCCCCCTAAAGCGTTGCCGTACCCTCACCTGGACCCGAAACCGTCCCCGTCCCCTAACCCTAACCCTAGCCCGAACCCTAACCCTAACCCTTCCCCGAAGCCTGACCCTCACCCGTCCCCTAATCCTAACCCGTACGCTAACACTAACCCGCGCCCTCACAGGCACGCTCCCCCTACAGCGTTGCCGTACCCTCACCTGGACCCTAAACGGTCCCCGTCCCCTAACCCTAACCCTAGACCGAACCCTAACCCTAACCCTTCCCCGAAGCCTGACCCTCACCCGTCCCCTAATCCTAACCCGTACGCTAACACTAACCCGCGCCCTCACACGCACGCTCCCCCTAAAGCGTTGCCGTACCCTCACATGGACCCTAAACCGTCCCCGTCCCCTAACCCTAACCCTAGCCCGAACCCTAACCCTAACCCTTCCCCGAAGCCTGACCCTCACCCGTCCCCTAATCCTAACCCGTACGCTAACACTAACCCGCGCCCTCACACGCACGCTCCCCCTAAAGCGTTGCCGTATACTCAGCTGGACCCTAAACCGTCCCCTAACCCTAACCCTAACCCTAGCCCGAACCCTAACCCTAACACTTCCCCGAAGCCTGACCCTCACCCGTCCCCTAATCCTAAACCGTACGCTAACACTAACCCACGCCCTCACACGCACGCTCCCCCTAAAGCGTTGACGTACCCTCACCTGGACCCTAAACCGTCCCCGTCCCCTAACCCTAACCCTAGACCGAACCCTAACCCTAACATTTCCCCGAAGCCTGACCCTCACCCGTCCCCTAATCCTAACCTGTACGCTAACACTAACCCGCGCCCTCACACACACGCTCCCCCTAAAGCGTTGCCGTACCCTCACCTGGACCCTAAACTGTCCCCGTCCCCTAACCCTAACCCTAGCCCGAACCCTAACCCTAACCCTTCCCCGAAGCCTGACCCTCACCCGTCCCCTAATCCTAACCCGTACGCCAACACTAACCCGCGCCCTCACACGCAAGCTCCCCCTAAAGCGTTGCCGTACCCTCACCTGGACCCTAAACCGTCCCCGTCCCCTAACCCTAACCCTAGCCTGAACCCTAACCCTAACCCTTCCCCGAAGCCTGACCCTCACCTGTCCCCTAATACTAACCCGTACGCTAACACTAACCCGCGCCCACACACGCACGCTCCCCCTAAAGCGTTGCCGTACCCTCACCTGGACCCGAAACCGTCCCCGTCCCCTAACCCTAACCCTAGCCCGAACCCTAACCCTAACCCTTCCCCGAAGCCTGACCCTCACCCGTCCCCTAATCCTAACCCATACGCTAACACTAACCCGCGCCCTCACACGCACGCTCCCCCTAAAGCGTTGCCGTACCCTCACCTGGACCCTAAACCGTCCCCGTCCCCTAACCCTAGCCCGAAACCTAACCCTAACCCTTCCCCGAAGGCTGACCCTCACCCGTCCCCTAATCCTAACCCGTACGCTAACACTAACCCGCGCCCTCACATGCACGCTCCCCCTAAAGCGTTGCCGTACCCTCACCTGGACCCTAAACCGTTCCCGTCCCCTAACCCTAACCCTAGCCCGAACCCTAACCCTAACCCTTCCCCGAAGCCTGACCCTCACCCGTCCCCTAATCCTAACCCGTACGCTAACACTAACCCGCGCCCTCACACGCACGCTCCCCCTAAAGCGTTACCGTACCCTCACCTGGACCCGAAACCGTCCCCGTCCCCTAACCCTAACCCTAGCCCGAACCCTAACCCTAACCATTCCCCGAAGCCTGACCCTCACCCGTCCCCTAATCCTAACCCGTACGCTAACACTAACCCGCGCCCTCACACGCACGCTCCCCCTAAAGCGTTGCCGTACCCTCACCTGGACCCTAAACCGTCCCCGTCCCCTAACCCTAACCCTAGCCCTAACCCTAACCCTAACACTTCCCCGAAGCCTGACCCTCACCCGTCCCCTAATCCTAACCCGTACGCTAACACTAACCCGCGCCCTCACACGCACGCTCCCCCTAAAGCGTTGCCGTACCCTCACCTGGACCCGAAACCGTCCCCGTTCCCTAACCCTAACCCTAGCCCGAACCCTAACCCTAACCGTTCCCCGAAGCCTGACCCTCACCCGTCCCCTAATCCTAACCCGTACGCTAACACTAACCCGCGCCCTCACACGCACGCTCCCCCTAAAGCGTTGCCGTACCCTCACCTGGACCCTAAACCGTCCCCGTCCCCTAACCCTAACCCTAGCCCGAACCCTAACCCTAACCCTTCCCCGAAGCCTGACCCTCACCCGTCCCCTAATCCTAACCCGTACGCTAACACTAACCCGCGCCCTCACACGCACGCTCCCCCTAAAGCGTTGCCGTATACTCACCTGGACCCTAAACCGTCCCCTAACCCTAACCCTAACCCTAGCCCGAACCCTAACCCTAAAACTACCCCGAAGCCTGAGCCTCACCCGTCCCCTAATCCTAACCCGTACGCTAACACTAACCCACGCCCTCACACGCACGCTCCCCCTAAAGCGTTGCCGTACCCTCACCTGGACCCTAAACCGTCCCCGTCCCCTAACCCTAACCCTAGACCGAACCCTAACCCTAACATTTCCCTGAAGCCTGACCCTCACCCGTCCCCTAATCCTAACACGTACGCTAACACTAACCCGCGCCCTCACACGCACGCTCCCCCTAAAGCGTTGCCGTACCCTCACCTGGACCCTAAACCGTCCCCGTCCCCTAACCCTAACCCTAGCCCGAACCCTAACCCTAACCCTTCCCCGAAGCCTGACCCTCACCCGTCCCCTAATCCTAACCCGTACGCTAACTCTAACCCGCGCCCTCACACGCACGCTCCCCCTAAAGCGTTGCCGTATACTCACCTGGACCCTAAACCGTCCCCTAACCCTAACCCTAACCCTAGCCCGAACCCTAACCCTAAAACTTACCCGAAGCCTGAGCCTCACCCGTCCCCTAATCCTAACCCGTACGCTAACACTAACCCACGCCCTCACACGCACGCTCCCCCTAAAGCGTTGCCGTACCCTCACCTGGACCCTAAACCGTCCCCGTCCCCTAACCCTAACCCTAGACCGAACCCTAACCCTAACATTTCCCCGAAGCCTGACCCTCACCCGTCCCCTAATCCTAACACGTACGCTAACACTAACCCGTGCCCTCACACGCACGCTCCCCCTAAAGCGTTGCCGTACCCTCACCTGGACCCTAAACCGTCCCCGTCCCCTAACCCTAACCCTAGCCCGAACCCTAACCCTAACCCTTCCCCGAAGTCTGACCCTCACCCGTCCCCTAATCCTAACCCGTACGCTAACACTAACCCGCGCCCTCACACGCACGCTCCCCCTAAAGCGTTGCCGTACCCTCACCTGGACCCGAAACCGTCCCCGTCCCCTAACCCTAACCCTAGCCCGAACCCTAACCCTTCCCCGAAGCCTGACCCTCACCCGTCCCCTAATCCTAACCCGTACGCTAACACTAACCCGCGCCCTCACACGCACGCTCCCCCTAAAGCGTTGCCGTACCCTCACCTGGACCCTAAACCGTCCCCGTCCCCTAACCCTAACCCTAGCCCGAACCCTAACCCTAACCCTTCCCTGAAGCCTGACCCTCACCCGTCCCCTAATCCTAACCCGTACGCTAACACTATCCCGCGCCCTCACACGCACGCTCCCCCTAAAGCGTTGCCGTACCCTCACCTGGACCCTAAACCGTCCCCATCCCCTAACCCTAACCCTAGCCCGAACCCTAACCCTAACCCTTCCCCGAAGCCTGACCCTCACCCGTCCCCTAATCCTAACCCGTACGCTAACACTAACCCGCGCCCTCACACGCACGCTCCCCCTAAAGCGTTGCCGTACCCTCACCTGGACCCTAAACCGTCCCCGTCCCCTAACCCTAACCCTAGCCCGAACCCTAACCCTAACCCTTCCCCGAAGCCTGACCCTCACCCGTCCCCTAATCCTAACCCGTACGCTAACACTAACCCGCGCCCTCACACGCACGCTCCCCCTAAAGCGTTGCCGTACCCTCACCTGGACCCGAAACCGTCCCCGTCCCCTAACCCTAACCCTAGCCCGAACCCTAACCCTAACCCTTCCCCGAAGCCTGACCCTCACCCGTCCCCTAATCCTAACCCGTAGGCTAACACTAACCCGCGCCCTCACACGCACGCTCCCCCTAAAGCGTTGCCGTACCCTCACCTGGACCCGAAACCGTCCCCTAACCCTAACCCTAACCCTAGCCCGAACCCTAACCCTAACCCTTCCCCGAAGCCTGACCCTCACCCGTCCCCTAATCCTAACCCGTAGGCTAACACTAACCCGCGCCCTCACACGCACGCTCCCCCTAAAGCGTTGCCGTACCCTCACCTGGACCCGAAACCGTCCCCTAACCCTAACCCTAACCCTAGCCCGAACCCTAACCCTAACCCTTCCCCGAAGCCTGACCCTCACCCGTCCCCTAATCCTAACCCGTACGCTAACACTAACCCACGCCCTCACACGCACGCTCCCCCTAAAGCGTTGCCGTACCCTCACCTGGACCCTAAACCGTCCCCGTCCCCTAACCCTAACCCTAGCCCGAACCCTTCCCCGAAGCCTGACCCTCACCCGTCCCCTAATCCTAACCTGTACGCTAACACTAACCCGCGCCCTCACACGCACGCTCCCCCTAAAGCGTTGCCGTACCCTCACCTGGACCCTAAACTCTCCCCATCCCCTAACCCTAACCCTAGCCCGAACCCTAACCCTAACCCTTCCCCGAAGCCTGACCCTCACCCGTCCCCTAATCCTAACCCGTACGCTAACACTAACCCGCGCCCTCACACGCACGCTCCCCCTAAAGCGTTGCCGTACCCTCACCTGGACCCGAAACCGTCCCCGTCCCCTAACCCTAACCCTAGCCCGAACCCTAACCCTAACCCTTCCCCGAAGCCTGACCCTCACCCGTCCCCTAATCCTAACCCGTACGCTAACACTAACCCGCGCCCTCACACGCACGCTCCCCCTAAAGCGTTGCCGTACCCTCACCTGGACCCTAAACCGTCCCCGTCCCCTAACCCTAACCCTAGCCCGAACCCTAACCCTAACCCTTCCCCGAAGCCTGACCCTCACCCGTCCCCTAATCCTAACCCGTACGCTAACACTAACCCGCGCCCTCACACGCACGCTCCCCCTAAAGCGTTGCCGTACCCTCACCTGGACCCTAAACCGTCCCCGTCCCCTAACCCTAACCCTAGCCCGAACCCTAACCCTAACCGTTCCCCGAAGCCTGACCCTCACCCGTCCCCTAATCCTAACCCGTACGCTAACACTCACCCGCTCCCTCACACGCACGCTCCCCCTAAAGCGTTGCCGTACCCTCACCTGGACCCTAAACCGTCCCCGTCCCCTAACCCTAACCCTAGCCTGAACCCTAACGCTAACCCTTCCCCGAAGCCTGACCCTCACCCGTCCCCTAATCCTAACCCGTACGCTAACACTAACCCGCGCCCTCACACGCACGCTCCCCCTAAAGCGTTGCCGTACCCTGACCTGGACCCGAAACCGTCCCCGTCCCCTAACCCTAACCCTAGCCCGAACCCTAACCCTAACCCTTCCCCGAAGCCTGACCCTCACCCGTCCCCTAATCCTAACCCGAACGCTAACACTAAACCATGCCCTCACACGCACGCTCCCCCTAAAGCGTTGCCGTACCCTCACCTGGACCCTAAACCGTCCCCGTCCCCTAACCCTAACCCTAGACCGAACCCTAACCCTAACCTTTCCCCGAAGCCTGACCCTCACCCGTCCCCTAATCCTAACACGTACGCTAACACTAACCCGCGCCCTCACACGCACGCTCCCCCTAAAGCGTTGCCGTACCCTCACCTGGACCCTAAACCGTCCCCGTCCCCTAACCCTAACCCTAGCCCGAACCCTAACCCTAACCCTTCCCCGAAGCCTGACCCTCACCCGTCCCCTAATCCTAACCCGTATGCTAACACTAACCCGCGCCCTCACACGCCCGCTCCCCGTAAAGCGTTGCCGTACCCTCACCTGGACCCGAAACCGTCCCCGTCCCCTAACCCTAACCCTAGCCCGAACCCTAACCCGAACCCTTCCCCGAAGCCTGACCCTCACCCGTCCCCTAATCCTAAGCCGTACGCTAACACTAAGCCGCGCCCTCACACGCACGCTCCCCCTAAAGCGTTGCCGTACCCTCACCTGGACCCTAAACCGTCCCCTAACCCTAACCCTAACCCTAGCCCAAATCCTAACCCTAACACTTCCCCGAAGCCTGACCCTCACCCGTCCCCTAATCCTAACCCGTACGCTAACACTAACCCACGCCCTCACACGCACGCTCCCCCTAAAGCGTTGCCGTACCCTCACCTGGACCCTAAACCGTCCCCGTCCCCTAACCCTAACCCTAGACCGAACCCTAACCCTAACCCTTCCCCGAAGCCTGACCCTCACCCGTCCCCTAATCCTAACCTGTACGCTAACACTAACCCGCGCCCTCACACGCACGCTCCCCCTAAAGCGTTGCCGTACCCTCACCTGGACCCTAAACCGTCCCCGTCCCCTAACCCTAACCCTAGCCCGAACCCTAACCCTAACCCTTCCCCGAAGCCTGACCCTCACCCGTCCCCTAATCCTAACCCGTACGCTAACAGTAACCCGCGCCCTCACACGCACGCTCCCCCTAAAGCGTTGCCGTACCCTCAGCTGGACCCTAAACCGTCCCCTAACCCTAACCCTAACCCTAGCCCGAACCCTAACCCTAACCGTTCCCCGAAGCCTGACCCTCACTCGTCCCCTAATCCTAACCCGTACGCTAACACTAACCCGCGCCCTCACACGCACGCTCCCCCTAAAGCGTTGCCCTACCCTCACCTGGACCCTAAACTGTCCCCGTCCCCTAACCCTAACCCTAGCCCTAACCCTAACCCTAACCCTTCCCCGAAGCCTGACCCTCACCCGTCCCCTAATCCTAAGCCGTACGCTAACACTAACCCGCGCCCTCACACGCACACTCCCCCTAAAGCGTTGACGTCCCCTCACCTGGACCCTAAACGGTCCCCGTCCCCTAACCCTAACCCTAGCCCGAACCCTAACCCTAACCCTTCCCCGAAGCCTGACCCTCACCCGTCCCCTAATCCTAACCCGTACGCTAACACTAACCCACGCCCTCACACGCAGGCTCCCCCTAAAGCGTTGCCGTACCCTCACCTGGACCCTAAACCGTCCCCGTCCCCTAACCCTAACCCTAGCCCGAACCCTAACCCTAACCCTTCCCCGAAGCCTGACCCTCACCCGTCCCCTAATCCTAACCCGTACGCTAACACTAACCCGCGCCCTCACACGCACGCTCCCCCTAAAGCGTTGCCGTATACTCACCTGGATCCTAAACCGTCCCCTAACCCTAACCCTAACCCTAGACCGAACCCTAACCCTAACCCTTCCCCGAAGCCTGACCCTCACCCGTCCCCTAACCCTAACCCTAGCCCGAACCCTAACCCTAACCCTTCCCCGAAGCCTGACCCTCACCCGTCCCCTAATCCTAACCCGTAGGCTAACACTAAACCGCGCCCTCACACCCACGCTCCCCCTAAAGCGTTGCCGTACCCTCACCTGGACCCTAAACCGTCCCCGTCCCCTAACCCTAACCCTAGACCGAACCCTAACCCTAACCCTTCCCCGAAGCCTGACCCTCACCCGTCCCCTAATCCTAACCCGTACGCTAACACTAACCTGCGCCCTCACACGCACGCTCCCCCTAAATCGTTGCCGTACCCTCACCTGGACCCTAAACCGTCCCCGTCCCCTAACTCTAACCCTAGCCCGAACCCTAACCCTAACCCTTCCCCGAAGCCTGACCCTCACCCGTCCCCTAATCCTAACCCGTACGCTAACACTAACCCGCGCCCTCACACGCACGCTCCCCCTAAAGCGTTGCCGTACCCTCACCTGGACCCGAAACCGTCCCCGTCCCCTAACCCTAACCCTAGCCCGAACCCTAACCCTAACCGTTCCCCGAAGCCTGACCCTCACCCGTCCCCTAATCCTAACCCGTACGCTAACACTAACCCGCGCCCTCACACGCACGCTCCCCCTAAAGCGTTGCCGTACCCTCACCTGGACCCGAAACCGTCCCCTAACCCTAACCCTAACCCTAGCCCGAACCCTAACCCTAACCCTTCCCCGAAGCCTGACCCTCACCCGTCCCCTAATCCTAACCCGTACGCTAACACTAACCCACGCCCTCACACGCACGCTCCCCCTAAAGCGTTGCCGTACCCTCACCTGGACCCTAAACCGTCCCCGTCCCCTAACCCTAACCCTAGCCCGAACCCTTACCCGAAGCCTGACCCTCACCCGTCCCCTAATCCTAACCTGTACGCTAACACTAACCCGCGCCCTCACACGCACGCTCCCCCTAAAGCGTTGCCGTACCCTCACCTGGACCCTAAACTCTCCCCATCCCCTAACCCTAACCCTAGCCCGAACCCTAACCCTAACCCTTCCCCGAAGCCTGACCCTCACCCGTCCCCTAATCCTAACCCGTACGCTAACACTAACCCGCGCCCTCACACGCACGCTCCCCCTAAAGCGTTGCCGTACCCTCACCTGGACCCGAAACCGTCCCCGTCCCCTAACCCTAACCCTAGCCCGAACCCTAACCCTAACCCTTCCCCGAAGCCTGACCCTCACCCGTCCCCTAATCCTAACCCGTACGCTAACACTAACCCGCGCCCTCACACGCACGCTCCCCCTAAAGCGTTGCCGTACCCTCACCTGGACCCTAAACCGTCCCCGTCCCCTAACCCTAACCCTAGCCCGAACCCTAACCCTAACCCTTCCCCGAAGCCTGACCCTCACCCGTCCCCTAATCCTAACCCGTACGCTAACACTAACCCGCGCCCTCACACGCACGCTCCCCCTAAAGCGTTGCCGTACCCTCACCTGGACCCTAAACCGTCCCCGTCCCCTAACCCTAACCCTAGCCCGAACCCTAACCCTAACCGTTCCCCGAAGCCTGACCCTCACCCGTCCCCTAATCCTAACCCGTACGCTAACACTCACCCGCTCCCTCACACGCACGCTCCCCCTAAAGCGTTGCCGTACCCTCACCTGGACCCTAAACCGTCCCCGTCCCCTAACCCTAACCCTAGCCTGAACCCTAACGCTAACCCTTCCCCGAAGCCTGACCCTCACCCGTCCCCTAATCCTAACCCGTACGCTAACACTAACCCGCGCCCTCACACGCACGCTCCCCCTAAAGCGTTGCCGTACCCTGACCTGGACCCGAAACCGTCCCCGTCCCCTAACCCTAACCCTAGACCGAACCCTAACCCTAACCTTTCCCCGAAGCCTGACCCTCACCCGTCCCCTAATCCTAACACGTACGCTAACACTAACCCGCGCCCTCACACGCACGCTCCCCCTAAAGCGTTGCCGTACCCTCACCTGGACCCTAAACCGTCCCCGTCCCCTAACCCTAACCCTAGCCCGAACCCTAACCCTAACCCTTCCCCGAAGCCTGACCCTCACCCGTCCCCTAATCCTAACCCGTATGCTAACACTAACCCGCGCCCTCACACGCCCGCTCCCCGTAAAGCGTTGCCGTACCCTCACCTGGACCCGAAACCGTCCCCGTCCCCTAACCCTAACCCTAGCCCGAACCCTAACCCGAACCCTTCCCCGAAGCCTGACCCTCACCCGTCCCCTAATCCTAAGCCGTACGCTAACACTAAGCCGCGCCCTCACACGCACGCTCCCCCTAAAGCGTTGCCGTACCCTCACCTGGACCCTAAACCGTCCCCTAACCCTAACCCTAACCCTAGCCCAAATCCTAACCCTAACACTTCCCCGAAGCCTGACCCTCACCCGTCCCCTAATCCTAACCCGTACGCTAACACTAACCCACGCCCTCACACGCACGCTCCCCCTAAAGCGTTGCCGTACCCTCACCTGGACCCTAAACCGTCCCCGTCCCCTAACCCTAACCCTAGACCGAACCCTAACCCTAACCCTTCCCCGAAGCCTGACCCTCACCCGTCCCCTAATCCTAACCTGTACGCTAACACTAACCCGCGCCCTCACACGCACGCTCCCCCTAAAGCGTTGCCGTACCCTCACCTGGACCCTAAACCGTCCCCGTCCCCTAACCCTAACCCTAGCCCGAACCCTAACCCTAACCCTTCCCCGAAGCCTGACCCTCACCCGTCCCCTAATCCTAACCCGTACGCTAACAGTAACCCGCGCCCTCACACGCACGCTCCCCCTAAAGCGTTGCCGTACCCTCACCTGGACCCTAAACCGTCCCCTAACCCTAACCCTAACCCTAGCCCGAACCCTAACCCTAACCGTTCCCCGAAGCCTGACCCTCACTCGTCCCCTAATCCTAACCCGTACGCTAACACTAACCCGCGCCCTCACACGCACGCTCCCCCTAAAGCGTTGCCCTACCCTCACCTGGACCCTAAACTGTCCCCATCCCCTAACCCTAACCCTAGCCCTAACCCTAACCCTAACCCTTCCCCGAAGCCTGACCCTCACCCGTCCCCTAATCCTAAGCCGTACGCTAACACTAACCCGCGCCCTCACACGCACACTCCCCCTAAAGCGTTGACGTCCCCTCACCTGGACCCTAAACCGTCCCCGTCCCCTAACCCTAACCCTAGCCCGAACCCTAACCCTAACCCTTCCCCGAAGCCTGACCCTCACCCGTCCCCTAATCCTAACCCGTACGCTAACACTAACCCACGCCCTCACACGCAGGCTCCCCCTAAAGCGTTGCCGTACCCTCACCTGGACCCTAAACCGTCCCCGTCCCCTAACCCTAACCCTAGACCGAACCCTAACCCTAACATTTCCCCGAAACCTGACCCTCACCCGTCCCCTAATCCTAACACATACGCTAACACTAACCCGCGCCCTCACACGCACGCTCCCCCTAAAGCGTTGCCGTACCCTCACCTGGACCCTAAACCGTCCCCGTCCCCTAACCCTAACCCTAGCCCGAACCCTAACACTAACACTTCCCCAAAGCCTGACCCTCACCCGTCCCCTAATCCTAACCCGTACGCTAACACTAACCCGCGCCCTCACACGCACGCTCCCCCTAAAGCGTTGCCGTACCCTCACCTGGACCCGAAACCGTCCCCGTCCCCTAACCCTAACCCTAGCCCGAACCCTAACCCTTCCCCGAAGCCTGACCCTCACCCGTCCCCTAATCCTTACCCGTACGCTAACACTAACCCGCGCCCTCACACGCACGCTCCCCCTAAAGCGTTGCCGTACCCTCACCTGGACCCTAAACCGTCCCCGTCCCCTAACCCTAACCCTAGCCCGAACCCTAACCCTAACCCTTCCCCGAAGCCTGACCCTCACTCGTCCCCTAATCCTAACCCGTACGCTAACACTAACCCGCGCCCTCACACGCACGCTCCCCCTAAAGCGTTGCCCTACCCTCACCTGGACCCTAAACTGTCCCCATCCCCTAACCCTAACCCTAGCCCTAACCCTAACCCTAACCCTTCCCCGAAGCCTGACCCTCACCCGTCCCCTAATCCTAACCCGTAGGCTAACACTAAACCGCGCCCTCACACCCACGCTCCCCCTAAAGCGTTGCCGTACCCTCACCTGGACCCTAAACCGTCCCCGTCCCCTAACCCTAACCCTAGACCGAACCCTAACCCTAACCCTTCCCCGAAGCCTGACCCTCACCCGTCCCCTAATCCTAACCCGTACGCTAACACTAACCTGCGCCCTCACACGCACGCTCCCCCTAAACCGTTGCCGTACCCTCACCTGGACCCTAAACCGTCCCCGTCCCCTAACTCTAACCCTAGCCCGAACCCTAACCCTAACCCTTCCCCGAAGCCTGACCCTCACCCGTCCCCTAATCCTAACCCGTACGCTAACACTAACCCGCGCCCTCACACGCACGCTCCCCCTAAAGCGTTGCCGTACCCTCACCTGGACCCGAAACCGTCCCCGTCCCATAACCCTAACCCTAGCCCGAACCCTAACCCTAACCGTTCCCCGAAGCCTGACCCTCACCCGTCCCCTAATCCTAACCCGTACGCTAACACTAACCCGCGCCCTCACACGCACGCTCCCCCTAAAGCGTTGCCGTACCCTCACCTGGACCCGAAACCGTCCCCTAACCCTAACCCTAACCCTAGCCCGAACCCTAACCCTAACCCTTCCCCGAAGCCTGACCCTCACCCGTCCCCTAATCCTAACCCGTACGCTAACACTAACCCACGCCCTCACACGCACGCTCCCCCTAAAGCGTTGCCGTACCCTCACCTGGACCCTAAACCGTCCCCGTCCCCTAACCCTAACCCTAGCCCGAACCCTTACCCGAAGCCTGACCCTCACCCGTCCCCTAATCCTAACCTGTACGCTAACACTAACCCGCGCCCTCACACGCACGCTCCCCCTAAAGCGTTGCCGTACCCTCACCTGGACCCTAAACTCTCCCCATCCCCTAACCCTAACCCTAGCCCGAACCCTAACCCTAACCCTTCCCCGAAGCCTGACCCTCACCCGTCCCCTAATCCTAACCCGTACGCTAACACTAACCCGCGCCCTCACACGCACGCTCCCCCTAAAGCGTTGCCGTACCCTCACCTGGACCCGAAACCGTCCCCGTCCCCTAACCCTAACCCTAGCCCGAACCCTAACCCTAACCCTTCCCCGAAGCCTGACCCTCACCCGTCCCCTAATCCTAACCCGTACGCTAACACTAACCCGCGCCCTCACACGCACGCTCCCCCTAAAGCGTTGCCGTACCCTCACCTGGACCCTAAACCGTCCCCGTCCCCTAACCCTAACCCTAGCCCGAACCCTAACCCTAACCCTTCCCCGAAGCCTGACCCTCACCCGTCCCCTAATCCTAACCCGTACGCTAACACTAACCCGCGCCCTCACACGCACGCTCCCCCTAAAGCGTTGCCGTACCCTCACCTGGACCCTAAACCGTCCCCGTCCCCTAACCCTAACCCTAGCCCGAACCCTAACCCTAACCGTTCCCCGAAGCCTGACCCTCACCCGTCCCCTAATCCTAACCCGTACGCTAACACTCACCCGCTCCCTCACACGCACGCTCCCCCTAAAGCGTTGCCGTACCCTCACCTGGACCCTAAACCGTCCCCGTCCCCTAACCCTAACCCTAGCCTGAACCCTAACGCTAACCCTTCCCCGAAGCCTGACCCTCACCCGTCCCCTAATCCTAACCCGTACGCTAACACTAACCCGCGCCCTCACACGCACGCTCCCCCTAAAGCGTTGCCGTACCCTGACCTGGACCCGAAACCGTCCCCGTCCCCTAACCCTAACCCTAGACCGAACCCTAACCCTAACCTTTCCCCGAAGCCTGACCCTCACCCGTCCCCTAATCCTAACACGTACGCTAACACTAACCCGCGCCCTCACACGCACGCTCCCCCTAAAGCGTTGCCGTACCCTCACCTGGACCCTAAACCGTCCCCGTCCAGTAACCCTAACCCTAGCCCGAACCCTAACCCTAACCCTTCCCCGAAGCCTGACCCTCACCCGTCCCCTAATCCTAACCCGTATGCTAACACTAACCCGCGCCCTCACACGCCCGCTCCCCGTAAAGCGTTGCCGTACCCTCACCTGGACCCGAAACCGTCCCCGTCCCCTAACCCTAACCCTAGCCCGAACCCTAACCCGAACCCTTCCCCGAAGCCTGACCCTCACCCGTCCCCTAATCCTAAGCCGTACGCTAACACTAAGCCGCGCCCTCACACGCACGCTCCCCCTAAAGCGTTGCCGTACCCTCACCTGGACCCTAAACCGTCCCCTAACCCTAACCCTAACCCTAGCCCAAATCCTAACCCTAACACTTCCCCGAAGCCTGACCCTCACCCGTCCCCTAATCCTAACCCGTACGCTAACACTAACCCACGCCCTCACACGCACGCTCCCCCTAAAGCGTTGCCGTACCCTCACCTGGACCCTAAACCGTCCCCGTCCCCTAACCCTAACCCTAGACCGAACCCTAACCCTAACCCTTCCCCGAAGCCTGACCCTCACCCGTCCCCTAATCCTAACCTGTACGCTAACACTAACCCGCGCCCTCACACGCACGCTCCCCCTAAAGCGTTGCCGTACCCTCACCTGGACCCTAAACCGTCCCCGTCCCCTAACCCTAACCCTAGCCCGAACCCTAACCCTAACCCTTCCCCGAAGCCTGACCCTCACCCGTCCCCTAATCCTAACCCGTACGCTAACAGTAACCCGCGCCCTCACACGCACGCTCCCCCTAAAGCGTTGCCGTACCCTCACCTGGACCCTAAACCGTCCCCTAACCCTAACCCTAACCCTAGCCCGAACCCTAACCCTAACCGTTCCCCGAAGCCTGACCCTCACTCGTCCCCTAATCCTAACCCGTACGCTAACACTAACCCGCGCCCTCACACGCACGCTCCCCCTAAAGCGTTGCCCTACCCTCACCTGGACCCTAAACTGTCCCCATCCCCTAACCCTAACCCTAGCCCTAACCCTAACCCTAACCCTTCCCCGAAGCCTGACCCTCACCCGTCCCCTAATCCTAAGCCGTACGCTAACACTAACCCGCGCCCTCACACGCACACTCCCCCTAAAGCGTTGACGTCCCCTCACCTGGACCCTAAACCGTCCCCGTCCCCTAACCCTAACCCTAGCCCGAACCCTAACCCTAACCCTTCCCCGAAGCCTGACCCTCACCCGTCCCCTAATCCTAACCCGTACGCTAACACTAACCCACGCCCTCACACGCAGGCTCCCCCTAAAGCGTTGCCGTACCCTCACCTGGACCCTAAACCGTCCCCGTCCCCTAACCCTAACCCTAGACCGAACCCTAACCCTAACATTTCCCCGAAACCTGACCCTCACCCGTCCCCTAATCCTAACACATACGCTAACACTAACCCGCGCCCTCACACGCACGCTCCCCCTAAAGCGTTGCCGTACCCTCACCTGGACCCTAAACCGTCCCCGTCCCCTAACCCTAACCCTAGCCCGAACCCTAACACTAACACTTCCCCAAAGCCTGACCCTCACCCGTCCCCTAATCCTAACCCGTACGCTAACACTAACCCGCGCCCTCACACGCACGCTCCCCCTAAAGCGTTGCCGTACCCTCACCTGGACCCGAAACCGTCCCCGTCCCCTAACCCTAACCCTAGCCCGAACCCTAACCCTTCCCCGAAGCCTGACCCTCACCCGTCCCCTAATCCTAACCCGTACGCTAACACTAACCCGCGCCCTCACACGCACGCTCCCCCTAAAGCATTGCCGTACCCTCACCTGGACCCTAAACCTTCCCCGTCCCCTAACCCTAACCCTAGCCCGAACCCTAACCCTAACCCTTCCTCGAAGCCTGACCCTCACCCGTCCCCTAATCCTAACCCGTACGCTAACACTAACCCGCGCCCTCACACGCACGCTCCCCCTAAAGCGTTGCCGTACCCTCACCTGGACCCGAAACCGTCCCCGTCCCCTAACCCTAACCCTAGCCCGAACCCTAACCCTAACCGTTCCCCGAAGCCTGACCCTCACCCGTCCCCTAATCCTAACCCGTACGCTAACACTAACCCGCGCCCTCACACGCACGCTCCCCCTAAAGCGTTGCCGTACCCTCACCTGGACCCTAAACCGTCCCCGTCCCCTAACCCTAACCCTAGCCCGAACCCTAACCCTAACCCTTCCCCGAAGCCTGACCCTCACCCGTCCCCTAATCCTAACCCGTACGCTAACACTAACCCGCGCCCTCACACGCACGCTCCCCCTAAAGCGTTGCCGTACCCTGACCTGGACCCGAAACCGTCCCCGTCCCCTAACCCTAACCCTAGCCCGAACACTAACCCTAACCGTTCCCCGAAGCCTGACCCTCACCCGTCCCCTAATCCTAACCCGTACGCTAACACTAACCCGCGCCCTCACACGCACGCTCCCCCTAAAGCGTTGCCGTACCCTCACCTGGACCCTAAACCGTCCCCGTCCCCTAACCCTAACCCTAGCCCGAACCCTAACCCTAACCCTTCCCCGAAGCCTGACCCTCACCCGTCCCCTAATCCTAACCCGTACGCTAACACTAACCCGCGCCCTCACACGCACGCTCCCCCTAAAGCGTTGATGTACCCTCACCTGGACCCTAAACCTTCCCCGTCCCCTAACCCTAACCCTAGCCCGAACCCTAACCCTAACCCTTCCCCGAAGCCTGACCCTCACCCGTCCCCTAATCCTAACCCGTACGCTAACACTAACCCGCGCCCTCACACGCACGCTCCCCCTAAAGCGTTGCCGTACCCTCACCTGGACCCGAAACCGTCCCCGTCCCCTAACCCTAGCCCGAACCCTAAACCTAACCGTTCCCCGAAGCCTGACCCTCACCCGTCCCCTAATCCTAACCCGTACGCTAACACTAACCCGCGCCCTCACACGCACGCTCCCCCTAAAGCGTTGCCGTACCCTCACCTGGACCCTAAACCGTCCCCTAACCCTAACCGTAACCCTAGCCCAAATCCTAACCCTAACCCTTCCCTGAAGCCTGACCCTCACCCGTCCCCTAATCCTAACCCGTACGCTAACACTAACCCACGCCCTCACACGCACGCTCCCCCTAAAGCGTTGCCGTACCCTCACCTGGACCCTAAACCGTCCCCGTCCCCTAACCCTATCCCTAGACCGAACCCTAACCCTAACCCTTCCCCGAAGCCTGACCCTCACCCGTCCCCTAATCCTAACCTGTACGCTAACACTAACCCGCGCCCTCAAACGCACGCTCCCCCTAAAGCGTTGCCGTACCCTCACCTGGACCCTAAACCGTCCCCGTCCCCTAACCCTAACCCTAGCCCGAACCCTAACCCTAACCCTTCCCCGAAGCCTGACCCTCACCCGTCCCCTAATCCTAACCCGTACGCTAACACTAACCCGCGCCCTCACACGCACGCTCCCCCTAAAGCGTTGCCGTACCCTCACCTGGACCCGAAACCGTCCCCGTCCCCTAACC
Organism: Delphinus delphis; assembly: GCF_949987515.2. Taxonomy (NCBI): domain Eukaryota; kingdom Metazoa; phylum Chordata; class Mammalia; order Artiodactyla; family Delphinidae; genus Delphinus; species Delphinus delphis. The sequence continues at coordinate 14,208 of NW_027192787.1, read as the reverse complement.
CTAACCCTAGCCCGAACCCTAACCCTAACCCTTCCCCGAAGCCTAACCCTCACCCGTCCCCTAATCCTAACCCGTACGCTAACACTAACCCGCGCCCTCACAGGCACGCTCCCCCTAAAGCGTTGCCGTACCCTCACCTGGACCCGAAACCGTCCCCGTCCCCTAACCCTAACCCTAGCCAGAACCCTAACCCTAACCCTTCCCCGAAGCCTGACCCTCACCCGTCCCCTAATCCTAACCCGTACGCTAACACTAACCCGCGCCCTCACACGCACGCTCCCCCTAAAGCGTTGCCGTACCCTCACATGGACCCTAAACCGTCCCCGTCCCCTAACCCTAACCCTAGCCCGAACCCTAACCCTAACCCTTCCCCGAAGCCTGACCCTCACCCGTCCCCTAATCCTAACCCGTACGCTAACACTCACCCACGCCCTCACACGCACGCTCCCCCTAAAGCGTTGCCGTACCCTCACCTGGACCCTAAACCGTCCCCGTCCCCTAACCCTAACCCTAGCCTGAACCCTAACCCTAACCCTTCCCCGAAGCATGACCCTCACCCGTCCCCTAATCCTAACCCGTACGCTAACACTAACCCGCGCCCTCACACGCACGCTCCCCCTAAAGCGTTGCCGTACCCTGACCTGGACCCGAAACCGTCCCTGTCCCCTAACCCTAACCCTAGCCCGAACCCTAACCCTAACCCTTCCCCGAAGCCTGACCCTCACCCGTCCCCTAATCCTAAGCCGTACGCTAACACTAACCCGCGCCCTCACACGCACGCTCCCCCTAAAGCGTTGCCGTATACTCACCTGGACCCTAAACCGTCCCCTAACCCTAACCCTAACCCTAGTCCGAACCCTAACCCTAACACTTCCCCGAAGCCTGACCCTCACCCGTCCCCTAATCCTAACCCGAAAGCTAACACTAACCCATGCCCTCACACGCACGCTCCCCCTAAAGCGTTGCCGTACCCTCACTTGGACCCTAAACCGTCCCCGTCCCCTAACCCTAACCCTAGACCGAACCCTAACCCTAACCTTTCCCCGAAGCCTGACCCTCACCCGTCCCCTAATCCTAACACGTACGCTAACACTAACCCGCGCCCTCACACGCACGCTCCCCCTAAAGTGTTGCCGTACCCTCACCTGGACCCTAAACCGTCCCCGTCCCCTAACCCTAACCCTAGCCCGAACCCTAACCCTAACCCTTCCCCGAAGTCTGACCCTCACCCGTCCCCTAATCCTAACCCATACGCTAACACTAACCCGCGCCCTCACACGCACGCTCCCCCTAAATCGTTGCCGTACCCTCACCTGGACCCGAAACCGTCCCCGTCCCCTAACCCTAACCCTAGCCCGAACCCTAACCCTAACCCTTCCCCGAAGCCTGACCCTCACCCGTCCCCTAATCCTAACCCGTACGCTAACACTAACCCGCGCCCTCACACGCACACTCCCCCTAAAGCGTTGCCGTACCCTCACCTGGACCCTAAACCGTCCCCGTCCCCTAACCCTAACCCTAGCCCGAACCCTAACCCTAACCCTTCCCCGAAGCCTGACCCTCACCCGTCCCCTAATCCTAACCCGTAAACTAACACTATCCCGCGCCCTCACACGCACGCTCCCCCTAAAGCGTTGCCGTACCCTCACCTGGACCCTAAACCGTCCCCGTCCCCTAACCCTAACCCTAGCCCGAACCCTAACCCTAACCCTTCCCCGAAGCCTGACCCTCACCCGTCCCCTAATCCTAACCCGTACGCTAACACTAACCCGTGCCCTCACACGCACGCTCCCCCTAAAGCGTTGACGTACCCTCACCTGGACCCTAAACCGTCCCCGTCCCCTAACCCTAACCCTAGCCCGAACCCTAACCCTAACCCTTCCCCGAAGCCTGACCCTCACCCGTCCCCTAATCCTAACCCATACGCTAACACTAACCCACGCCCTCACACGCATGCTCCCCCTAAAGCGTTGCCGTACCCTCACCTGGACCCTAAACCGTCCCCGTCCCCTAACCCTAACCCTAGCCCGAACCCTAAACCTAACCCTTCCCCGAAGCCTGACCCTCACCCGTCCCCTAATCCTAACCCGTACGCTAACACTAACCCGCGCCCTCACACGCACGCTCCCCCTAAAGCGTTGCCGTATACTCACCTGGACCCTAAACCGTCCCCTAACCCTAACCCTAACCCTAGCCCGAACCCTAACCCTAACACTTCCCCGAAGCCTGACCCTCACCCGTCCCCTAATCCTAACCCGTACGCTAACACTAACCCACGCCCTCACACGCACGCTCCCCCTAAAGCGTTGACGTACCCTCACCTGGACCCTAAACCGTCCCCGTCCCCTAACCCTAACCCTAGACCGAACCCTAACCCTAACATTTCCCCGAAGCCTGACCCTCACCCGTCCCCTAATCCTAACACGTACGCTAACACTAACCCGCGCCCTCACACGCACGCTCCCCCTAAAGCGTTGCCGTACCCTCACCTGGACCCGAAACCGTCCCCGTCCCCTAACCCTAACCCTAGCCCGAACCCTAACCCTAACCCTTCCCCGAAGTCTGACACTCACCCGTCCCCTAATCCTAACCCGTACGCTAACACTAACCCGCGCCCTCACACGCACGCTCCCCCTAAAGCGTTGCCGTACCCTCACCTGGACCCGAAACCGTCCCCGTCCCCTAACCCTAACCCTAGCCCGAACCCTAACCCTTCCCCGAAGCCTGACCCTCACCCGTCCCCTAATCCTAACCCGTACGCTAACACTAACCCGCGCCCTCACACGCACGCTCCCCCTAAAGCGTTGCCGTACCCTCACCTGGACCCTAAACCGTCCCCGTCCCCTAACCATAACCCTAGCCCGAACCCTAACCCTAACCCTTCCCCGAAGCCTGACCCTCACCCGTCCCCTAATCCTAACCCATACGCTAACACTAACCCACGCCCTCACACGCACGCTCCCCCTAAAGCGTTGCCGTACCCTCACCTTGACCCGAAACCGTCCCCGTCCCCTAACCCTAACCCTAGCCCGAACCCTAACCCTAACCCTTCCCCGAAGCCTGACCCTCACCCGTCCCCTAATCCTAACCCGTACGCTAACACTAACCCGCGCCCTCACACGCACGCTCCCCCTAAAGCGTTGCCGTACCCTCACCTGGACCCGAAACCGTCCCCGTCCCCTAACCCTAACCCTAGCCCGAACCCTAACCCTAACCGTTCCCCGAAGCCTGACCCTCACCCGTCCCCTAATGCTAACCCGTACGCTAACACTAACCCGCGCCCTCACACGCACGCTCCCCCTAAAGCGTTGCCGTACCCTCACCTGGACCCTAAACCGTCCCCGTCCCCTAACCCTAACCCTAGCCCTAACCCTAACCCTAACCCTTCCCCGAAGCCTGACCCTCACCCGTCCCCTAATCCTAACCCGTACGCTAACACTAACCCACGCCCTCACACGCACGCTCCCCCTAAAGCGTTGACGTACCCTCACCTGGACCCTAAACCGTCCCCGTCCCCTAACCCTAACCCTAGCCCGAACCCTAACCCTAACCCTTCCCCGAAGCCTGACACTCACCCGTCCCCTAATCCTAACCCATACGCTAACACTAACCCACGCCCTCACACGCACGCTCCCCCTAAAGCGTTGCCGTACCCTCACCTGGACCCTAAACCGTCCCCGTCCCCTAACCCTAACCCTAGCCCGAACCCTAACCCTAACCCTTCCCCGAAGCCTGACCCTCACCCGTCCCCTAATCCTAACCCGTACGCTAACACTAACCCGCGCCCTCACACGCACGCTCCCCCTAAAGCGTTGCCGTATACTCACCTGGACCCTAAACCGTCCCCTAACCCTAACCCTAACCCTAGCCCGAACCCTAACCCTAACACTTCCCCGAAGCCTGACCCTCACCCGTCCCCTAATCCTAACCCGTACGCTAACACTAACCCACGCCCTCACACGCACGCTCCCCCTAAAGCGTTGCCGTACCCTCACCTGGACCCTAAACCGTCCCCGTCCCCTAACCCTAACCCTAGACCGAACCCTAACCCTAACATTTCCCCGAAGCCTGACTCTCACCCGGCCCCTAATCCTAACACGTACGCTAACACTAACCCGCGCCCTCACACGCACGCTCCCCCTAAAGCGTTGCCGTACCCTCACCTGGACCCTAAACCCTCCCCGTCCCCTAAACCTAACCCTAGCCCGAACCCTAAACCTAACCCTTCCCCGAAGTCTGACACTCACCCGTCCCCTAATCCTAACCCGTACGCTAACACTAACCCGCGCCCTCACACGCACGCTCCCCCTAAAGCGTTGCCGTACCCTCACCTGGACCCGAAACCGTCCCCGTCCCCTAACCCTAACCCTAGCCCGAACCCTAACCCTTCCCCGAAGCCTGACCCTCACCCGTCCCCTAATCCTAACCCGTACGCTAACACTAACCCGCGCCCTCACACGCACGCTCCCCCTAAAGCGTTGCCGTACCCTCACCTGGACCCTAAACCGTCCCCGTCCCCTAACCCTAACCCTAGCCCGAACCCTAACCCTAACCCTTCCCCGAAGCCTGACCCTCACCCGTCCCCTAATCCTAACCTGTACGCTAACACTAACCCGTGCCCTCACACGCACGCTCCCCCTAAAGCGATGACGTACCCTCACCTGGACCCTAAACCGTCCCCGTCCCCTAACCCTAACCCTAGCCCGAACCCTAACCCTAACCCTTCCCCGAAGCCTGACCCTCACCCGTCCCCTAATCCTAACCCGTACGCTAACACTAACCTGCGCCCTCACACGCACGCTCCCCCTAAATCATTGCCGTACCCTCACCTGGACCCTAAACCGTCCCCGTCCCCTAACCCTAACCCTAGCCCGAACCCTAACCCTAACCCTTCCCCGAAGCCTGACCCTCACCCTTCCCCTAATCCTAACCCGTACGCTAACACTAACCCGCGCCCTCACACGCACGCTCCCCCTAAAGCGTTGCCGTACCCTCACCTGGACCCTAAACCGTCCCCGTCCCCTAACCCTAACCCTAGCCCTAACCCTAACCCTAACCCTTCCCCGAAGCCTGACCCTCACCCGTCCCCTAATCCTAACCCGTACGCTAACACTAACCCGCGCCCTCACACGCACGCTCCCCCTAAAGCGTTGACGTACCCTCACCTGGACCCTAAACCGTCCCCGTCCCCTAACCCTAACCCTAGCCCGAACCCTAACCCTAACCCTTCCCCGAAGCCTGACCCTCACCCGTCCCCTAATCCTAACCCATACGCTAACACTAACCCACGCCCTCACACGCACGCTCCCCCTAAAGCGTTGCCGTACCCTCACCTGGACCCTAAACCGTCCCCGTCCCCTAACCCTAACCCTAGCCCGAACCCTAACCCTAACCCTTCCCCGAAGCCTGACCCTCACCCGTCCCCTAATCCTAACCCGTACGCTAACACTAACCCACGCCCTCACACGCACGCTCCCCCTAAAGCGTTGCCGTACCCTCACCTGGACCCGAAACCGTCCCCGTCCCCTAACCCTAACCCTAGACCGAACCCTAACCCTAACATTTCCCCGAAGCCTGACCCTCACCCGTCCCCTAATCCTAACACGTACGCTAACACTAACCCGCGCCCTCACACGCACGCTCCCCCTAAAGCGTTGCCGTACCCTCACCTGGACCCTAAACCGTCCCCGTCCCCTAACCCTAACCCTAGCCCGAACCCTAACCCTAACCCTTCCCCGAAGTCTGACACTCACCCGTCCCCTAATCCTAACCCGTACGCTAACACTAACCCGCGCCCTCACACGCACGCTCCCCCTAAAGCGTTGCCGTACCCTCACCTGGACCCGAAACCGTCCCCGTCCCCTAACCCTAACCCTAGCCCGAACCCTAACCCTTCCCCGAAGCCTGACCCTCACCAGTCCCCTAATCCTAACCCGTACGCTAACACTAACCCGCGCCCTCACACGCACGCTCCCCCTAAAGCGTTGCCGTACCCTCACCTGGACCCTAAACCGTCCCCGTCCCCTAACCCTAACCCTAGCCCGAACCCTAACCCTAACCCTTCCCCGAAGCCTGACTCTCACCCGTCCCCTAATCCTAACCCGTACGCTAACACTATCCCGCGCCCTCACACGCACGCTCCCCCTAAAGCGTTGCCGTACCCTCACCTGGACCCTAAACCGTCCCCGTCCCCTAACCCTAACCCTAGCCCGAACCCTAACCCTAACACTTCCCCGAAGCCTGACCCTCACCCGTCCCCTAATCCTAACCCGTACGCTAACACTAACCCACGCCCTCACACGCACGCTCCCCCTAAAGCGTTGCCGTAACCTCACCTGGACCCTAAACCGTCCCCGTCCCCTAACCCTATCCCTAGACCGAACCCTAACCCTAACCCTTCCCCGAAGCCTGACCCTCACCCGTCCCCTAATCCTAACCTGTACGCTAACACTAACCCGCGCCCTCACACGCACGCTCCCCCTAAAGCGTTGCCGTACCCTCACTTGGACCCTAAACCGTCCCCGTCCCCTAACCCTAACCCTAGCCCGAACCCTAACCCTAACCCTTCCCCGAAGCCTGACACTCACCCGTCCCCTAATCCTAACCCGTACGCTAACACTAACCCGCGCCCTCACACGCACGCTCCCCCTAAAGCGTTGCCGTACCCTCACCTGGACCCGAAACCGTCCCCGTCCCCTAACCCTAACCCTAGCCCGAACCCTAACCCTAACCCTTCCCCGAAGCCTGACACTCACCCGTCCCCTAATCCTAACCCGTACGCTAACACTAACCCGCGCCCTCACACGCACGCTCCCCCTAAAGCGTTGCCGTACCCTCACCTGGACCCGAAACCGTCCCCGTCCCCTAACCCTAACCCTAGCCCGAACCCTAACCCTAACCCTTCCCCGAAGCCTGACCCTCACCCGTCCCCTAATCCTAACCCGTACGCTAACACTAACCCGCGCCCTCACACGCACGCTCCCCCTAAAGCGTTGCCGTACCCTCACCTGGACCCTAAACCGTCCCCGACCCCTAACCCTAACCCTAGCCCGAACCCTAATCCTAACCCTTCCCCGAAGCCTGACCCTCACCCGTCCCCTAATCCTAACCCGTATGCTAACACTAACCCGCGCCCTCACACGCACGCTCCCCCTAAAGCGTTGCCGTACCCTCACCTGGACCCTAAACCGTCCCCATCCCCTAACCCTAACCCTAGCCCGAACCCTAACCCTAACCCTTCCCCGAAGCCTGACACACACCCGTCCCCTAATCCTAACCCGTACGCTAACACTAACCCGCGCCCTCACACGCACGCTCCCCCTAAAGCGTTGCCGTACCCTCACCTGGACCCTAAACCGTCCCCGTCCCCTAACCCTAACCCTAGCCCGAACCCTAACCCTAACCCTTCCCCGAAGCCTGACCCTCACCCGTCCCCTAATCCTAACCCGTACGCTAACACTAACCCGCGCCCTCACACGCACGCTCCCCCTAAAGCGCTGCCGTACCCTCACCTGGACCCGAAACCATCCCCGTCCCCTAACCCTAACCCTAGCCCGAACCCTAAACCTAACCCTTCCCCGAAGCCTGACCCTCACCCGTCCCCTAATCCTAACCCGTACGCTAACACTAACCCGTGCCCTCACACGCACGCTCCCCCTAAAGCGTTACCGTACCCTCACCTGGACCCTAAACCGTCCCCGTCCCCTAACCCTAACCCTAGACCGAACCCTAACCCTAACCCTTCCCCAAAGCCTGACCCTCACCCGTCCCCTAATCCTAACACGTACGCTAACACTAACCCGCGCCCTCACACGCACGCTCCCCCTAAAGCGTTGCCGTACCCTCACCTGGACCCTAAACCGTCCCCGTCCCCTAACCCTAACCCTAGCCCGAACCCTAACCCTAACCCTTCCCCGAAGCCTGACCCTCACCCGTCCCCTAATGCTAACCCGTACGCTAACACTAACCCGCGCCCTCACACGCACGCTCCCCCTAAAGCGTTGCCGTACCCTCACCTGGACCCGAAACCGTCCCCGTCCCCTCACCCTAACCCTAGCCCGAACCCTAACCCTAACCCTTCCCCGAAGCCTGACCCTCACCCGTCCCCTAATCCTAACCCGTACGCTAACACTAACCCGAGCCCTCACACGCACGCTCCCCCTAAAGCGTTGCCGTACCCTCACCTGGACCCTAAACCGTCCCCGTCCCCTAACCCTAACCCTAGCCCGAACCCTAACCCTAACCCTTCCCCGAAGCCTGACCCTCACCCGTCCCCTAATCCTAACCCGTACGCTAACACTAACCCGTGCCCTCACACGCACGCTCCCCCTAAAGCGTTGCCGTACCCTCACCTGGACCCTAAACCGTCCCCGTCCCCTATCCCTAACCCTAGCCCGAACCCAAACACTAACCCTTCCCCGAAGCCTGACCCTCACCCGTCCCCTAATCCTAACCCGTATGCTAACACTAACCCGCGCCCTCACACGCACGCTCCCCCTAAAGCGTTGCCGTACCCTCACCTGGACCCTAAACCGTCCCCGTCCCCCTAACCCTAACCCTAGCCCGAACCCTAACCCTAACCCTTCCCCGAAGCCTGACCCTCACCCGTCCCCTAATCCTAACCCGTACGCTAACACTAACCCGCGCCCTCACACGCACGCTCCCCCTAAGGCGTTGCCCTACCCTCACCTGGACCCCAAACCGTCCCCGTCCCCTAACCCTAACCCTAGCCCGAACCCTAACCCTAACCCTTCCCCGAAGCCTGACCCTCACCCATCCCCTAATCCTAACCCGTACGCTAACACTAACCCGTGCCCTCACACGCACGCTCCCCCTAAAGCGTTGCTGTACCCTCAGCTGGACCCTAAACCGTCCCCGTCCCCTAACCCTAACCCTAGCCCGAACCCTAACCCTAACCCTTCCCCGAAGCCTGACCCTCACCCGTCCCCTAATCCTAACCCGTACGCTAACACTAACCCACGCCCTCACACGCACGCTCCCCCTAAAGCGTTGCCGTACCCTCACCTGGACCCTAAACCGTCCCCGTCCCCTAACCCTAACCCTAGCCCGAACCCTAACCCTAACCCTTCCCCGAAGCCTGACCCTCACCCGTCCCCTAATCCTAACCCGTACGCTAACACTAACCCGCGCCCTCACACGCACGCTCCCCCTAAAGTGTTGCCGTACCCTCACCTGGACCCTAAACCGTCCCCGTCCCCTAACACTAACCCTAGCCCGAACCATAACCCTCACCCTTCCCCGAAGCCTGACCCTCACCCGTCCCCTAATCCTAACCCGTACGCTAACACTAACCCGCGCCCTCACACGCACGCTCCCCCTAAAGCGTTGCCGTACCCTCACCTGGACTCTAAACCGTCCCCGTCCCCTAAGCCTAACCCTAGCCGAACCCTAACCCTAACCCTTTCCCGAAGCCTGACCCTCACCCGTCCCCTAATCCTAACCCGTACGCTAATCTAACCCGTGCCCTCACACGCACGCTCCCCCTAAAGCGTTGCCGTACCCTCACCTGGACCCTAAACCGTCCCCGTCCCCTAACCCTAACCCTAGCCCGAACCCTAACCCTAACCCTTCCCCGAACCCTGACCCTCACCCGTCCCCTAATCCTAACCCGTACGCTAACACTAACCCGCGCCCTCACACGCACGCTCCCCCTAAAGCGTTGCCGTACCCTCACCTGGACCCTAAACCGTCCCCGTCCCCTAACCCTAACCCTAGCCCGAACCCTAACCCTAACCCTTCCCCGAAGCCTGACCCTCACCCTTCCCATAATCCTAACCCGTACGCTAACACTACCCCGCGCCCTCACACGCACGCTCCCCCTAAAGCGTTGCCGTACCCTCACCTGGACCCTAAACCGTCCCCGTCACCTAACCCTAACCCTATCCCGAACCCTAACCCTAACCCTTCCCCGAAGCATGACCCTCACCCGTCCCCTAATCCTAACCCGTACGCTAACACTAACCCGCACCCTCACACGCACGCTCCCCCTAAAGCATTGCTGTACTCTCACCTGGACCCTAAACCGTCCCCGTCCCCTAACCCTAACCCTAGCCCGAACCCTAACCCTAACCCTTCCCCAAAGCCTGACCCTCACCCGTCCCCTAATCCTAACCCGTACGCTAACACTAACCCGCGCCCTCACACGCACGCTCCCCCTAAAGCGTTGCCGTACCCTCACCTGGACCCTAAACCGTCCCCGTCACCTAACCCTAACCCTATCCCGAACCCTAACCCTAACCCTTCCCCGAAGCATGACCCTCACCCGTCCCCTAATCCTAACCCGTACGCTAACACTAACCCGCACCCTCACACGCACGCTCCCCCTAAAGCATTGCTGTACTCTCACCTGGACCCTAAACCGTCCCCGTCCCCTAACCCTAACCCTAGCCCGAACCCTAACCCTAACCCTTCCCCAAAGCCTGACCCTCACCCGTCCCCTAATCCTAACCCGTACGCTAACACTAACCCGCGCCCTCACACACACGCTCCCCCTAAAGCGTTGCCGTACCCTCACCTGGACCCTAAACCGTCCCCGTCCCCTAACCCTAACCCTAGCCCGAACCCTAACCCTAACTCTTCCCCGAAGCCTGACCCTCACCCGTCCCATAATCCTAACCCGTACGCTAACACTACCCCGCGCCCTCACACGCAAGCTCCCCTAAAGCGTTGCCGTACCCTCACCTGGACCCTAAACCGTCCCCGTCCCCTAACCCTAACCCTAGCCCGAACCCTAACCCTAACCCTTCCCGTAAGCCTGACCCTCACCCGTCCCCTAATCCTAACCCGTACGCTAACACTAACCCGCGCCCTCACACACACGCTCCCCCTAAAGCGTTGCCGTACCCTCACCTGGACCCTAAACCGTCCCCGTCCCCTAACCCTAACCCTAGCCCGAACCCTAACCCTAACTCTTCCCCGAAGCCTGACCCTCACCCGTCCCATAATCCTAACCCGTACGCTAACACTACCCCGCGCCCTCACACGCAAGCTCCCCTAAAGCGTTGCCGTACCCTCACCTGGACCCTAAACCGTCCCCGTCCCCTAACCCTAACCCTAGCCCGAACCCTAACCCTAACCCTTCCCGTAAGCCTGACCCTCACCCGTCCCCTAATCCTAACCCGTACGCTAACACTACACTGCGCCCTCACACGCACGCTCCCCCTAAAGCGTTGCCGTACCCTCACCTGGACCCTAAACCGTCCCCGTCCCCTAACCCTAACCCTAGCCCGAACCCTAACCCTAACCCTTCCTCGAAGCCTGACCCTCACCCGTCCCCTAATCCTAACCCGTACGCTAACACTAACCCACGCCCTCACACGCACGCTCCCCCTAAAGCGTTGCCGTACCCTCACCTGGACCCTAAACCGTCCCCGTCCCCTAACCCTAACCCTAGCCCGAACCCTAACCCTAACCCTTCCCCGAAGCCTGACCCTCACCCGTCCCCTAATCCTAACCCGTACGCTAACACTAACCCGCGCCCTCACACGCACGCTCCCCCTAAAGTGTTGCCGTACCCTCACCTGGACCCTAAACCGTCCCCGTCCCCTAACACTAACCCTAGCCCGAACCATAACCCTCACCCTTCCCCGAAGCCTGACCCTCACCCGTCCCCTAATCCTAACCCGTACGCTAACACTAACCCGCGCCCTCACACGCACGCTCCCCCTAAAGCGTTGCCGTACCCTCACCTGGACTCTAAACCGTCCCCGTCCCCTAAGCCTAACCCTAGCCGAACCCTAACCCTAACCCTTTCCCGAAGCCTGACCCTCACCCGTCCCCTAATCCTAACCCGTACGCTAATCTAACCCGTGCCCTCACACGCACGCTCCCCCTAAAGCGTTGCCGTACCCTCACCTGGACCCTAAACCGTCCCCGTCCCCTAACCCTAACCCTTCCCCGAAGCCTGACCCTCACCCGTCCCCTAATCCTAACCCGTACGCTAACACTAACCCGCGCCCTCACACGCACGCTCCCCCTAAAGCGTTGCCGTACCCTCACCTGGACCCTAAACCGTCCCCGTCCCCTAACCCTAACCCTAGCCCGAACCCTAACCCTAACCCTTCCCCGAAGCCTGACCCTCACCCTTCCCATAATCCTAACCCGTACGCTAACACTACCCCGCGCCCTCACACGCACGCTCCCCCTAAAGCGTTGCCGTACCCTCACCTGGACCCTAAACCGTCCCCGTCACCTAACCCTAACCCTATCCCGAACCCTAACCCTAACCCTTCCCCGAAGCATGACCCTCACCCGTCCCCTAATCCTAACCCGTACGCTAACACTAACCCGCACCCTCACACGCACGCTCCCCCTAAAGCATTGCTGTACTCTCACCTGGACCCTAAACCGTCCCCGTCCCCTAACCCTAACCCTAGCCCGAACCCTAACCCTAACCCTTCCCCAAAGCCTGACCCTCACCCGTCCCATAATCCTAACCCGTACGCTAACACTAACCCGCGCCCTCACACGCACGCTCCCCCTAAAGCGTTGCCGTACCCTCACCTGGACCCTAAACCGTCCCCGTCCCCTAACCCTAACCCTAGCCCGAACCCTAACCCTAACCCTTCCCCGAAGCCTGACCCTCACCCGTCCCCTAATCCTAACCCGTATGCTAAGACTAACCCGCGCCCTCACACACACGCTCCCCCTAAAGCGTTGCCGTACCCTCACCTGGACCCTAAACCGTCCCCGTCCCCTAACCCTAACCCTAGCCCGAACCCTAACCCTAACTCTTCCCCGAAGCCTGACCCTCACCCGTCCCATAATCCTAACCCGTACGCTAACACTACCCCGCGCCCTCACACGCAAGCTCCCCTAAAGCGTTGCCGTACCCTCACCTGGACCCTAAACCGTCCCCGTCCCCTAACCCTAACCCTAGCCCGAACCCTAACCCTAACCCTTCCCCTAAGCCTGACCCTCACCCGTCCCCTAATCCTAACCCGTACGCTAACACTACACCGCGCCCTCACACGCACGCTCCCCCTAAAGCGTTGCCGTACCCTCACCTGGACCTAAACCGTCCCCGTCCCCTAACCCTAACCCTAGCCCGAACCCTAACCCTAACCCTTCCCCGAAGCCTGACCCTCACCCGTCCCCTAATCCTAACCCGTACGCTAACACTAACCCACAACCTCACACGCACGCTCCTCCTAAAACGTTGCCATACCCTCACCTGGACCCTAAACCGTCCCCGTCCCCTAACCCTAACCCTAGCCCGAACCCTAACCCTAACACTTCCCCGAAGCCTGACCCTCAACCGTTCCCTAATCCTAACCCGTACGCTAACACTAACCCGCGCCCTCACACGCACGCTCCCCCTAAAGCGTTGCCGTACCCTCACCTGGACCCTAAACCGTCCCCGTCCCCTAACCCTAACCCTAGCCCGAATCATAACCCTAACCCTTCCCCGAAGCCTGACCCTCACCTGTCCCCTAATCCTAACCCGTATGCTAACACTAACACGCGCCCTCACACGCACGCTCCCCCTAAAGCATTGCCGTACCCTCACCTGGACCCTAAACCGTCCCCGTCCCCTAACCCTAACCCTAGCCCGAACCCTAACCCTAACCCTTCCCCGAAGCCTGACCCTCACCCGTCCCCTAATCCTAACCCGTACGCTAACACTACCCCGCGCCCTGACACGCACGCTCCCCCTAAAGCGTTGCCGTACCCTCACCTGGACCCTAAACCGTCCCCGTCCCCTAACCCTAACCCTAGCCCGAACCCTAACCCTAACCCTTCCCCGAAGCCTGACCCTCACCCGTCCCCTAATCCTAACCCGTACGCTAACACTAACCCGCGCCCTCACACGCACGCTACCCCTAAAGCGGTGCCGTACCCTCACCTGGACCCTAAACCGTCCCCGTCCCCTAACCCTAACCCTAGCCCGAACCCTAACCCTAACCCTTCCCCGAAGCCTGACCCTCACCCGTCCCCTAATCCTAACCCGTACGCTAACATTAACCCGCGCCCTCACACGCACGCTCCCCCTAAAGCGTTGCCGTACCCTCACCTGGACCCTAAACCGTCCCCATCCCCTAACCCTAACCCTAGCCCGAACCCTAACCCTAACCCTTCCCCGAAGCCTGACCCTCACCCGTCCCCTAATCCTAACCCGTACGCTAACACTAACCCGCGCCCTCACACGCACGCTCCCCCTAAAGCGTTGCCGTACCCTCACCTGGACCC